>NC_092515.1:62709169-63009169 GCF_047511675.1 Marmota flaviventris | reverse complement strand
CCCAGCAGAGACTGGCCTTGCCGGGAACCAGCAGTCTGGGCTGCAGCTGACAGCGTGGTGGGGGCTGCTTACTAGACCTGTCTGGGAGAAGGTTAGCAGGACATGATAGCTCCCACCAAGCCTACCCCAGGGAGGAGGTCTGCTGATGTCCAGTGTCTGTGCAGGAAAATTAGGTGGGCTTAGTGAGAAGCCCAGTTTTCTTCAGAAGAGGGGCACAGGGGTCCACAACTCTCTAAAACCAAGCAGTATAGTTCACCCCAAGATGCCCACTGCCCTGGACTCGGTTTTGGACATCCTGAGTCCCTAGACAACCTCACCCCGTCCTCAGAGGCCTTGTCTAAAAATTTCCCCGGGGGCTGGCAGAGCACTGACCCAGCTCCCAGGAGGACAGTGACTAGCAGAGAACAGACCCCAATCCCTGTTCCACCCCGGGCCACAGGCCCCTCTGGGCATCTCATAGTAGATGAGGATGGTCCCATTCACTGTGTGCCATAGCTGTGGGGTTGCAGGGATGAGGCCAGGAAAGGGGCATACTCTGGCTGGGGTCGGCCGTCTGCACCTCAGGGGCTGGGACTGGGTGGTGCTGCTACTGCCAGTGTAGAGCTGGGCCAGAGGCATTCTGGGCAGTATGAGTCTTGTCACCATGGAGGTGACTGGGGGAAGGGGCTGCTGAACATGTGTCCTTGGCTCTGTATTGCGGTTTGTAGCCACAGAGAGACAAATGGCCAAGAAGGAGCTGAGGCCTGAAGTCGATACACTCTTCCCATGGACACTGGAGGCCTCTGGAACTGTGGTCTCCTCCCCTGGGTAGACAGTCATGATTTCTGGGATTCCTTTCTCCCCATCATAACTACTGTCCCTGCCTTCCCTCCACCCAGATTTCAAGCAGCTTCTGGAAGAGTCCAGGAGATGGTGGTGAGGCTGCACCTGAGCACAGCATTATTACCCATTGTTTCCTGGCCCTGCACTCCCAGGCACTGGCCACTGATTCAGACTGGCAGCCTCTCCTGCAGCCAGAGCGTGCCTTTGCTGGATCCCCATGCCTGGGGTGAGTGTGGTGCTGGATTCCCAACTCTCGGGTTTCCACTGAGCCTGCAAACTGGCTGGATGCGCAGCCCCACTCTGGTGGACACCCCTGTGCAATAGGCCCATTCTGCAAATCCAGTCCCCTAGCTCACTTCTGAAAGCAGCCTGCTGCACAGCTGTGGCTGGATCTTTCTGGTCACAAAGCCCTTTCTCCTGAGGCCCTGAACAGGAGCAGGGTCCCTTTTCCATGGCTTCCTGTCCCAGCTGCTGAGGGCACAAGCCCCAAGAGCTGGCAGTAAAAACCAAGTGATGGTGGGCATTGCCTAGTCACAGGCAGAAGCAGAAATCCCTAGGACAGAGAATGTCTCTTTAGGATCCTAGGATCTGCCCCTGCTGCCCAGTAACCAAGCCCCTCCCCTCCCCAACTTCCTCCATTTCCCACAACTTCATTTGAGGGGGTGGTTTCTGGAGGTCACACTTACCCCTCTCCCTGTCCCCGGTCTGTGCTTTCACACCTTTAGAGATCATCTAGTCTGTCCTTTGGCAAATGGGACCAAGAAGGGAAGGGCCTATCCAAGGCCACACAGGACTCGGGCCACTGGATACCTTTGTCTTACTCTGCCCAGCATCCCGGCCTTGATTCCAGAAGCCACCCTCCCTGCTCACCAGGAGCACAGCAGCACCTCCTTGAGTGTCAGGCGGAGCTCCCGGCTGCGGAAGGCATAGATGAGAGGGTCCACAATGGAGTTGCATATAATGAGGGCCAGGAACAGGTTGAAGTTCTTGAAGACACAGCTGCAGGCAGGGTGCTGGGGACAGAGAACGATGAGGGTGAGGTGCAGGAAAAAGGGGCCCCAGCACAGGAAGAAAACACCCAGGAGAGTAGTGAGGGTCACAGCACCCTTCAGACGGAAGCCCTGGTGCACTGGTCGCTGCATCTTGTGGAGCTGGGCGATGCCCTGGGCATGCTGGCACGCCCGGGCCAGCATGTGGATGTAGAGAGCTGCCATGAGTGCCAGCATAGCCAGAAAGAAGGTGACGAGACAAAGCAGGACAGCTGCGTGGTTGTAGTAGGTGATGAAGAGGGTGCTGGAGAGGATGCTGGCCGCCCAGATTGCCACGATGGCCCACCGTGCGCGGGGCAGCGTCACAATGCTGTGATAACGTAGTGCATAGAAGATGGAGATGTAGCGGTCCACAGCAATGGCCCCCAGAAAGCAGAGGCTGGACACCATGGAGCCATAGGTGAGCACGTCCATGACATTGTCCAGCTGCTGCACCACAGTGGCTGGCGTTGCCAGGGCGCCCACCTCCAGCAGCAGGAAGACGGCAGTCTCCAGCACACTGCTGGTGCTCACCAGCAGGTCAGACAGGGCCAGGCAGCAGATGAAGCAGTACATGGGAGAGTGCAGGTTGCGGTTCTTGGCGATGGCAACCACTACCAGCATGTTCTCCACGAAGCTCACCAGCCCCAGGCCAAGGAAGAGCCCGTCAGGAACGGACACCAGCAGGCACTGGGGGCCCGTCTGGTTGGTGGCCAGCTGGAGCTGAGGGGTGGCCGTAGGGGTGGAGTTGAGAGAGCCCAGGAGCCTCCTCTGAACAGGCATAGTCCTGTCCTCAGAGCAGGAGGGGCGGATGGAGGGTCCCAGACTCCACTGTGTCAGGCTCCAGGCACCAGCTCAGCTCATGGTGCGTCGGGTGTCACTCACACCTGTCCTGTTCCATCCCGCTCTGACACTCGCACTCACCCTCTCCCTGGCTGGACAAAGGTTGGCCTAGGCATGGCCCCAGTAGAGTCCAGAGACTTCCTGGCTGGGACCCTGAGTTCTGCGGTGTGGACCTTCTGCTCCCGGAATCTCAGTTCACAGTGCCAATGAAGCTGGTCATCCACTGCACTGCCAACCTCTTCTCTGGAGGCTGCTCTGGTGGGGACATCATCTGCTCCGGGAGCCTCTAGGTCACCTGCCTCTGATAACTCTGCCTGGCCTCCTGCCTCCCTGGGCCAGGGGTAGGCTGAGGTCCCAGGAAGAATGGAGCCTTTCTTGAAAGTTGTCTGCGGAGCCCCTCCTCCAGAGGGTGGCACATGATGGGCGTGCGACTGAGCTGCGTGAGCACCCCGGGACCGGCAGCCAGGGGTGTGAGCGGCACCCAGCAGGCGCCAGAGCCCAAGGACCCCTGGGCACAGCGCGGGGTCAAAGCCATGCTGACCTTCCCCGGGCTCCTGCCCCTGCGTCATCAGTCCTCCCTCTGAGGACCTGCCCCTGCGCCCCCTTCTGAGAAACTTCTAATTCTCCTGCAGCCTCATCGCGGCTTCCCTGCGTTCCCTGGTGCCACTGGGCTCTGCTTCATGGTGGGAGCAGCTGCCAGCCCACCCTGCCAGGCAGGAGGCACGTCGCCTCTGGGGCATTTTTAAATTTTTTATACTTTTATTTCCTGTGTTTATTTTTATGTGGTGCTGAGGGTGGAACCCAGCGCCCCGCATGTGCTGACAGAGTGCTCTACCGCTGAGCCCCAGCCCAGCCCCTTTGCTGTTATTTTTGTAGGCAGGGGCGCCCTGAATCGCCCACCACAGTGCTGGCTTTATAAATTTCTTCCTTTTAAAATATTTCTTTAAAAATTTCAGTTGTAGATAGACAATACCTTTTTATTTATTTATGTGGTGCTGAGGGTGGAACCCAGGGTCTCACACAGGCTATGCAGCCACTCTACCATGGAGCCACCACCCCAGCCCCATCTTTCTTTCTTTTTAAATTTTTGCTGAGAGTGGAGCCCAAGGCTAGTGCTCTACCAGAGCCACACCTGCCATCCTGAGAACTTGTGAAATGATCAAAATCTCAAGAAACAGTTGGCAAGGCAGGAGCCACAGCCTCAGCAGAGGCTCAGCACTAGACATACCCCACAGGAGCACCTTGCCATGCCAGAGCGGCCACAGCCCCCAACTGTAGCACTGCTGGGGCTGTGGGGGGCCGTCCTCCTGGCGGCTGGCCAGATGCATCCTGCTGAGGTCTACCAGCACCTGTCACCATGCGGACTTGCTCACTCCCTGGGGCACCAGCCGCAGCTGCCTACCCCTCCCTGGTGGCACCCCCATTCATGCTGTGGGCATACAGGACCTGGAGCTGGGGACCACATCAGGGCACTCTTGTCTCTGGCCTTAGTGGGCCACAGCCAGGGATGGAACCTTGAGAACCATTTACAGCCCTTGCCTGGGTGGGGAAGGCCGTCCTGCTCCCATGTGGGTATCTGCTAGGCTCTCTCCAGGGTGCCCCAGCACTTTCTCGGGCAAGATGTGTTTGTGTCTTGCATTACTGAAGACTGTACCCAGGGTCTCGCACATGCTAGGTAAGCCCTCTACCAATACGCCATATCCCCAGCCCATTTAAAAAAAAAATTAGATTCTATTTTGTGGTACTGGGGATTGAATCCAGGAGTGCTCGGACACTGAACTATATCCCTAGACCTTTTTTTATTTATTGTGTGTTTATTTATTGGCAGTACTAGGAAATGAACCCAGAGGCCCTCTACCATTGGACCACACCCCCAGCCCTTTTAATTTTATTTTGAAGCAGGGTCTTGCTAAATTGCAAAGGTTGGCCTTGAAGCTGTGATCCTCCTGCCTTGGCCTCACAGCCTCATGGCCTCACTGAGATGATGGGTGTGACCACTGCACCTAGCAACCCTGAGGTGTTTCGAAAGCACTTGGTTCTGCAGTACGTGTGTTAGAATCCATTCTCTCACTCCTTCATCTATCCCACTGCCAGACAGCCTCGGGCCACACCATGCCCGAACACCGGTGTGTGAAAGCACAGGACAGTGCCCACTAACCCTGGTGGGACCCTCCTTACAACCCCACCCTGCAACTCACCAACTCCTCGTGTTTACTGTGGAGCACTTAAGTACAACACAGATGGAAACCCACAGATGACAAACATCAGAATGATGGCTTCCCCAGCCTGAGGACAGCCAGGAAGCAGCACCCAGACCCACAGATTGCAGAGTGGCCCGCGCCAGAACAGCCTCAGGTCCCTTCCTGCCTGCTCTTGCAAGCCACTGTCCTGACCTCAACACCACAGGTGAATTTTGCCTTTCTTGGAATGTCATATAAATGGAACCTTCTGGTTGGTATTTTGACTCACACTGAGATTCATCCTTTTTATTGCAGGTAATTAAAATCCTCCCACTTAGACCGTGTGGTGTCCATTATGTGAGCAGATCATGCTTGGCATTTGGACAGCTTCCAGCTACTCGGGACGGCCCAAGGTGGCGTTGGAGGCTTGGCGCACATCCCCTGGGGAACAAGGGGCAATGTTGGTGCCACAAGGTGTCCATCCTTAGTGGATCTGGCCGTTTTCCATGTTGGTGGACTGCTTCTTTCTGGCAGCTCACCAGTCCCACAAGCCTCCACGGAGAGCCCGCATGGAGGACAGGGCCCACATACTGCCATACCCTGAGCTCAGCTCTTTGCCTCCATGACCTCTGCCCCTCATTGAGAATGGCCCAGGGGAGCGGGTCCCAGCATGAGGGCTGTGCTGCAGCACTGGCCCAAAGCCACGTGCAGCCCAGGCAGCAGCAGCTGCAGACCACTGTGCACCTTGGGGCGGCGGCGGGCAGCCCGCCCCCGCCCCCTGCTTCAGGGCCCCTTAACAGGGATGTGGATTTCCACTTCCATGAACAAGGCCTTTGAGAGGGATGTGTTTCTCCCCATCCCTCCTCTGCCAAGCCTGAGACTTCAAAGGCATGAGACCGGGGTAGCCTTTGGCAGAGGTGACCACATCCTTCCTCCCACGAGACCCAGTTGGCGGGCATAAGAAACAAGACAGCCCTGCCTCAGGACTCCCTGTCTTGGACCTCACTGGACACTCCTGCTGCAGGCTTCGTGGGAAGGAGCCCAGTACAGCTGAGCTGGAGACAGTCACCTTTTGGCTTGTGACAGCAGGGAAAGTGGAGAGAGCAGCCTCGGGCTGTCTGTGCCCAGATGAGGCCAGATGGTGCTAAGGCTGAGTGTGCCCTGACCTGGATGTCCCGGCGCCCAGTGCAGCTCCCAGTCTTGCCCCAGATGGACATACTTGGCCCTCACAGAGTGTCCTGGTGCCCACAGGAGGGCAGTGCACAGCAGGCCTGCCCCACACGGGGACAGTGGGGCCACTACCTGACCCTCATGCCCAAGCACAGCTTCTCAGGAAGGGTGCTGGCCACATCTTGGCAATGTCAGCCTCCTCTGAAGTCCCTGTCTGGAAGGTGACAGGGAGGTTTGCTCCTGGGTGCCCACCTTGTCTAGCTCGGTGAGAAAGGCCACAGCTGGTCAGCCACCCTGCCCATCACCCAGGGCCTCCTGCTGAGGCCGAGTGGTCCAAAGAGGAGCCAGGCCTGCTTGGCAGCTAGGCCTTCGTGGCTGTTCAGAGACGTGAGCAACTCTAGAAGAGTGCTCAGCTGTAGCACTGCTTAAGCCCAAGTGGCACCATGAGGTGCTGTGGGCTCAGGGCCTCAGGAAGCAGGCCTGCAGCTGAGCCGGTCCCTCAAGCCCAGGGCCCTTCTCTCTGCTTCACTAATGCTCGAGTGCTGGCCGTTCATTTCAGAGTTCACTGGCTCCTGGATGCAGGATCACTGCTGTGGCTCCAGATATCAGATATCTGGATTTAAGGCAGGAAGAGGAAGGGTACCCTGCTTGCCTGTCATTTTCAGAGAACAAACCCTTTTCAGTAGATTTCCCCCGCCCCAGCCCACCCCAGCTGTGGAAGCTCAGGTGCTGCCCAACCTGGAGATGGGTACAATCCCCTACCAAACCCCGTTAGGCCAACATTAAAATTTGGGATTGCACCTCTTCCTGGCCCCTCTTGGGGCAGAAGATCAGCACTGTGAAGGGGGCCCAGGAGAGAACTGGCACAGCTCACAACCCCTCAGTTTCCTGACCCTTCCAGAACTAGACAGGATATTCATTTGTTGGTTACTAGGGACTGAAAAGCATGCTATCCCTGAGCTACATCCCTAGCCCTAACCTCAGCCTCCTGAGTCGCTGGGATTACAGGTGTGGCCAACATGCCTGGCTTGGGTCACATGATCTGTCCCTCCAGTGGTTAGGCACAATGGCACTGAGGCTCTGGTGTGCACTGGCTGTGTGGCCAGCTGTGAGCCAACCTGGGGGTCTTACTGGAGCTCCCAGTTATCCCCAGAACAAATGTCCATTAACCTGTCATATACCCCCCAATCTGCCCTCAACAACTTTCTTCCTAAACTTGCTTTTTGGGCTTCTCCTTCACCTCTGGACACTGCCCCTGAAGCTTCCCAGCTCCCTTCCTTCTCTCCCTGTCTCCTCCCCTCCCCTCCCTCGTGCCTTCCTTCCCTCCTGTGCTGGGGATGGGGCCCGGAGCCTTGTACATGCCGGCCCAGTGCTCTACCCCTCAGCTGCGTCTCAGCCCTCCAGTTTCCTAATACAGTACGGGGCTGGGGCTGTAGCTCCAAGGTAGAATGTGTGCTCAGAAAGTTCAAAACTCGCAAGTTTGGAGAGGCCGCAGCGTCCAGCTGAGGGACCCCCCCACATTATCCCCAACTGCTCGAAAAGAACTGGGCTGTGACCTGAAGGCCAGCCATGCAGACATCTCTTCTCAGTACAAGCCTGGAGATCCCACACCACCAGGGATCCCCCTGGAGCCCTGTGTCCAGATGCCGGTGTGGGCCGCACGTGGGCCAGGGCTGGCTCTGACTCCTGAGTGCAGAGGTGGAGCTGAGTGTTGGAGGAGGAGCCCCTGTAGCAGGGAAGAAACCCATCCATGTTTGCAGGGAACAGAAGACACGGCGGACGGTACATTCAGCACTTCTACTTCAGGGGACTGGTCAATCCAGACCAGAACAGAATCAGGAACATAATTGCACAGCGCTGGGCGCAGCAGCCTAAGTGGCTCAGTCCCAGTCCCCCTCCCCCTCGGGGTTGTCCTCCCGCGGCGCCTCCAGGTCGTTGAAGTGGAAGTTGGCCATCATGTCTCGCACGGCCAGCATCAACCGGTTCAAGCCTTGGTTGTGGTTCAGACCCCCAGGCACTCCTTCCTCTGGCCTCTCCCCCTGCAGCAGCGAGACAGGTCTGAGCAGGGCCTCTCTGTGCTGGGACTGGGGACCTGGGGCCCAAGCAGGGAGGTGCGTCATCAAGCCTGGGGCGGCCTGCACCCCAGCACGGGCCTGGACCCTCCTCAGGTCCCTGTCGAGGACATGAAGCTCTGAAAAACCAAAGGCACATGTCTACCCAGGCCAGTGCGAGGCAGGGGGCCGAGCAGCCCTGCGGCTCCCGGGAGCTCTCGGCCCGCTCCTGCACTGCCCAGCATGGTGCTGACGCTGGACATCTGCATGCAGACGACTGTCTTGAACCACTCAGCACAGAAGCTGAGACGTGCCCAACCTACCTCCACAGTGTAATTTGGCAACAGTGACCGGAAGAAGAGGGCAACCGTGTTTCCATGGCTGACAGGACTTAACCTGAAACAGGAAGTCAAGAGAAGTCAAAAAACAAAGCTAGACTCCCCTTGACTCCTCCCAAGGCAGGTCCGGGTCCAGCTTGGGGTGGGGCCATGGACACCCAAGGACAACTGGGAAGGAAAGGAAGGGGCCCGGGGTGTGGCTCTTCAAGGAGCCTAGTCTGTGAAATGACCACAGCCAGGCTGTCCCTCTGCCATGGCACAGGCCTTGCTTCAAGAACTGCAGTCTCACTGGGCGTGGTGGCCGTGCCTGTGCCAGCGACTTGGGAAGCTGAGGTAGGCGGATCATGAGTTCAAAGCCAACCTGGGCAAATCAGCAAGATGGCCCCAACATTTAAAAAAGTGCTGGGGCTGTAGCTCAGGGGTAGAGCACCCAGGTTCAATCTCCAGCACCACAAAACAGAAAAGGGCCACAGGTGCACACCTCGTTCAGCACTAGGCCAGCAGAGAACAGAGCCACAGGCAGGGGACGCCATGGCCACTGTCTGCTGGATACCAGGGCCACACCCATGCTCTGAGGAGGAGAAAGCCCATGTGGGCAGAGAGCAGAGCAAGGTGCCTCTGGACCCGCTGACCAACGACCTCCTCCTGAGCTACTGGGGAGCCTCACTGTGAACACACAGTCCCATTATAACTTCTAGAGTCGGTGGGAAAAGGTGGGGCTGGGAGGCAGCCTGCCTTAAAAGGGAGGGCCGCCAGCAGCTCTGGGGCTTACCCCAGACAAGCAGCTCCTCAGCACATTCCCCTGCCAGGATGGAACCCAGGTCACACATACTAGGCAAGTGCTCTGCCGCTGAGCTAATCCCTGGCCCTTTTGATTTTGAGAAAGGGTCTTGCTAAGCTGTTGGCCTTGAACTTGTGATCCTCCTGGCCTCAGCCCTGAGTAGCTGAGATTATAGGTGTGGCCCTAACACCAGAAGTAAAGGTGAAAGGGCTCTTGTTGGCTCTGAAAGCTGCCCACACTCCGGGGGCAGCCTGGAGACGGGCTCTGATGTGTTTGTCACTTTCTGTGCCACCAACCCACTCTCCTTGCCCAGCCTCACGGGCCTTCTTGCTGCCTTCCTGCTGCTCTGGGTGTCTCTCGGTGCGCTTCGGACCTTACACTTATCTCTAGTTTCTACGATTCACATCTGTTCCTACCACGGCAGCTTACCACGGCAGCTGACCACGGCAGAGTGGCTTCTTACTCTGCTTCCCACTGCGTTTCTAGTACCTGCTACAAAATCTGGAAAGAAACGCTCAGAGTTGGGTGGATATGTGCAAAGGCAGCTGTGTCCTGAGTGTCACTGCTGCTCCCTCTTCCTGTGCCTGACCGCTGGCCTTCTGGGCTGCCTTCGGTGGGCATCGAGCCCCGGGGAGCCCCGAGCACTGACCTGGGTCTGCACAAGCACAGTGGGGGTGAGGGCATTACCTCTCTGGTCTGACGTAGGAGTAGATGGTGTCCAGGGGAGGCAGAGGGTCAAACCCCATCACAGACTGTGTGGTCACATCCTTTAGAAAGGGGAGAAACAGTGATGCTAGCGCCTTCTGGGGCAGGTCACTCAACACAGAAGGGGGATGGGCTTGGCTTTCTGCCCCTGGGCAGGGGCATGGTGGGAAAGATCAGGCACACAGGAAGTGCCCACGCATGCCCTGATCAAACTCACTGTGGTGCCCAAGCCACACAGCACGGGCTGAACCACGAGTCACACAAAGCCGGCTTAGCCCTGTCCGGCCTCTCTACCCTCTCCCGCCAGCACCACTGTCACTACTCATCAGAACAAGCCCTCCTGGCCAGAAGAGGTTGGCAGTGCTGTCCTGAGGATCAGCAGAGCAGCTTAGGTAAATTAGTGGACCCCTGTCCTGGCCGCCCTGACCTGCCTCTTCCTACCCACCTGTGGTGCCCTTGAGGTTTCCCCGCAGCAGCAGCCTGCTCTCAGCAGTGTTGCATGCAGGCCTGGCCACCAGCAAGGCACGTGGGGCCAAGACCATGGGTGCAGCTGCTCCTGGACTGACCAGCACCCAGTAGGCCAAGGGAAGGTACTCATGCCACCTTTGGCCTCACCCGCCCTCCTGCCTGTGGGCTGCCAGGAGCAGGAGGGGAACGGTCACACAGCCCACCATCAGGCCCTCCTCCTTACCGGGGGAAGCGCAGCAACAGCCTCCCTGATCTCCGAGAGGATCACATGGCGATGGATGTTTCTGGGTGCACGCTGGTAGAGCATCTTCCGCCTGAGGCCAGGGCCAACAGCAGCAGATTAACCAGTGCCCACCCTGCAAACTGCTAAGCCCTTCCTCCCTGGCAGGTCTCCATCTCCCAAGCATCTGCAGCTTCACCCCCAGACGGCCAGGCAGCCAGTCCATGGTGTGCTGAGTGAGTCTCTGAAGGACCCGAGTGTCACTACAGCTGCTGCATGGCCTGCTGGATACGGTGGGGTGGAGAAGCTGCACGGGGAGCAGAACGTGCTCCTGCCCACTGACACATCCCCTCCAGGGTGGAGAACAGACGAGTGCACAGGGAACACTGGCTGTGAGGGCCAGGGTGCCAGGGCCCCACTCTCCCATCATATCTTCAATTTTACTTCCACAGCAGAGGGCTTCCTCTGGGCAGCTAGGGGAGACTCCTGGCCAGTACAGACCACAGAGTCCTCACTGTACCAGCCAGCCTGGCCACAGCAGTCCCCAGACCACAGTGCTGACAGGGCCAAAGGCCAGACCATGGGTGGGAGTGGGCCAGGGCTGCTGCTTGCTGCTATCTCTGCCAGCAGGTGTGAGCCTGGCACCTGCCACGGCAGACGTGAGAACCAGGTGCACAGCAGTAGGCAGGACAGAACATGGGCAGACCCATGCCACACCTACAATCCCACCTGGACAGTGGCAGCAGCCTAGGGGTCCACGTGCTCACCCACAGGAGAGCAGGGCTATGCCAGCGGCAGCAGACATGAAGCCACTCTGGCCCACAGCATCAGAGGGTGCCCAGAGAGGGCAGGAGGGGCTGACCTGCACGAATACCCAGCATCTCACCTGTTCTCACAAGCCTCCACAGCAGGGTCCCCAGCGTCCACTGCCTGAAGCACCTCACGGACATTTTCCTCCAGCCAGCTCATGGTGGCAGGCTCTTTCCAGAGGAAGTGCGACCTCCCGAGGTACAGACTCACCAGCTGGGTCAGGGCAGGGGGCTGGCTGTGGGAGCAAGGACTGGGTCAGGGATGGGGGTCTGGCTGTGGGAGCAAGGCCAAGGTCAGGGATGGGGGGCTAGCTGTGGGAGCAAGCCTGGGTCAGGGATGGGGGGCTGGCTGTGGGAGCAAGCCTGGGTCAGGGATGGGGGGCTGGCTGTGGGAGCAAGACCAAGGTCAGGGATGGGGGGCTGGCTGTGGGAGCAAGCCTGGGTCAGGAATGGGGGGCTGGCTGTGGGAGCAAGGACTGGGTCAGGGATGGGGGGCTGGCTGTGGGAGCAAGACCAAGGTCAGGGATGGGGGGCTGGCTGTGGGAGCAAGGCCAAGGTCAGGGATGGGGGGCTGGCTGTGGGAGCAAGGCCTGGGTCAGGGATGGGGGCTGGCTGTGGGAGCAAGGCCAAGGTCAGGGATGGGGGGCTGGCTGTGGGAGCAAGGCCAGGGTCAGGGATGGGGGGCTGGCTGTGGGAGCAAGGCCAAGGTCAGGGATGGGGGGCTGGCTGTGGGAGCAAGCCTGGGTCAGGGATGGGGGGCTGGCTGTGGGAGCAAGGCCAAGGTCAGGGATGGGGGGCTGGCTGTGGGAGCAAGGCCAAGGTCAGGGATGGGGGGCTGGCTGTGGGAGCAAGGCCAAGGTCAGGGATGGGGGGCTGGCTGTGGGAGCAAGACCAAGGTCAGGGATGGGGGGCTGGCTGTGGGAGCAAGGCCAAGGTCAGGGATGGGGGGCTGGCTGTGGGAGCAAGGCCTGGGTCAGGGATGGGGGGCTGGCTGTGGGAGCAAGCCTGGGTCAGGGATGGGGGGCTGGCTGTGGGAGCAAGACCAAGGTCAGGGATGGGGGGCTGGCTGTGGGAGCAAGGCCAAGGTCAGGGATGGGGGGCTGGCTGTGGGAGCAAGGCCTGTGAGCAGACCCCCCAGCAGGACCTTCTGGAGCAAAAAGAGGCTGTCTCTCAGCTACTGGGGGACAGTCCACCT
Source organism: Marmota flaviventris (assembly GCF_047511675.1). Taxonomy (NCBI): domain Eukaryota; kingdom Metazoa; phylum Chordata; class Mammalia; order Rodentia; family Sciuridae; genus Marmota; species Marmota flaviventris. The sequence goes on along the minus strand of NC_092515.1, from coordinate 62,996,559 downwards.
CCTGAAGGGAGGGCATACAGGTCTGCGACTGTGAATCGGTGCTGTCTGTGCTCCTCAGCTGACTGAGTTGCTCAGTGTACGTGTGTGTCTGCAGAGAGCAAGTGCAGAGGACGAAGGCTGGCCAGGGTCGGGGATTCTGGGGTGGACCCCCATAACATGTTTTTCTTTCATTTATGTTTTCTTTTTATTTCTGGTACTGGGGATTGCACCCAGGGGCACTCTACCACTAAGCCACATCCCCAGCCTTTTTATTTTTCACATCTTATATATATTTTTAGTTCTAAATGGACACAATATCTTTATTTTATTTATTCTTTTTATGTGGTTCTGAGGATCAAACCCAGTGCCTCACAAGTTCTAGGCAAGTGCTCCACCACTGAACCACAACTCCAGCCCCCTTTATTTTTTACTTTGAGACAGGGTCTCGCTGAGTTGTTGAGGCTGGATCCCCCTCCTCAGCCTCCAGAGTTGCTGGGATCATAGGCTGTGCCACTACACCTGGCTGTCTCCTCTGTAATTTTTATGAGAAATATGAAAAAGGTGATATGTGCCAAGGCAGAACGTGGAACATACCAGCAACGAGAGCCCCTCTGCCCACAGCCAGTGCCTGTGGGTCATGCTGTCTGACCTTAAGCCTTGCTGCCCATTCCTGTCAAAAGGCATCTCGTGAACCTCATGTCTTAGGCCAGAGGCCATTTACTTGACCCACCAGTGTTTCTCCTCAGATGTCAGGTGACCCATATGTGGACACAGACTCCAGGCCTTCCTTAGGGGACAGTAACCAACATCCCCAGGGGTTTCCTGTCTCCGAGATTGCCACCAGGCTGAAGCAGGTTTCCAGGAGAGAGAGCCACACACACACCCTGATCCTGCGGTGCAGAGCACACCTGCCACCCCTCCACTGCCCTGAGGGTAAGTGAGGGCCCCCAGGAGGCAACGAGGATGCACACCAGGAGTTATCCCGGCAGGGCACCAAGGCTCTACCTTATCTCAGCATCTGGTCCAAAGAAGCGGTGACTGGAGACGGAGGCATCGGGCCGCACACTACAGTACTCGAGCAAGGGCATGAGGACTGCGGAGGAAGCAAAGGCTCAGGTGCCCAGTGGCCCAGGACAAGGACCTGTGGGGCCCTGATCACAGACACGACTGGAGTCATAACGTAACAGAGGCTGGAAGGCCACGGGGTCCTTGAGTCTGACCAGCGTTCCGAGCTGCTGCAGGGGGAGTGGCTGAGGATGGGGGTCCACAAAGGATGAGCAGGTACCTCTGCACCCTGGAGGCAGACCCTTGTCCTCCAAGTGCCCTTCCACATCTCAGGGAGACTTGCCCATCACCCTTCAAGCATGAGCAACAGACCCTAGGACGGACTGGTGGGAGTGGGGTCGGCCAGTGCCCTGGAGGAGGTGACCCCACAGGGCCTCTCCAGCTCTAGCACTGTCCACATGCAGTACTCTCCGGCTGAGTAGGCAGGGCTTCCCTACACTGCCCACATGCCGAGACCCTGCCAGAGGCAGCTGCTGGGAAAGCCGGCCTACCAACTGCCTCCCAGGGACAAGCCGCAGTAGGGTCTCTCCTGTGAGATAGCCATGGCAGGTCTGTTACACAGCCTGGGCCCCGTGGCCCTGTGTCCCCCACCTCGGCTGGCCTACCGAGGGCTCCCAGTTGCCTCGAACCCGAGGGGGACAGAGGTGGCTGCTGGGATGATGGGCTGAGCCCTGAGTTGGTGAGCTGGCTCTGCTCCTGACAGGGAGCTCTGGACACTGCAGGCGGGTCTGCCTGTGCTCGAGTCCACCCAGTGCTGGGGCCTCCCCATGGCTTCGTCAGGGCCCTGGGAACCCCAGAGCCAACAAAGCAGTGCTGACTCTGGGACTTCCCCTCAGAGGGGCTGTCACCAAGTGTGTGCACACCTCTGTGACAAACACTCCTACCCACAAGCGCAAGGACGGCCTCCTCTAGAGGGTCACTTCCTGCGTGCTTGTGGAGAAGGTTCGCCACCTGCCGCCTGAGTAGGCAGCAGCCCCCTGGGCCTGCCCTGGGTGCAGACGGAGGCCTAGTGTGTGTGGGGGCACCCTGGAAATGCAGGGCCGTACCACACACTGCCTCTGGATCAGGTCCAGGCCCCGCTCAACCCTCTGCTGCTGTTTCTCTCCCTAACACCAAACACCAATGTGCATACCCTGTGTCTCTCTCCTGCCCTGTAACTAACAGCAAAGTTAGTGGACACACAGTTTGTCCCTCTCCCCACGGCCCCCTCCCACCTGGCTGGCATGCAGTTGGCCCGCTGAGGTGGATAATCAGCTAACTGCAACATCAGCAGTTTTTAGGCTGGCTGGAGAACACATCTTTCTTTAAGCACAAGGCAGGGCTGGGAGCAGGTCTCCACCCTCAGGAAGAAGCACTGCACAGGCCAGCGTGGTACCTACCTCCAGGGAACATGGTGAGTGCCTGCCGGATCAAGAGGGAGGCCTTCTCTCTGGCAGAGCTGAGCTCATGCTGGGGGAGGTCTGTCTGCTGACTCAACAGGAAGTATGCCAATGGAACCGAGAAGGCAAAATTTGGGAGCTGCGACAGGTTCCGATGAGCCTACAAGGGAGCAAGAGGCCAGGTGAGGGGCCTGCCCTCTGTGAGGACCAGGTGCACCACAGTGAGCTGACAAAGCGAGCCGCCCCCACACCTGGATGGAGGACTTGCTCCACCTGGGGGTCTTCAATGTGCAGAAGGGCAACGTCAGTGGGAAAAGAGCTCTGTTGAGCCCCTCAGGCTCAGCACGGTGCGGGACAGGAGCGACTCCCTCTCCCCACACAGCAGGGTCCAGAGTGAAGGCAGCCAAGCTATGACTGCCCCCACCTAGAGGGGGCCACTACCCTCTTCAAACATTTCCCTGCCTTTCTCTGTGTGCGATGTAACAGACATGACTTACTCCATGCTTTTCCATTAACAGGGAGTCCTCGTCTCCACAGAGTTCTGTAATCTTATAAACCACCACAAACATGCCTCTGTGGCTGGTTCTGGGGACCCCATGGGTTTCTCACAGCCATTCTCATGAGCTCCTGGAATCTCTGTAAACTAGATCCCGGGAAGTGAGACTTCTTGGCCAACTGTATAAAGGGTTATGTGATTTTAAATGATTTACCTGTTTTTCATGACTTATTTTTTATGAAAAATGTTTGTCTTTATTCATGAAAAATAGGTACCGTGAAAGGTTCAAGCAGAAAAGTAGAACAAGTACAGGCTCCTCCCCCTCCTCCCCTCCTAGGCCTGAGCCCCCTCTGGACAAGCTCTGTTCAGCTGTTTGTCCCACTCATTTGCAGCGGCTACACTAAAGCGAGAGGTGAGACTGATCTTCACACGTGGAGCCTGACCCCACACACCTACACTGCTGCTTCGACTTGTGCGCACACCCCACCTGTAGCAAGATAGTGCATGCTCTCTGGCACTCAGTGGAGCCCAAGACAAACCCCACTCTCCTGGGTCTGCGGCCCCAGGATGGCAGGTGGCATTTATGTGCAACTCTGACCTGGAACACGTGACCAATCGTGACCCACCCCGACTGTCGTCCCCACACTCAGGACCTGGGGTCCCTGTCAGCCTGCACCACAACCTCTCCCACTGAGTGGCTGTACCTTTCTGTGCCTAGCACGCCCAGCTCTGAGGTCTGCCTGACTGTCCGTTACTAAGCACCATCTCTACCCGCACACTCGATGCAGCTGTGTGCTATTCTTGGGGTTCTGATGCAAGGCTGCTTCCCTCTGGGAAGACCTGATTCTGCTCAGCAGCAGAGATGAGGGGGACTAAAGGGCAGGAGGACCCTGGAACCCACCCTGGCTCTGCTTCATGGCCTCACCATGGCTACTAGTCACACTGCAAGCGCACACCTACCTCCCACTCCTGGAAGAGGCGGATCAAGTACTCATAGTTCCGGGCCCGCAAGGCCAGGTGGTCGACAAGCAGCAGCATGCACAGCGGGTCCTCGTCTGGCTCAAGGCTTCGCAGGCAGCACAGTGAGGGAAGAGCAAAGAGAGCAAGGAAAATGTCAGGGCCCAGGGTCTCTGCAACCCAGAAGCCCCTGCCGTGAGGACTGGCGGGAGTGGATCCCCGGTGGACACTCACCTCAGGATGAGCTTGCAGAACTCCAGTGCGGTGCGCGGGCAGCCACGCTTCTCCAGGAAGCTCATCTGCTTGTAGAGGGCCAGGTAGAAGCTCCTACAGCCACAAAGGTCCATGTGAGTTCAAGTGGCAGCAAACAGCAGAGCAGCCTCTGAGGGCCACCTGGCTCCACGCCAGCGTCCAGGTCCTCATACAGAGTCTGCGAATGCCTTTTGTGTCTGGGGAGAAGCTCTGTGTGTGCCTGAAGAGCTGAACACACACCAATGTACTGAAAGTTTTTTAAAAATTTTTGTTGTTGGGGCTGGGATTGTGGCTCAGCGGTAGAGCGCTCGCCCAGCACAGGCGGGACCCGGGTTCGATCCTCAGCACCACATGAAAAAAAAGGCATTGTGTTGTGTCCATCTACACCTAAAAAATAAATATTTAAAAAAAGGGCTTAAAAAAATTTTGTTGTTGTTGTAGATGGACAGAATATTTTTTATTTTATTTATTTTTATGTGGTGCTGCTGAAGATCAGCGCAGCGCTTCTCGTGTGCGAGGCAAGAGCTCTGCCACTGAGCTACAGCCCCAGCTCCCTGAAAACCAAGCTTTTTGAAATCATTATCTTGCTTTTGGTTTGCTACTTGTTATTCAAGGGAAATGAGCTAAAAACTGTTATAATTATGATCTTAATTTACCCTCAAAATGGCGCTACTGTTGGGTACATAAAGGTGTGTGACTTTAGTCATCCTGTAGACTTATTTTTAGAACTCAGAGTTTACTAGAAGAAGAAACCAGTGGAGAAAGTCTGGACAGAGTGCACGGTGCAGCCAAGTTGCTGCACTGAGACAGGGCGTGGTGGCCATAAGGTGGGGGCCATGCCACAGCCAAGCAGCGCTGCCCAGAGCAGCAAGAATACACACAGGACAGTAGGGACACTGCTGCGGTCATGCAGGCTTGCCTCGGGGCTGATGCCAGAGGTGGTCAGGACAGAAATGTCATGAAGCAGAGCACAGACCCAGGTCTGCTCTGTCAGGCTGAATCTGACTTAAGCATCACTGATTTAAGAATCAAGACACAGGCGTGTGAGGCCTGCAGAAGTATCCCAGGCCCACAGGGAGGGCTGCCCTCAGGAGAGGCGGCTCACCTGTTCTCGGGCCTGCGGTAGTCCAGCCGGCATGTCCCACTGGTGAGACTGAACAGGGGGTGGAAGGCACACTCCATGCTGTACAGCGCTCGCTCTGTGGGCAGCAACACAGAGGCAGGAGTCAGCCATAGGAGGCGCCTGCAACTCCCAAGACCCCACACAAGGGAAGCACTGGAAAGAAGGGGGCACAGAATTGGGACCCTGCAATGGGACCTCCTAGGTTTCCCTGGTGCCACGGCATTAACTGCAGCCACAGAACTTGTGAGCCTGAGTGAGAAACGCCCTCGACACCATGGGGCGCAACTGCCACATGTCCTGTTCATGCCCAGTCCCCAGGTGATACAAACACGGCCCAGACACCCACAGCAGCGCGCGCGCACACACACACGGAAGAGCAACCAGAACCACCAACTGATGACGGATTCGCCAACCACGTCTGTCCAAAGGGGGAGTACTATCCAGCCAAGAGCACACGCAAACCTGGGTCACACCACGCATGGGGCACACAACCATGGGCAGAGACCACGCACAGTGCTTCCACTGAATGGCTCCCCACACAGGTAGGGCCACGGAGAGTCTGACCAGAAGTCAGGGTTCTGGGGCCTGGGGGAAGATAGTAGACGGCAGGCTGTTCTCCTGGAAGATGAACATGCCCTGGAAAGGACTGCAGTGATGGCTGCCCAGTTCCGGGACACACTAAACCCAGGCATGACACACCTTCCACAAAGTGCTACATGACAACGTCCTGCCACCTGCATCTGCTCTCGCGGCGAGAACGGGCAGGCTGCACTGCCTACTGGGTCTCACCTATGAGGTCTCGTGCCATCTCCTGATCCTCTTGAAAGCGGCAGGCATCACTGAGCTGCAGGAGTGAGTCCACATGGTAGGGGCTTGTTTGGAGCAGAACCTACCAGAAAAGAAGGGCAGCTCTGGAGGAAGGTCACAGGCAGGGACCCACAGGACACCCCTGCAGTCCCCCAGGACCTGTGCACACCAGGAGACATGATCACCAGGTGACAGACGAAATTCCCTTTGGACTCCAGGTGTGCACTGCTATTACCCAGCCAAGGCCTGGACCTGGCTCCAGGTGGGAACTGGGGACCCTGCCTGCCCAGTGGGGCTGTCTTGGCTCCCAGGTCTCAGGACAGAGGACTGAAAGCAAGCAGGTTCCTGCCCACCCTACGTGGGGGACATGGGGCCAGCAGGATCTACATGCTCCCCCTACCTCCCCAGTGAGGCCCAAGACAGAGGCAGCACCTGGGAAGGACCATAGTGCCACTACACGCAGCTCCCAGCGGGAGAGCACCTGAGTGCCAAGTCTCCACAGTGCCCCTTGGTCCGGGGGCCCCACTGCCAGAGGAGCAGCTGCCCGGGCACTGGCCCTCCACCCACTGGCAGCTGCGGGGCCCACGCACCACAATGTTGTTTGGCTCCATGGACTCCACGGCCACCAGGAACTTGTGCTGTGCCTGCTGGTACTCCTCACTGTGTTCAAACGCAAAGAAGGAAAGGCCTTTTTTTGATTCCAACAGCCGCATAGACAGACCTGGCAGGTGAGAGTGCACAGAGAGGGTGTGCTGGAGGCCAGGACATGGCGCCTCTACAGAGCACAGTAGCCCCAACAGTCTCCCTTGTGCTGTTCTCAGAAAGGACTCTGTGATACCAACCAACTCGATCTGAGGGGTCTCACACAGGTCACCCAGGCCTGGGGCTGGGCTGCCTCTGGGCCAGAGGCTGATGTCCGAGTACTCTCTCAGAACACCTGGGCCTGCTTCCCACTGCTTGCTTGGGCTGTCCCAGGAGCTGGCCTCCGTCTGCTTTCCACAAAGACTCACTTCTCTATAGAATTCAGATCCAGCTCAGGGAACAGATGGAGCTGAAATGGCCCAGGACAACAAGCCTCAGGGATGGGAGCATGTAGGTCCACCTGGTTGCCCAGATCACGTCTGGTTGGGACCAGCAGCCAGGGTGGCTGTGAGGTGCTGGGGCAGGAGGCGTGCAGTGGGCACAGTGCCAGGTCAGAGGCCTTGGCCACGTGTAACCCCTGACCAAATATGGTTCTGCTCCTTTTGTGTGACTATGTGGAGGGACCATTTCCTCTGGTTAACCTGAAAAACTCAGTCTGCTAAGACAACCGCTAAATGGTCAGTGGTTCTCATTGGCTTCCCCTTAGCTACTCCCTCCTGAGAGCCCGGCCCAAGGTCCAAGTCCTGCAGATTGAGACAATGAGCCCCTATCTCTACCATGTTCAGGTTCCTTTGCTAGAAGGGCAAGAGGCCTGGTGGGAACAGAAGATACATGAGAGGCATCAGGGTTGATCCTACAAGCACAGGTCCCGAACTCCCAGGCGATCCTCACTGGGAGTCCAAGGGGATTCTTCTAGAAACCCCACCCCCACAGGCACAGCAGGTGAGGTGCGTTGGTCACCATCCTCCACACATGTCCTCCACACACCCATGACCTCTTCTACAGTAGGTGCCCCATCAACCTGCAGAGGGCTGTCTGGATGCTTCTCTACTCTGTGCAGCTGATGCCCAGAGAGGGCATTCCCTTCTTACCCTGCACCTTCTGCATGGCTGTTTTCTTTAAATTATACATACTTGACAGTTTGCAATAAACGTAAGATCATCATACATTATTGATTTTTTAAAATATTTTTAGTTGCAGATGGACACAATACCTTTATTTTGTTTATTTAGTTTTATGTGGTGTTAGGAATCGAACCCAAGGCCTCATACATGCTAGGCAAGCGCTCTACCACTGAGCCACAACCCCAGCCCCCAAATTATCTTAATGTGAAAACAAACTCGAGGGCTGAGGATGCAGCGCAGCAGCAGAGCCCAGCCTGGCATGTGTGGCTTGGAGGGCTCGGGCTCAGTCCCAGCACACACACAAAAAAACACTTAAAAATGCAAGCCTCTGTTCAGCTGCTTCCTGTAGCATGGCACCCAGAGGCCGAGGCAGGCAGCAAGGAAGTTGAGAGCTTCTGCACGGGCCAGGCCAGCTGGGGACATACAGGCTGCTGCACCCTGAGGAACACCACACCCCACACGCAGCTGCACATGGTGCTGCAAGGCCCACCCAGAAGGCACTGAGGCCAGCGTGCCAGCCCCCTGCTGCAGGAGTGACAGACTCACCTGGCTTGCTGTACCGCGGCCAGGTGCTCTTGGGGGTCGTCAGCCACGTGCACTTGGGGTATACACGCTGCCTCTGTCGCGGCCTGGGGAGGAGGAGACAGGCACAGCTGTACCTCCACGGGCCAGGGGCCAGGCTAGCTGCCCAATCCCTCCAGCTCTCCCTGGAGGCAGAGCGGAGGGCAGGGGGCACACAGGGAGGGAGAGCAAAGCACTGCTGCGTGAAGAGGGGACCCCAGCTGCGACCTGTGCAAGCAGCTACCATCAGGTCCAAGGGAACAGGGAGGCCAACAGTCCAGCACGAAGGCAAGAGGGACAAAAAGGAAACAAAAGTGAAACCCTAGAACACGGCGCAGAGCAGGAGTTCAGGGCCACTGAAGTTCCCTGAGCAGACGAGCTGCTTCCTGTGGGACAGGCTGCACAGGAGGAACGCCTGGCCGTGGCCAGAGGCAAAGCAGGGAAGTGGGCCTCTGACCCAGACCCCAGCAATGACTCCAATCTTTGAAAAGGAAAACATGGAGACAACGAGGAAAACTGAGGAGGAAATTGGCGTATTTCTGCAAGGAAGAAGACCGAGAGCAGAGTGTTGAGGGTCCTCAGGCTCCCAGCTCCCTGCGACTCTTGTGTGAGCGACAAGTTGAGGGCACCGGGCCCCCTTTGGGCAAGGGTTCTTAGCTGCTGTTAGGGGGTCTGGCTCCCTTGCCAGGTGGCATCTTAGCCAGGCCTGGAAGGGCTGCACCCTGAGCCGAGTGACGGGATGTGGATGTGTGTAGACCAATCTGCATGCGTTTCAGCAGTGCACTCTTTCACTAAAACAAAACAAGGAATAAGGAGCTGGACTACCTGGAACAGGACAAACAGCATCTTTCTTTTCTCAAAAAGAGACATGAAAACTGTGTGAGAAGCACAAAGACACAAAAAGAAAAGCATGGCCAGAGTCTGAGAGGCACAACATGGCACAGCTCTGCACAGGCAGCAGGCAGTGGAAAGGAAAGCACCAGTGCCTGCAAGTCTACAGCATCCTGAGCACCGCCAGGTCTGTCTGAGGTGAGCTGCCATCCAGCAGTCTAGGGGAGGAGGCAGCCCTGACGGACGCTGGAGGGAGGGTCAGGAGGAGCACCTTAAGGGTCGCGACACATGGGGTGTGGAGACAGCACAGGCGGGGGAGGGGAGCAGACCCCATCTGTCTCAGGAGGAAGTCAGATTCCCCCCAAAGACCAGTGCACAGCTATATGGAGGCCCTGAATGATCACCAGGAGGGAGGAAGCGAAAGGAGCAAGGTTTGGTCTCTGAACAACAGGACAAGGGGTGGGGGACCAAGAAGGAGGGAACCTCAGCTTTTCACTGACATACTTCAGTAGGACTTAAATTTCTGAAGAAACAAACAACAAAAAAGTGTGCTACTATAAAGGTAGTAAGTGAGCTGACCTGGTACAGACCTGGTCCTGGCTGCCTGGGAGGCTGAGGGGGAGGCCCATGCAGACTCATGAGTGTGCGACCAGCCTGGGAAGCACAGAGGGCCTCACCTCAAAAATAGATACATAAACTGAAATATGTGCAGGGGGCAGCTCAGAGGTGTGTGGCTGTGGGTTCACTCCCTAGTGCCACAAAAACTAAAAAGCAAATGTAATTATTAACTAATGACTGATAATAACTATAATTTACAGAAATAAGATGATGCAAAAATGTAACACAGGGGCAGGTAGACAGAGCTGGCCTGAGCGACAGAACTCGGCCTGAGCAGCGCAGGTAGTGGTTCATGTAAGTGCTTTTCACAAATAACCCAAAACACATAGAAGTCAGAAACCCATGAGTCCTCGAACACTTAAAAACAAAAATACAAGGCAAAAACTGTTAAACACAAGGAAAGTGGGAACAAACAAAGTCTGAAAACAATCCTTGGCCCACTCATGACCCAACAGACACCAGTCAGACAAGGGGTGCACACCTCACGCAGTTTCAATGCACTGTGTGGTCACGGATGTAGCTGAGGACGACTGAGTGCAGGTGGGCCTCGGCTGCACCGTTCCTGGGAGGGCAGCTGGGCAAGGCGCAGGTACTCGAGGAAACCCACAGTGGGCCACTTCTCGGAGGGCTGCATGGATGCAGGGGGCCTGCAGCCAAGGTGTGGCCACGCCTATCCTTGGCCTAACAAAGAACCCTGTGCATCAGGCACAGAAGACACCCGGGACTCCAACATGCCAAAGCCAGCAGAGCTTCCTCAAGAGGCGTGCAGAAAGGCCTGGGGACATGCGCCACAGGTGAACGGAATAAGAGGGAACATTTCTACACTGCTTCAGAGCTTTAACAAAAAGCATTTAGCTCTATAATCAGAAAACACATACTTAAAAAGACACAAGCTTCCGGATGTTTCGGTACAGAGATGGAGAGCGGAACTCCCACCCTCCTACAGAAAGTCCCAGGATGGGCCCTGACTTCCCCTGAAAAAGCCAAGGGACACTCCACTGCCTGCTCACCATCAGCTGCCACTGCAGAAGCTGACTAGCCAGGAACGAGTCGGTGACATAAAACTGATCTCAGAACCCAAACTTTTTGTCATTTTTCCTGCTGGTGGAGAAACAAAATGCATCTGGCTAAAATTTCAGGATTCAAAGTTTAACAGCTTGTAGGACCTTTTTAAAAATGTGGGGCGCACAGTTGAGAAGGTGTGAAACAGCCTGGCCTCCTGGCGTCTCGGCGACCCGCCCAGGCCCTGGAAGGGCCCCATCTGTCCAGCGTGGCTTTCAGTACTCTCCCCCAGGGTTTCCAATGGCTCCCCCACCCATAAGAAATGAAAACAAGTAAAAACAGCTTGAGAACGCAGCTACTGTGGGCCTTACCTTTGCTCCCCCAGGACCGCTCGAGCACCAAAATACCTTTTCAGTTCTGTGTCTGGATTCAAGTGTCTAGAATGTGGGAAATGTGAGGAAGAAAAATTAAGTCAGGCTTTCCTACAATGACTCGAAATTGCAGAAAGCTAAGTAAGAGTCCAGCCAAAGAACAATGATTTTTGGCTTGAAAGGTGATTTCTAGGCCTGCTTTCTTTAAATCTGCCACCTGCAATAGGACCTGACCACTACTGGCCCCATGGGGCACCCAAGGGATGCAGTGGGTCACTGCTAGGAGAGAACCTGGGGTAGGTCTCCCCTGCGAGTCCAGCGTTCATCTGCCAGGCTTTGTACAGGGAGCATGCACCCTGAGTGGAGGGCCTCAACAGTAGAGGCAGCTTGCTTGTCAAACTGGCAAAGATCAGGTTTCATTAAGCACCCACCAGACCAAGAGATGGGTGATCGTCCAAGGGTGACACTACACTGGTACAGCTCAAAATGCCTCATGAGACATACAAAGGCAAGCTGTTTGGAAGTCCTGAGCTGGGCATGATGGTGCCACACCTGTGTCTACTCAGAGGCCAAGGCAGGAGGACTCCTTGTTAGAGGCTGGTCTCAGCTACTTAGCAAGCCCTAAACAAGCTAACAAAACCCGGTCTCAAAATCAAAAATAAAAAGGAGCCAGGTGCAGTGATGCTCGCGAATAATCCCAGCGACTCAGAAAGATCGAAAATTTGAGGACCGCCTCAGCAAATTAGTGGGGCCCTAAGCAACTTGGTGAGATCCTGCCTCAAAAAAATAAAAAGGGCTGGGGATAGGGCTCAGTGGTAAAGCACCCCGGGTTCAATCCTCAGTACCAAAAAAAAAGTCCTTTGAAACACAGATGTCTTTTCCTTACTCCTTTCTCCTTTTTTCTACTTCCTAAATGTTTAATAATGAACTCTTAACACTTCTAAATAAATAAAGACAGCAAACTGTCCTCTTTCTAAATCACTCCTCCCCGTCAAAATCAGAGGCCGAGGCCATACCTGTGCTCCACATACAGGACATGCTTCCTGGAGCTCAGTGGGGGGGGACCCGGGCGGCTGAGCCCACTGCCATCCTCAATCCTCTCCAAGATGCGGTCGATATCCTCCATCCCACTTTCCTAAAAGCCCAGAAGGAACTGTTAATCGGCACACTGGCTTCACTCCAAGTGCTGTGACAACCAATAACAAGGAGTTACTTTGAAAAGTCATTTGGTATTCACTTTCTAAAAGATGATCTAACTCAGAAGGAGGAGATGTATTATAGGAGGAAGCTCAGAACAATCACTAATCCAGAAGGCCCTGGGAACCACCGGGCCAGAGAGCCACACTCCACGTCTCACAGGTGAGCTCACATCCTCAGGTGAATGAGACTGGGACCTGTGACCCCAAGTGAACAGCAACAAAGCTACCACCTCTCTTCAGGACGGACAACGAGACAAGGAGGGTCAAGGCACGGACGGGAACGTGCTGACTGAGGGGGGTCTGCTCTGTGGGCTTCCACAGGTGTGGGGGGATGAAGGCTGGGTGAAGGGAACAGGGAGCAGGGCTGGGAAGGGACTCTCCCTGCAGAGGGCAGCTGGGACACTGAGACTAGGAACAGGCCATGACAACCAAGGAACAAAGGGCCAATCACAAGCAAAACTGTAGGTGACTCTTCTTTGTCCTTGACCTCTTAGACAGTTGTACTCCTGATGGGAAAAAATGAAGACATCAAATAAAATGGTCTTCTCCCAGCACCACCGTGAGGGACACGGCCCAAGGGGCACGGAGGGATTGGGTAGGGGCCAGTCAAGTCTGGTCGCATACCGAGGCTTCTCCTGTACTGTTTTTCTTATTTTTCTGCTTCTTTTTCTTCTTCCGGAGTTTTCCACTTGCATTAGACTAATAAAATAAGATGTTTTAATCAATGGAGAGAGAAGCAAAATCTTAAAAACTGAGAACCAAAGCAGCAAGCCAGCACCACTTGGAGCACCTGCGGCCCCTCACATCCTTCTGCAGCAGGACCCTGCCCATACCCCCTGCTGTCAGTGTGGCCTCTCTCCACCCTGCCCTGCTGCAGAGCTGGTCCAGGCTGCCTGGGGCGCCCACTGCCCCTGACTGGGCCAGCTCCTCTGGGCAGTGAGAAGCTCCTCAGGGACGCTTCACCAGAAGTGGCTGCTCCCAGAAGGCACAGACCTGCCTGGAGCGCAGTGGGCAGCAGGCAGGGCAGGGACCTGCATGCAGTAGCCCTGGGGCCGCCACTGATCTCAAGGACTTTAGCACAAACTTTATCAGGGTTCCCACGGAATCAGCCAAAGCAAATTCAGAAAATTATACCTCCAAGAAAAAGCCGACACAGGTGGCACGTGGCAGGATGCCACAGCCCTTCCCTGACATGCCAGCCTCCTTGTTACCACGGGGTCCCCATACCTGCTCCAGAGGTGCAGCCTTGGCCACATTTCCTTCCCGCTTGGTCTCTGGGTTTCCACGCTGAATCCTTCCTTTGTTCCCTGACACTGCAGCATCTGTTAACACACAATCAGACTTCTCTCCGTTCACTACCGGGTCGTCCTCAAGATCCTCGACGTTTATCTGGAGAAACAAGCCCAGGGCATTTCTGCACAGGGGTCACAGTGTACATGGCAAAGTAGAGCTGAGCCAGACGTGAAGACAACTTGCCATGCCTGTCACCCCAGAGACTCTATTTGGGAGGCTGAGTCAGGAGGAAGGCAAATTTGAGGCCAGACTGAGCAACCTCAGTGACAAAGTGAAAAATAGAGGGCTGGGGGTATAGTTTAGTGGTAGATCACCCCTGAGTTCAATTCCAATACTAAACTAAAAAAAAGGGGGAGTATTATAAGGATTATAATTTTCTAATATTGTTCATGTTAAAATAATTTTGTCCTCAAGTCTGATGAGGCAATTCTCCTGTCCCAGCCTCTAGAGTCATTGGGGTTACAGGCATGACCACTATGCCCAGCAGGGAGTTTTGTTCTTGCTGCAATCAACATCAAATGACTAACTGTTGTCACCACTCTGGAAAACAGCATGGCGATTCCTCAGAAAATCTGGAGTGGTACCACCATTTTACACAGTTATCCCACTCCTCAGTTTATACCCAGAGGACTAAATTCTATAATGATACAGCCACATCAATGTTCATAGCAACTCAATTCACAATAGCTAAACTATGGAACCAAACTTGGTGCCCTTCAACAGATGAAAGGACAAAGAAAATGTGATTGATATATATACACACACACACACACACAATGAAATATTAATCATCTTTAAAAAAGAATGAAATTATGGAATTGCTGATAAATGGACAGAGCTGGAGAATATGATGCTAAGCAAAATAAGCCAATCTCGAAAAACCAAAGCAGAATATTTTCTCTGATATGTGAATGCTAATTCATAGCAAGTGGGAGTGGGTGGCTAGGAAGACTAGAAGCGCTCTGGATTAGATAGAGGGGAGTGAAAGGAAGGGAGGGGGATGGAGGTAGGAAGAACAGTAAAATGAATCAGACATTATAACCCTATGCACATATGACTACATGAACAGTGAAACTCTACGTCATGTACAACCAGAAAACAAGAAGTTATACTCCGTTTATGTATGATGTGTCAAAATACTTTCTTTTTTTAAAAAAAATTTACTTTTTAGTTTTTAGATGGACACAATATTTCATTTTTATGTGGTGCTGATGGAAACCAATGCCTCATGCATGCTAGGTAAGCGCTCTACCACTGAGCCACAGCCCCAACCCCTGTCAAAATGCATTCTACTGTCATGTGTAACTAATTAGAATAAATTTTTTAAAAATTTATTTATATATGACAGCGAAATGCATTACAATTCTTATTACGCATACAGAGCACAATTTTTCGTATCTCTGGTTATATAAAAAGTATATTCATACCAATTCATGTCTTCATACGTGTACTTTGGATAATAATGTCCATAACATTCCACCATCATTTCTAACCCCATGCCCCCTCCCCTCCCTTCCCTTCCCACCCCACTGCCCTATCTAAAGTTTGTCTACTCCTCTCATGCTCTCCTTCCCTACCTATGAATCAGCCTCTTTATATCAAAGAAAACATTCAGCATTTGCTTTTGGGGATTGGCTAACTTCACTCAGCATTATCTTCTCTAACTCTATCCATTTACCTGCAATGTCATGATTTCATTCTCTTTTATTGCTGAGTAATATTCCATTGTGTATATATGCCAAATTTTTTTTTATCCATTCATCTGTTGAAGGGCATCTAGGTGGTTTCCACAGTTTAGCTATTGTGAATTGTGCTGCTATAAACATTGAGTGGCTGCATCCCTGTATTATGCTGTTTTTAAGTCCTTTGGGTATAGAACGAGGAGAGGGATAGCTGGGTCAAATGGTGGTTCCATTCCCAATTTTCTAAGAAATCTCCATACTGCTTTCCTTATTGGCTGCACCAATTTGCAGTCCCACCAGCAGTGTATGAGTGTTCCCTTTTCCCCACATCCTCACCAACACTTGTTATTTGTATTCATAATAGATGCCATTCTCACTGGAGTGAGATGAAATCTTAGAGTAGTTTTGATTTGCATTTCTCTAATTGCTAGTGATGATGAACACTTTTTCATATATTTTTTGACTGTATATCATCTTCTGAGAAGTTCAGGACAAATGAATTTTTTTTTTAAATAAAATGACTATCACAGGTGTGGCCGTACATGCCTATAATCCTAGTGACTGAGGCTGATCGCAGGTTCAAAGCCAGCCTCAGCAACTTATCAAAGCTGTAAGCGTCCTAGTGAGAACTTGTCTCAAAAGAAAAAAAATTGGGGCTGCAGCTGTGGCTCAGTGGTGAAGCGTTCACCTAACATGCATGAGGCACTGGGTTCAATCCTCGGCACCACATAAAAATAAAATAATAATAAAATAAATATATTGTGCCCACCTATAACTAAAAAAAAAAAAAATTATTAGAAAAAAATTTAAAAATGGCTGGGGATGTGGCTTATTATTATGTATGTTAAGCACCCTTGGGTTCAATTCCCAGTACCAAAGGGAAAAAAAAATCAAATGACTATCAAAAATAAAGATGACACAGTGTTGGCAAGTTTAAAACCACCACAGCATTTCAAGTCTTTATTCCAGCCTAACAGCAGCAGCCTGAACACTGAAATTTATTTTTAAAAAAAATTTTTTTGTTATTTAATAGCACAATTTAAACATATTTCAATTACCATCAGGGAACAGCAACTATACTGTACACAAAAACAAGACAGACATACACACAAAATTCTTTGAAAGGGACTGAGGGAAAATTTTTCAATGCAATAAAGTAAACTCATGATTTTTAGGTATCTGGTTTCCACCAGCATGTCAAACTAGCCACTGGTCCCAAATACTAAGACATCCTGCTGCATATCATTTCTCAATGGCTGCACTGCACTGTCACCCCTTAGCATTTGTGCGTGCGCAAGGGGGGTGGGGGAGTGTTTCCAGTCCCCTCTATGGAATGTGTCGTGTTTGCACAGAGCCTGTGCATACCTGTGTGTTCTGCCTCTCCTCTGCATCACCACATACCTAACCTAACTCAAATCCTGTCTCAGTAGCCTGCACACTGTGCTGTTCAGGGAGCGATGACAAGAAACACATCTACACACAGGCAGCACAACTGTGAGTTTGAGACATATTTCGACCTGTGGTTGGTGGGAGCTGCAGGTATGGAGGGCCAACTGCGTCAGGTTACGTGCCCCCTGTAAGCAAGCCCGCCCACCACAGCACTTAGGTCAGTTATGAGGTCAGGCCAATGCATTCACGTTCTGGCTATGCAGTCATGAAGCAGCTCCATGTCATGCACACCTCTGCTTCCTCATACAGAACACTAACAAATGCTGTGTGTACAGGCACATATGCGTGGTGCTGGGGATCAAACCAGGGCCTGTGCATGTGAAAACACTCCTATTATCTCCACCTATGAGTTATAAGGGCAAAAACCCATGGAACACTTGAACTGACTGAATAGAACCTCTTTGGAAATCCATAGGCAGCAGCGAGATGAGCAGCCACATGTCTGCCCAGGTGTCAGTGCTCCATGCTCACAGAGCAGCCTGGGAATCCACCACAGGTAGCAAAATGTGAAGAGACGGTTCACAAAAGAAGACAAACAGGGGCTGGGGTTGTGACTCAGCGGTGGAGCGATCACCTAGCACATGCGAGACCCTGGGTTCGATCCTCAGCACCACATAAAAATAAAATAAAGATACTGTGTCCATCTACAACTAAAAAATATTAATAAAAAGAAGACAAACAAATGGACAATAGGCACATGGAAAGACACCCAACAACATCTTTATTGAAATGTAAATCAAAAGCCAGTGAGGAGCACTGTCCCTGCTGAGGGCTGGGGGCATAGGCTGCCAACACCAATTCCCTGGAGGCTGGAGCACCTTCAGCCTCGCACAGCCCATAGGCAGGTGGGATGAAACGCTGGAGGAGCGCTCAGCACCTGCTGGTCCAGGTATACGCATCCACTCCGGATGCAGTCGTTCTCCCTGTAGATGCCCCATCAGCCAAAATGAAACCCAAACCCACAAAACACCTGTCCTTAGAGCTCAGCAACTCCAGGCAGAGCAGCCCCCACCAGAACCGAGTCAGACCCCTGAAACACCACGGATGAACACCCTGCAATACACTGCTACTCAGCAAGAAGGAGCTGACGGCGAAAACCCACAGCCTGCATGAAGCTCAAAAGCACAGGCTAAGCAAGCGAGGACAGAAGGAAAAGAGCACATTCTGGAAGACTGCTGGTGGGAAATGCAGGCACAGGCAGGACTCACACACAGGCAGGGAAAGGGGGCACAGGCTGCAGGGTGGCAAGCTCTCAGAATGTGGTGTGGCACTCATGCTGTGCATGCCTCTGTCAAGACTCACTACATACCCCTGGGGTGCATCTGACTGCACTTCATCTGACTGCACTTCAGTAAGCTGTCTTTAGGACCCCCTGACTGAGACAGTAAAGGTGACTTCTAACCAAAGCCAAAGGAACACCCATGAGCCATGCATGATACCAAGGTCCACACTATAGGCGGCAGGTGGGGACCAGGCCTATGGGTGTCTGCGTCCATTTCCCCGGGAGGCTTTTTTCTTCTAGAAAAGCTCTCTTGCTTCCTCCATTTCAACATCACATCATTTCCGTGCTTGCTGAGTGCCCACTGAGGGCCAGCATGTCTTCACCACAATCCCACAAGGCCAAGGAAAGCATCCCCAAAGCTTTCGTCAGGTATCTCATCAATGCTCCTACATCCAGAAGAGGCGGATCCCACATTGGAATGGAAGTCACTGACTCTACAGCCCAGGAGCCTGCACCCTGAGGAAGACATGCCTTCGGTCTTCCAGGAGGAGCTCTGTGCATGCCTGCTGGGTGGTGGGGACACACAGCTAGCAACAAAGTCCTTTCAGGAAGCAGACACTTCAGCCCCAGGAAGCAACCCACGCAAAACACAAGGAACAAACAAGTAATGTATACAGTATGCTCGCAGGTAACTGCCAGGAGATGGAAAAGGACCAGAATAGAGGGAATGGGACTGTAGGGCAACTGTGACCATAATCAGACTGTATGGCAGTGTGACAGGGAAGAGACTCTGCCTCTGTGGGAGGAAAGATCCAGCCATGTGTTGGTACTTGAACGTGGGGAACTGTAGGCATAGAGGGCAGCAAAGGAAGGGCAGTGTGGCTGAGCAGAGCAGGCTAGAAAAGCGAGTGAGGAGAGCTGTCTAGGCAGCCTGGACAAGCAGAGGTGGAGACTGGGAAGGATGGGTCACGACCCTGTGCACTTAGAGCCACGCAGGACTTTTCAACGGTTTGCACAAATGTCAACAGACCAGGGACATCTTCCAGGTGGCTGGTCTTGGCATGGGGTTTTCAACAGAGACAGGGAAGCCTGAGGAGCAGGTAAGCCCTAGTCTGTAAGGTCAGGTGCATTTGGACACATGGATACAGATATAGAGCTCATGCACAAATCCAGAGACTGGGAAGGAGACCTAAGCCAGTGATACTAATACCCTCAGAAAGCAGGGGCCGGGGGTGCAGTTTGGTGGAAGAGGATACTTAGCATGCACAAGGCCCTGGGCTCAATCCCCAGCACCAAAATGCAAGCTCCCAGCAACTGGAGAGGCTGAGGCAGGAGGACCACCAGTTTGAAGCCAGCCTCAGTAATTCAGCGAGACGTTCAGCAATTTAGCAAGACCCTGCTTCAGTAATAAACTGCCCCTGATTCAATCCCCAGTACAAAAGTCAAAACTATACAACAACAACAACACAACAAAACACCCCACACAACAAGCAGAAGGCTTACACAATCACAAAGCCCCAAGCCAATCTCTTGGACCAGAGTGATTTCAAGGAGGGGTTCACATAAGCATCATTTTTTCCCATTCAGACATACAATCATCTCTTCTTTTTTTTCATAACCCTGAACACCTCTATTTCTCTATTCACCCACCAATTTTCACCAGCAGGGACAATGTCATTGTGTGGTTTAGAGAGCACAAGGTTCAAATAAAAAAAGCCTAAATTTAATTATGTGTATGTGGGTTTTTTTTTGTTTTTTTTTTTCTGTTTTCTTCTTTTGCAGTGCTAGGGATGGAGCCCTTGCCTCCAATGCCTGAGGCAAGGGATCCAGCACTGAGCCACAGCCCAGTATAAATTGAAGATGTCACCTCTGCTGTCAACATCACCCCCCTTCCCAGACTGTGAGGAAGAAATGAGTGGTACCCAGAACATGTAAATGCCCTGCGCCTGGGAGTTATTCTTAAAGACAATCTGGAGGGCATTTGAATAAGGACAAAAGGTTTGTGAAGTGGCAGACTTCACAACTGATCCTGAGCTGGTAATAATGGGACAGGATGAAAAGTGGTGCATCCTGAGAGTTGTCAGAAACACGACTGGCAAGTTTAAGGGCAAGTGGTGTGCTGTCGGGGATGTTTTTAAATCATCCCTGGAGAGAAGGGAGTGAAAGTCCAAGGCAGATAGTAGTTGCCAAGTGTCCATAATTAGGGAACCCGGGGATGGACACATGAAGTACCTGTACTACCATATCTCTGTGTTTGAAATTTTCCATAATAAAAAAGATAGAAAGAAATAGAAAGCTGGGGAGAGTTACTTTCAGGCTGAGAAACAGAAGAGGTCGGGTACAGACAGAGAATTCAAAGAAGGGACTTCAGTCCCACCTCCACCAGACTATGGGGTTAGACCAGCTCTTAAGTGGCAAGGTCAATAACTTTTAAAGCAAATACCCAAACTATCTAAGGACAATTTCCATACTCCACAATGTCTTTTAACATTATAGCCTTTTAACTTGCCAACTCGATAAAAACTCAGGGGCAACTGAGACTGATACAAGGTGAGCAAAACAGTCATGCTACCTGCCAGCTCAGGGAAATCAGAGAAGCCACTATCAGATAACCCATACAAACGAGAAACTACAGATGAGGCCAGTGCTAAGGGGAAAACATCGTGGGACCAGCGGGCATTTCACTTTCCTTTACCTCCCTGTAGCGGACACCTAGGTGAGGGAGGCAGGAAGGAGCAAGATGCAACATCCCCGGTTAGGCAGAGGTGTTATGAATAAACTGAAAGGTTTTGGAGATGCTAGACTATGAAATCTAGGAAGACCCGAATCACGAAGCCCTGCCCCACCCCTTCACTGCAGCGCAGTCAACAGCCGCACTCTGCCCTGGCACTCTGCCCCCGGACGCCGCTGCCCCACCCTCCCCTCTGCAGTGAGGGGACCCCCTCTTTTCTGACGCCGCCCCTGCTCACCCCAGCCTCACTTCTAACATTACACACCACCGTCCCCGCAGCAGCCCTCCCTGCAGCAGCGCAGTCCCATCACTCATCCCCTTCACTGCGACCCCCCTAGCCGGTCCTGCCCGCCACAACCCCTCCCACCGTACAGAAGCCACACCCTCCCCGCTGTAGCTCAATTTCGTCAACCCACCCCAGCTCTCCCCTTTAGTCCCACCCCTGGAGGTCAGAGCCACACCCTCTTAGCGAAGCCCCGCCCTGCCCAATGCAGCGCCGTATCGTCACCTGGGCCCTTAACAGCTCGCCCCGCCTACTTGGCCCTTAGCCCCGCCCCCAATCGGCACAGCCCCACCTTCTCCTCTGCGACCCTACCTGCCCTCGACACCGCCCCGCTCGCCCCGGTCCCGCCCTAGCCCCGCCCCTTACGTCATGGCCCCGCCCTCTCCGCTGCAGAGCTGCCCGTAGCCCGGCCCCACCCGTGACATCAAGACCCCGCCCACCAGTTCACCGCAGTAGAGACCCAACTTTACACCCACCCCGCCCTCCCATGACGTCACGCTCCGCCCCCCGCCCCCAGTTCCCACAGGTTGCCCCGCTCCTCACCAGCTCGAACCGGTTGTTGACTTGGACACCCTCCTTCCCTGAGCCCCCGGGGCGCCGGCCTCCCGGACCCCGTTTTGGTCCTTCTTCTTCTGCGTCATCATCATCACGGAGGACAAACTGCAGGGCGCCGGGCTCGAGGGGCTCCTGGCCGCGCTGTTCCCCCCTCAGCCTCCGGAGGGCCCGGCGCGACATAGGACCCGACGGCCTGACGTCTAGAGAGAAAGAGAAGGAAGAGCAGAAAAGAGAGCAGCCGGCGCGCCTGCGCACTGAGGGCGCGCTGGCGCGAGGCTGGCGTGTCGCGCCTGCGCGCTGCGGCTCTCCGCAACTTCTTCCCTGTCACCATTAGCACCAAAGAAGGTGCAGACGCTTCCGGGCGAGTTTTCGCGAGAGTTGGGCGCCCCCGCGCGGCCGACCCTGGCTGGCTGCAGTCCAGTGCTTTGGGTTTTCGAGTGTGCTGGGTACAGATGACATGTTGTCCTGGGGCCTGGGGCGCGTAGGCTCAGAGCGACCCGCAGCCTTTGCCTAGACCCAGACCCAGAGGGCTGGAGGCCCTGGTAGGCGGGTCGGGGAGGAAGGGGTGCGCGCAGGCGGGCGACTGTGGCGCGTGGGCGGTCAAGGAGACGGTCTGCTGGCGACCGCGTGTCACATGTGGTCTACCTGTGTGTCGTGGGCTCCGCGCCCCCTCTCAGCCCGCCTCTAGGCTGCAGGGAGACAGTTCTCTACTGAATAGGAGTGAGAGGCTTCCCAGAGTTCGATTCCCAGACACCCTTCCACCCCACGAAGCGCGGAGCGAGATCTGGAGTTACTCTGTGTGCAGGGACAAGCGAAGTGCTGGGCAGTGACCGAAGGCTTCTAGAGACCAGGCCGAAGGAGTCTGCAATAGGAGTTATAGGAGCTGTCGGTTATGTTCCTTCAAATCTTTTTTTGGTGCTGGAGATTGAACTCGGGGCACTCGACCGCTGAGCCACACCCCAGCCCTGTTTTGTATTTTATTTAGGGACAGGGTCTCACTGAGTTGCTTAGTGCCTCGCCATTGCTGAGGCTGGCTTTGAAGACAGAAGTACTGGTTGCTGTCCTTGACTTTGCCTTGGAACTCACTGCCTGAGTAGTCTCAGGAAGAGCTTTGTGTGGGTGCCGTAGGCAGCTCCCCTGAGCTCAGCCCAAGATATGTTTCCACTGTTTGTACAAGGGGTTTCATTGCTTGTGTGGGTCAGAACCTGGGTCTACCCATGGTTGGCAATGTGAACAGATGTGTTGCCCGGGGCTATTTCTGCATCTGTAGAATCAGGAAGTAATGGCAATAGTATTTAGCTCCCAGGAACCTCTACCCTTGAGAGTGCTGCACAAACATGAGCTTTGTAATTTTTATTAAACATGATCTTTTTTTATGTTTATTTTTTTAGTTGTAGTTAGACACAATATCTTTGTTTTATTTATTTATATGTGGTGCTGAGGATTGAACCCAGGGCCTCACACGTGCTAGGTGAGTGCTCTACCGCTGAGCCACAACCCCAGCCCCTAAACATGATCTTTTTATTACCAGCTCTGACAGGAAAATTCCTAACCCTGTTTGTCTGTTTTCTTAATTTTAAACAGGAATAAAAATATGGGGACAAGGAGCTGGGGTAGTGGCTCAGCGGTTCTCAGCACCACATGAAACAATAAAATAAAGGTATTGTGTCCAACTACAACTAAAAAATGAATTTTAAAAATGTGAGTATACACAGTCTGTTTTGAGGGGGCTCAAAGTAGTGGGAGTTGGTGATTTTTATTGGCTGCTCTAATTTTATGTGTTTGAATTTCATGAACCCAAATTATAGGAATATTCTTTCCCACAAGCCCATCTATCACCAGTCATATTCCTTCCGGGTCTCCTCCAGCCCTGGGCAGATGTTACAACTTGGAGTCAACAGGATTCGGCTAAGGTCTTAGCATATTCCTGAGTGAGCGTCCAGATACTTCACTTTCCTCGTCTGAAAGGTGCAGTGAGGACCATACCACCTCAGGGTGTGTGTGAGGAGGAAGTGCTCAGCACAGAGCCTGCCTGGAGCCGCCAGCTCCCATGAGCCCCAGGCACATCATCTCCTTGGAGAATGAGGGCAACAGGCTGAGAAATGAGACCAAGGGTCCTCTGGACCAGCGGGTGCAGCCAGTGACCTCAGCAGCTCTTCTGCGTGCAACCCTAAGATGACCAGGGTTTTATGGACAGAAGTGGGCCCTGGAACCTCATTCTGTGATGGGCACCCTTATAGTGGAGCCAGGAGGACTTTCTCTGTCCTGAAAGACAGGTAGTCCTTCAGAGCCAAGCTCCCACCTTGAGAAAATATACTAACTGCCATAACTCAGTCTTTGTGCATATCCCAGGCTGTGAGGCCAAGAGTGGCCATGTGCACCTGTTTACAGAGCTGCTTCTCCCTGTACTAGGACCACCCAGTGTCACTGGGCCCTTGGGGCCACCGAGGAGGAGTGAGTGGTCAGGATGGAACCAGGTGTGGTAGGGCCTGGAGGGAAGAATGACTGGGGCAGAGTCAGAGAACAGGCTTGGCCTCTGGCCTCCCAGATGGAGACCCAGGGTGCCTGAGTGCCTCCCAGGTTAATCCCACCCCTCAGGGCCTTCCCAGCTGTCTCTGCTGCCCACACCTCTTGTTACTTTTGGATCTGAATGTCCCCCAAAGTCTCGAAGCTTGGTGCCTAGGTGGTGGCACTATTGAGAAGAGGTGGAGACTTTAGGAGGTGGGGCCTGTTCAGAAGAAGTGGCTCACTGGGGGCATGTCCTTGAGGGTATTGGGACCTCAGTTCCTTCTGTCCCTCTCTGCTTCTTAGCCACCATGAGGTGAGAAGCTCTGCTCTGCCGTGTGCTCTCCACTATGATGTGCTGCCTCACCACAGATCCAAAGTGTCGGGGCCAAGCAATCTTGGATAAAGTGCCACCACCTAGGGACCAAGCTTCGAGACTTTGGGGGACATTGCAGATCCAAAAGTAACAAAGGTGTGAGCAGCAGAGACAGCTGTGAGCCAAAGTAATACTTCCTGCTCTAAATTGTTTGTCTCAGGCAGTGTATCACAGTGGTGGAAAGCTGACTAGCACACAGAGTCGGTGTGGGAAAGCGGGGTCACAGCCTCTGGAGCTGGTTTCCAGGAGGAACTTAAAAATTAAGAGAAGCATTCTAGAAAAAGCTTAGAATGCCATGATCTGAGAATAATGGGCAATTCTGGTTGGAGCACATTAGCCAGAATGCTGATAGGAATGTAGACATTAAAGACTGTGTTGATGTAACCATAATTCTGAGAAGTTTTTTTTTTTTTTTCTTAAACAAACAAAAGTATTCCCTTCAATTCCCATGGAAAGATGTTTTTCTTCAAGTTACTTTCTCCTCCCCTGTCAACCTCTTCCCTACACTACCCCATCTCTTTCTCATGGTATTGTAAATTCTAAAGAAAGCCCTCTGCTAAGTCTTTCCTCTCCTCAGCTCAAAAGGTAATTGTGGATCCAAAAAGAAAATGCAGACGCTGGCCCCAGGAGGTCGAGGTTCCCTTTAATGTGGTAAGGAGGCAACAGAGGTGAGCATGCTCTTAGAAGAGGGATTTTCTGCCCTTTGAACCACTGTGCCCTTATTCCCCCCTCTAAAAACTGCTCTCATAAGCCCCCAAAGATGGAGATCTGAGACCAAGCCGGCTTCGAGGCTGTTTCCTTTAGCAGTCTGTCTCCTGAGCTTTTGTGGAGCGTGACAAGGAGTGGAGCCTTCCTTCCCAGTTACACTGATGAGGTTTCAGGTGAACAAGGACTGTTGGGAATTGGACCAGAGGCCACACGGATGACACTCTGGCAAAGAACTTGTCTACATTTTGTCCATGCCCTGAAACTGTGTGAGGCTGCATTTAAAGGTGATGGACTAGTGTTATTTTTTAATTTTTATTTATTTATTTATTTATTTTTTTGGTGGGGGAAATTTCAAGGCAGCACAGCATTCAAGCTACAGCATGGGCATTGTTGGCTGATTTTAGCCAGGGTTATCATGAGAATTGTGTGCAAAAAAACATAGCAGAAAGATTTGAAAAACTTGCAGTTTGGCCAGAAAAGAACCATGTGTAATTTGGGCCACCGAAGTTGTGATTGCTGAAGACTTAAGTTAAAACAAAGCCAAACCAGTCACGGTGGCGTAGACATGTGATCCAAGTGACTTGGATGGCTGAGGCAGGAGGATTGCAAGTTGGAGGAGAGTCTGGGCAACTTAGCAAGACCCTGTTTCAAGATAGAATAAGCTAGGAACGGTGATACACGCCTGTAATTCCCATGACTCAGGAGACTTAGTGAGGCCCTCAACAATTTCGTTAAGATCCTGTCTCAAAATTTAAAAAATAAATAAATGAAAAGGTTTGGGGATATGGCTCAGTGGTAAAGCACCCCTGTGTTCAATCCCCAGTACCCCTACCCTGAAAAAAAAAAAGCCCCAAAAAGGTAAAATTAAAAAGGAGGCTGGAGATGTAGCTCAGTGGTAGAGCACTCCTGGGTTAAATCCCATGTATCACAAAAATTCATTCATTAACATAAATAAATGCCAGGCTGGGCACAGTGGTGCACACCTATAATCCCAGCAACCTGAGAGGCTGAGCCAGGAATATTATAGGTTCAAAGCCAGCCTGGGCAAATTAGCAATACCCTGTCTCAAAACACAAAACAAACAAAAAAAGGACTAGTGATGTAGCTCAGTGGTAGAGCACCTCTGGGTTCAATTCCCAGTACTAGGGGAAAAAAAAGTTAAAGAAGCACACTTGTAATCCCAGCTACCTGGGAGGAGGCTGAGGCAGAAAGTCTGCAAGTTCAAGACCAGCTCAGCAACTCAGTGAGACCTGTCTCAAAATTTAAAAATAAGAAATGGTTGGACTTGTATTTCAGTGGTAGCATGTAGGAGGGTCCTAAATTAATTCCCAGCACCAAAACAAACAAACAAGTACTTTGCATTTGCATCCGAACAACAGGAAAGATATTTGAGAGCGCCTCAGGAATGGGCCCGTAAAGGAATAAACTCCTAGGAGAGCGTGCACTGCTTACACAGGGCCACACGGTCCAGGTGGGCCCTGCTGCTGTTTGAGCTGGTGGCAGATCTTGGCACCATCTTTGTGATGCTGGTATTGCAGGAAGGCAGAATACAAGCATGGCTCCCTGGCCACCAGGAGGTAAGCAGCTCTGCCCTGCCACATGCTGCGCACCATGCTGCTGCTTCTCCACAGGCTCAGAGTGATGGGGCCGGACAGTGTGTGGCAGGGTTGGGACCCAAGCATGAAGCCCCAGGAGGGCAGGGTGTGAAGCTGCGAGAGAAGTTAGAGATGCCAGGAGCATGGCTCATCTACCAATGAAAATGCAGGCAGCAAGCAGAGCCAGCCCAAGAGAGTGGCCCTCTGGACTACAGATGGCAAAGCCCAAACCCTTTAGGGCCTCACCCACCCCCACAGCATGCCCCAGGTCCAGACGTGCAGCTACAGGACTCAGTGTTTGCCTTGCTGGGTTTTGGTCTTTCTTTGGTCTGATCCCTCTGTGGTTTTCTCCTACTCCTCCTTTTCAGAATGGAAAGTTCACCCTGTACCACTGGCATACTGGACATATGTAACCAGGTCTGTTGTGTTTTTAAATAGCTGCTCACAGTAAAGGTTTGCCCGAGTCTCAGAAGAACTTTGGATGTGTACATGTGTTGCTAGGATTGAACCCAGGGGATCCTAAGCACTAGGCAATGTTCTGTCACTAAGCTATTTTATTTTGAGACATGGCCTCGCTTAGTTGCCTAGGTTGGCCTAGAACTTGCCATTGTCCAGTCTTCGCCTCCCAAATAGCAGGGATCACAGGCATGTGTGCCATACCTGCAGCATCTTGGGACTTGTGAGGAATGCTGGGACTGTAGAGACCAGGGGATTCTTGGAGACCAACTTAATGCACTTTGCATGGTGGGACGGGCACCTGTCTCTGGAGACCTGGGGTGGAGGTGGGTGGGGAGTCTGGCTCTCAGGCGCCCCCCAGAGGCAAGGTGTTGAAGGTTTGGTTCCAGGCGGGTGATGCTATCAATAGATGGTAGGAACTTCAGGAAGTGGGACTTCGCTGGGGGACCTGTTAGGACTCGCTCTCCTCTCACTCTGCTCCCTGGCCACCAGGAGGTAAGCAGCTCTGCCCTGCCACATGCTGCGCACCATGCTGCTGCTTCTCCACAGGCCAAGCAACCATTGACTGAAACCAGGACCCAGAACAAACTGTTCCTGCTTTTAAGTTGTCTGTCTCAGATATGTGTCACAGTTGTGGAAAGCTGGCTCACACACCCCCTGGGGAGAGCAGAGACAGGCAGGGTGCTCTGCTCCACCTGGGAACCAAGGTGCCGTATCCCAGCCTGGACATCTTCCCAGGGAGGGGAAACTGCCAGTTCTCACTCTCGAGGTGGAGACAAGAACGGGAACAGAGGCCTGCAGCCCGACCATCTAGAGCCTCTGCCCTCCCTTCTCAGTGAGAAAACCTGCCCCTTCCCCTCCCTGCTCCTCCAAGGAGTCCTGAAAGGAAACACCCCCGCCAGGGTCTTGGAGGGAGCCTGGCCCCAAAAGAACTACGGGGCCAGGAAACCATGTGTATAAATATATAGGCTGTGTTTATTATATAAAGGCATCTGTGTATGTGTATGTCCATGCACAGCTCAGGAGCACGGTGGGCAGCGGGCCCAGCACTGGGAGCAGAGCCTCAGCCTGGAGCAGGCTGGAGCCAGGGTCCCTTCCCGGAGGCCTGGCCACCTTGGGCCATCACTGGAAGTCAAGAGTCCTGTTGCTGGGGACGTAGAGGGACTGAGTCTGGCGGCTGCGGCGCGGTGTGGCGTTGAGAACATCCACACTTTTGCGGCTGGAGCGCACGACGTGGGCCACGAAGCTGGTGCAGTCACTGCAGACGTCCTTCAGGGTGCAGCCGTGGGCATAGATGTGGGGGAACTCCTCCTCCACACTTCGCCACTGAGGCCCCTGCAGGGATCTGGGGCGGGTGGGGACCCAGGGAGGACTGTCAGGCTGGGGAGCCAGCAGGGCTCACACATCCTGGGGGCCCCTGCAGTCCCCTAGGCTCTCCTGCTGCCTGCCCCTCCCCTTCACCACCACAAACCCACAGAGACTTGGGGAAGCCACATGCCTAGCAAAAAGCATCCCAGCAGGGCTCTGGACAGGAACTGGAGTTCTGGGTCCTGACCACCCCAGTTCAGTTTCCATCTCACCACTCTGCCTCCCCACCCCTCCAAAGCCATCTGAACTACACCTCCAGGGCGCGTCCTCACACAAGGTGAGGCCAACCCTGCTCCTGCTCCCAAGTCCCTGCAGAAGCCTGACCACCACAGACACCAGCACCCAGGCCAGGGAACACACTGGAAGACGTCTCGCCTTGGCGCCGTCGCGGTTTTGGCAGCGGGTGCCCTCTGAGGACTCTCAAAACCCAGTGTGTAGACAGGGATGTGTGCACACTTCTTAGAAGGCATCTTCATCTGCAACAGAGGGAGGCGTGGCAGGCCCCACAGGCACTCTGGCTTCACACCCAACAGGACCTCCTTCCTGTCACACCCCAACAGTGTCTTCTGCTCAATGAGAGAGGACTTCTTGGGAGTGGGAACTGTACCCCTTTATACCAGGAAGGGTGCAATGTGAGCCCTGGACACAACCGGTGTTCAACACTGGGGGGAGGAAGCTGGCACTGTCGGGGGTGGATCGTGAGGGGGGTGTGAACACAGGTGGGCAGAGGCCCTCCTCAGCAGGCTTGTTTCCAAGCTGAGGCCAACGGACACGATTCTGAGCGACACTGTCTGTTCACCTGGGTGCAGACTGCATGTCACCATGCCACAAACGCAACAACAGATCTGGGGGAAGGCACTCCCAGGAAGGAGGCTTCAAGAGGGGCGACCTCCTCACACGGAATGCTCACTGCTTCCTAAAAAGCCTAGCAGGCTTGGGAAGTGTGGGGCAGGGTCTGCCTGGAGGAAGTGATGGCAAGGTGCCTGTGGGGCTGGAGCGCTGGTACACGCCCCATCCCAGCTGGGAGAGACCCTGCAGATCCTAGGAGGTCCTCACCTTCACGCTACAGGAAGTGCAGACGGCTCTGGAAGAGAACAGAGAGGCAGTGAAGAGGCCCAGGAAGGCACGACTGCCTCCAGGCCCCTGTGTCCCACCCCAGACCCTGCAACTACCCGTGCAGTCTGCCTGATGCCAGGTGGCTCTGGGCTTTCACGGTTCACTCCTGGCTCTTTCTCTCCTCCTCCTGGTCTCCCACCCAGGGCCCCTCAGCCCCTCAGTTTGCTCCTGGTGCATCTGGCTGTAGTCTTCATGCACCTTCCATACGGGGGTGTGCCAGACCGGCCTCACTGAGAAGCACCGTCTGAGCACAGGCCTCTCGCTGAGACGCTCCGTTACCAGCATCATTGAACACGCTTCTAGTCCAGCGCCCAATGCTATACGGAAAGGTTTCCTCATAGAAGATTCAAACATCAGAGTTACGATTTACCCACCCACAGAGGTGATCTCTGTTAGCGATACAGCCTTCATCCTCCAAACTCTTCTAGACAAACAACAAAACCTACATGATATTTTACAAATGGAAGTGAGCTACTGTGTAAGCTGTTCTATAAAGATACACCAACATCTCTTCTCCATAGTGAGAGAAATCATCCAGACTCATTTTTTAGAACAATGGGCTATGTCCTCTGGAATGAATGTCCTACATTGATTTTTCCATCAACAAACCCCTGGGTTGGGGCTGCAGACTTGGCTCAGTATTGGAGCATTTGCCTAGCATGTGCCAGCCCTTGGGTTCCATCCCTAGCACCATATTAAAAAATGATAACAGGGGCTGGGATTGTAGCTCAGTGGTAGAGCACATGCCTAGCATGTGTGAGGCACTGAGTTTGATATATATAAATAAAGGTCCATCAACAACTAAAAAAATATTTTAAAAAAATGATAACAACAGCCAGACACAGTGATGTACACCTATAATTCCAGCAACTCGGGAGGCTGAGGTAGGAGCATCACAAGTTTGAGGCCAGCCTCATCAGCTTAGTAAGTCTCTAAGCAACTTAGCAAGACTCTGTCTCAAAATAAAAAATAAAAAGGGCTGGGGATGCGGTTTAGAGGTAAAGGGCCCCTGGGTGCAATCCCTAGTACCAAAAACTCAACAATACATTATCATTAATTTTAAGAAAATGTTTTAGTTGTTGATAGATCTTCATTTTATTTCTTTTTTATATGTGGTACTGAGAATCGAACCCAGTGCCCCACACATGCCAGGCAAGTACGCTACCGCTGAGCCCCAGCCCCAGCCCCAGCCCAGTTGTCAATAATTTTGTTTTATTTTTTTATTTTTTGTTTGCCTGGCAATCTCTGATGGGATACCAAATCACTTTTTTTCTTGCGTATGTTTTGTTCCTTTTATTTATGTTATGGCCCTGGTACTTGCGATCCTCCTGCCTCAGCCTCAGTTGCTGGGATCGGAGGTGGGCAGCACGGCACTCGGATATTCCCATTCTTCAGCTGTGTTCTGGGAAACAATGAAGATATCTGGAAGCAGTCTGGTCCTTTCAGGTCTTTCCATAATGACCTCTCAGGCCTGGAGAAATGCTGAACTCCAGTGACGTGCTCTACACCTGTGTGGCAAGACCCGCCTGCCTTTCCGCCCCATGCTCCAAAATCATGGCCCTCCAGCGGTAGCTAGTGGACACCGACATGACACTTGGCCCTGAGTGCCCATCACTTTCCTTTAAGTCTGCATGTGCCCCTGCCACGTGGTACTGGGAATTGAGCCTAGGAGGGCTCTACCATGGAGAGACATCTCTAGCCCTTTTCATTTTTATTTTTCATTGAGCCTTGCTAAGTCGCCCAGGCTGGCCTTGAACTTGCGATCCTCCTGCCTCAGCTTCCCCAGTCACTAGGATTACAGTATGTGCCACCCTGCCTGGCCGTTCCACTGAACCTTTAGGACACAGGGAAGCAGACATTTCTGTAAAGGGCAGGACAGTGAACCTCTTAGACGTGGCTAAATGAGAAATGTAAGTGCGTGGCTGTGGGTGTGCTCCGCCTAGCTTTACTCACAGAGCCAGCGGGGAGCAGATGGGCCCGGGGGCTGCTTGCCAGGGCCTGCCTTAGGACGGATGTCCCTCGCTTCAGCCATCCCCTTCACCTCTGCTCCAGCGGCTCACGGAGACTTCTCTGGGGCTTCTATGCGGCTGTGCCCTGAGAACTCCGCGGCCAGTCCTCCCTCCAGGCTCAGCCTTGCCTCCCGCCCCGAGGAGGTCCTGGCTCACACCCCAGACCTAGATGCTTCCTGAGTGTTGCCAGTACCCTGAAAACCACCGCTTCCCATTCCGCCATCTTGTTCCAGCTGGAAGGGGCCTGTGACCCCATCTGGGCTGAAAGTCAGAGCCTCTTGGCTATTTAAGTTTAAAGTGATTTAAATAGAACTCAAAATTCCATTCCTCAGCCTACTTTTCCCCAAGACTACCATCTTCTGGTCATTAGCCACCGGGAGGAGCACGGAGGGAGGAGGAGAGACCCTCACATGTGGTCCTCCTGGCCTCGAGAAGCCAAGGAGATGCTGCTTCACACCTCTGTGCAGACCTCCAGGAAGGCTGGCGTGGCGACACCATGGGCAGGGTGCTACTGAGAAGAAAGGCCCACAGAGTTCCTAGGCAAACAGGAGGGTCCAGGGCCGACCCACCTGCCCACAGAGCCACCACGAACAAGCAAGTCAAGGGCAGACTCCTGCCCAGAGGGCTCCTGCGTGTCTGGCTAAGAGCAGCTTCCCACAACACATGAAGGAAATCGGTGCCCAAGAGACAAGTCCCTCTTTCCACTGAAGCCCCTGCCTGCTCTGCCCAGGAAGCCCACTGTGGGAATCCAAGGGGGGAGGCTGAGTCCCACAGATCCACCCATAATAGATGCAAAGGAAAAATACCTCCTCAGTGGCACTGACCAATCTCAAGGACTCAACAGCCATGGCATGTGACAGAACATCCCACTATCATGTGGGTCGCCCACCGCAGGCCCACTCCCCTTCCTCCTGGTTAATTTGTAGCCAGGTGCACCGAAGGCTCACCTCTTGCAGAAGAGACAGGTGGGCGGCCAGGAGAAGAGTGGGAACTTGGCTCGGCAGCAGCAGCAGATCTGTGAGGGAAGGCACGCTGGGGTTCAGCTGTGTGCACGGCCCACCAAGGTCCTGCCCACACTGGCCTGCCCCTGACCTCCCATCAGGAGAGATCCCGCCTTCAGCTGTCCCGAGGCCCTACCTTCCCCCTCTTCAGGCTGCTGAAGAGCTCCTTGTCCTGGGCAAACTTCTCCATCTCGGCCTTCACCAGCACACGACGCACACCCACCACCTCCTCCACCGTCAGGGCCAGGCTCTCCACGGGGTGGCGGAACTCCTGCACAGAGGGTCCTGCTCACTCAGCCCAAGAGCTGGGCCCCGCCAGCTGCCTCCCTTCCCTGGGGCCAAGCACTCTTGTGGCTTTCTGAAGGCAGACAGCTCCCGCCCTCTCTGAGGAGGCTTTGCTGCAGCAAGACTCCCCTGCTGGCTCTCCAGCTCTCTGGCCCCACCCTTGGCTGCCCGTGCTCCCCAGCTCCCCAGCTGCCTGAAAAC
The DNA here is from genome assembly GCF_047511675.1 of Marmota flaviventris. NCBI lineage: Eukaryota > Metazoa > Chordata > Mammalia > Rodentia > Sciuridae > Marmota > Marmota flaviventris. The sequence goes on along the minus strand of NC_092515.1, from coordinate 62,963,318 downwards.
ACACACCCTGGGCCGATCAAGACCACCAGAGGACTGGCTGTGGTGCCCGCCCATCATCCCAGAGACTCGGGAGGCTGAGGCAGGAGGATTGCAAGTTCAAAGCCAGCCTCAACCAGAGAAAGGCACTAAGCAACTCAGCCCTCTCTCTAAATAAAATACAAAATAGGGCTGAGGATGTGACTCAGTGGTCGAGTGCCCCTGAATTCCATCCCAGGTACCCCCTCCCCGCAAAAGACTGCCAGAGTCCATTTCAAATCTTCCTCCCCTTGGGAGTCTCCAAACTGAGCTCTCTTTCCTCTGCACTGACCACGCAGTAGGTGCCCTGTCCATCCAGCATGGCACGGAGTAAGCCTGGTGCTACCTCCCAGTGCTCAGCCCGGAACTCGTTGTGGACCTCACTGAGCTTCACTCCTCTGTACATGGGGTGGATTTCAGCTCCTTTGAGGTAACATATATAAAGCCCATAGCCTGGTGCTGGGCACACAGAGCTCAAAATGCCAGCGGTGTTCCCAGGGCCCAGGCTGTGAGTGCCAGAGACAGAGCTGGGAGGGCGTCAGGTCTGGGTCTTCAGCAGGCCGTCCGTGTGGGGCCTCGTGGCAGGGGAGAGGATCTGGACCCTGCTTTCTTGTCCACCTGGCCTAGAGCCTCTGGCTTTGGGTCCAGCTCTGTGCCATTGCCGTGGCCAGGAGTTCTGCTGTCAGATCAACCGTGGTGGCCTGCAGGCAGGGGGGCACCGTGTGCCACAGCTAGCCTGGCAGCCACCAGCTCTGATGTCGATAGTCAGACTTTCCAGAAGCACTTCCAGAATGTCAAAGCTGAATTTTAAAACATGTCTCTGATTCCTGGACCAAGAAGTGGTTCTCAGTTCTTCTCCCCTTGGGAACAGGCTGGATTTGGTGACTCACGTGCAGTGAATGGTGGAAGCGTGTCTGAGACCTGATTGTCAAATACACTGCAGCTTGCACCTGGCTCTCTCTTGGTCCACTTGCTTGGGGGATGCAGCCACCACGTGGTGACGATGCTCATGGCCCCCAAGGCTCTGAGTGGCATACCCCTAGCGTGAGAGAAGCTGCCTGGGCAGCAGCTCCTGCAGCCCCCAGACAGCCTTCAATGACACTGCAGCCCCTGCTGACAACCCAACTACCAGCTTGGAAGACACAGCCAGGGCCCTGCTGGGCTGCTTCAGGATCCAGAATTCAGAAGCTTTAAGGAATAACAAATATTGATTTTTTTTTCTTATTTTTTTTTGGAGGGGGGCATGTACTAGGGATTGAACCCAGGAATGCTCTACCACTGAACTACATCCTAGCCCTTTAATTTTAATTTTTATTTTTTGGTGGGGATACCAGGGATGGAATTCAGGGGCACTGGACCACTGAGCCACATCCGCAGCCCTATTTTGTATTTTATTTGGAGACAGGGTCTCACTGAGTTGCTTAGTGCCTCACCATTGCTGAAGATGGCTTTGAGCTCACGATCCTCCTGTCTCAGCCTCCCTAGTTGCTGGGATTACGGGTGTGCACTACTGTGCCTTTTTTTATTAAAAAAAATATATGTGTATGTATGTGGCACTGAAACCAGATATGCTTAACCACTGAGTCACATCCCCAGCTCTTTTTATGTTTTACTTTGAGGCAGGTCTTGCTAGGATGCTTATGGCCTCACTAAATGGCTGAGGCTGGCCGGCCTTGAATTTGTGACCCTCTTGTCTCAGCCTTCTGACTTGATGGGATTACAGGTGTGTGCACCTCATCTAGGCTGGCCTTGAACTGCGCTCCTCCTGCCTCACCTGGGATTACAGGAGTAGCCCTCACACCTGACAATAAATGTTAACTTTTTTATACCTTCATTTTGCTTATTTGTTTTTATGTGGTGCTGAGGATTGAACCTAGGGCCTCACATGTGCTAGGCAAGCACTCTACCGCTGAGCCACAACCCAGCCCATAATTTTTTAAAAAATATTTATTTTTTAGTTGTAGGCAGACAAACAATCTTTATTTCATTTTTCTGTGGTACTGAGGATCAAACCCAGTGCCTTATGTGTGCTAGACAAGTATTCTACCACTGAGCCACAACCCTAGCCCCTAAATGTTAATTTTTAAAAAACCAAATGGGGATAACTGTTTGGGGAGTAGGGTACTAGAGATGGAACCCAGGGCCTTGCACATGCTAAGTCACGCTTACCCGTTTATTGATTGATTTGTTTGTTTATTTTAAAAAACTTTGGTACCAGGAATCGAACCCAACGCTCTTAGCCTCCCTAGTTGAGGGAATCACATCCCCAGCACTTTTTACTTTTTATTTTGAGACAGGGTCTCACTAAGTTGCTAAGACGGGCTTTGACTTGCAATCCTCCTGCCTGAGCCTCCCATGGCTGGGGTTACGGGCATGTGCAGCTAGAGAAGGAATGTTAATGCAGGGACAGATAACTAACCCCGAAGGGGCAAGGATCACCTTCCAGTTAAAATCAACAGCACTGCCTTCCTTTCACACAGAACACTTTTCAAAGCATTTCCACACCCATTCTCAGAGGGGGGTCTTGCTGCCAACCACACCTAGCACCCCTCCACCTGCCTGAGTGCCTCTGAAGCTCCGTGCATTCCTGTCACCTCGCTTGACAGAATCATATGTTGACAGGTCTGGGGGCGGGGCCTCAGGACAGGGGTAGGCAGAATCTCTGCAGCCCCCTGCATCAGACTTGGTCTCTGCTGATAGACCGAGAACCATGGAAATCTTGGCCAGGTTAGGGTCTCCTCTCTACCACAACGTCCCTCAGCACAGGGGTTACCCAGAAGGGCTCACAGCTGCCTCAACTCACACACTCGACCCTTGGGGTCACAGTGCCAATGTGCCCAGCAGGGGGCAGCAAAGACCAATCTCCCAGACAGCACCAGCAGTACAACCCCAGGCTTCAGGGACAAGGCCAGACCCAGCCAGAGCCCAGGAATGCAGCCTGGGTCTCCCTAGCACCAGCTGGTGTTCAGACATCATAGAGATTCACCCAAGAGGTCCCCAAAGGAGCACCACTCACCAACCACAGGTGCCTGGCATCTGGTGCAGAAGCCCCAAGTCCGTCTGCTGAGCTCAGGCTGCTGAGCTGGGGGGAGCTGGGATCTGGCTGGGACTGGACACTCACAGGACAGGAACCTGAAAGAACACAGGCCTGTGAGGGTCACCTGGCGGAGTGCTGGTTGGAGGGCTGAGGATGAAGGGGTGCTAGGTGCCTCTGTGGGCTAGGATGATCAAGTTGAGCCAAGTAGACAGCATGTCACCCAGGTGGGGACCTGTACCAGGGTCCATGCTCTTCAGAGCCCCATGACAAGCCCACATTAAGCACCCACGGTGCAGCAGGCAGTCTGAGCACTGACAGGCACACACAAGGAGGGTCCCCGGCCCACAAGTATGCTGCAGGCTCCAGGGCAGGAGGAAAAGGGACAGCTGGCCCAGCCTCCGACCCGGAAAGGGAATCATCAGGACCCATGGGTTGTCCCGAGAGTGGCCAGAAGGCTGCAGGGCTGCTCAGGGGACCATGCAGGCAACAAAGAGGCCTGGCCATCCCTGGGGGCTGACAACCTGCTACCGGACAGCTATCAGAAGAACTAACCCTGCATGGCCAGCAAGCACCATCCGATGCTCTGTGTGCTCCAGCGGGAAAGGAACCGTGGAACGACCCACATGCCTGCGAGGGACTCCTGCTCCTGTCCACAGAGAGGACGGGGAGCTGGCTAGTGTCTGGCCAGGCAGCTTCCCTGTGTGGGTCAGCCGCCCTGAGATACAGTGAGGCTGGAGAATCGAGTTCTTGAGGAAATGTTTTATAGTAAATGAAAATGTCCTCAAGTGAGAAAGGGGGTGTCAGTGGGAGACTGAAGGTCTCATCGCAAGCAGCAGCTCCTGCACCCTCGGGAGCTGCCTGCTCAGGACGGCACGGGACTGAGCTGCCCTGGGCAGATCTGAGGGGAAGGTCAGGCAGCAGGTGGGAGCAGCACTTGCCCTGGTCTCGGGTGCTGGGTTTCCAGGTGTGCACGCTGCCTGCTCGGGGCCGGGGTGGCTCCGTCCCTCCTGGGGGCTGTGTGGCTGGCTGCAGGCCAGAGGCCATTTCACTCCGGAGCTGGGCCAGGTCATGCTCCGAAAAAGAGCGGTCCCGTTTCAGCGCCACCTCCCCACAGGGAGACTCTTCTTCCTGCAGACACGTCAGATAGAGCCCTGCCCTGGCCACGATGCTCCCAGTGCCCTGCCCATCCCTGACCGAGGCACCGGACCCAGGGGTGCTACTAGGTCCACAGACACCCTAGACGGTCCTCTGCCCACTGCGGGGCTTCCCGTCTACTGGAAAGTTCATAGCAAGTGCCTTAAAAACCCAACCCTCCCCTGAGGTCTTTGGAAAGCCCCGGAGAGATGTACAGGGGAAAGCTGAGCCCACCAAGAGGACCACCACAGGAGTCATCTCCTGTCCTCTTGGGAAGGGGAGGGCTGTGATCAGAGGGCAGCAGAGTGACAGCTTTTCTTATCAACCAGGGACCCATTAGCCTTCTGGCCCCAGATGATGGGTCACATCGATTCTCAGCCTTTTTTTGCTGTGGGAAGAAGTGGTCCAAGGCCACTGTCCCAGCATCCCAAAGATACTTCTGAGCTGCCAAGACGGGATAAGGGTCCTAAGCCCCCCTGCCACCACTGGCCAGTAGCCCTGGCAGTGGATGCCCCACCCAGCTGAGCACTGTGGCCCCCTCTGGTCCTCAGGAGTCTCTGTGGGCTCTGACCTCAGATGTGGTCATCTCCTCCATCTCAGCCAAGGTGGGTGCCTTGAGCAGGACTCGGGGACGGGAGCGCTGCACACTGCTCCCAGCATCGGGAACGGACAGGTTGATGCAGGACGTGGACTTGACATCCCCAGAACAGGCACTGAGGATACAGGGCAGAGAGCCGAACCCTGGGAGGCAGGAGGCCAGGCAGTGGGACGTGAGTGGGGAGGAGGCGCACAGGACACGTGCGGCCAGCCCTGGAGACAGGGTTTGGGAGCCTGAGGGCGGGTCAGCCACTAACGAATTGGACACCCAACCTGAGGGGCAGTGCAGGCTAGCCTCTCAGAGACAGAGTACAGGGACTGCAGATTGTCTCCACTCTTACCGGGAAGATCAGGTCTCAGACATCTGAATAAATGCCTGATTCTCCCAGACCCCAAAACTTCAGTTTTATTTTGTTTTCTGCCTAATCGTTGAAATTCATCATAGCCAAAAGTACAAAGTCAGGCCAAAACCCAGAGTACAGTCCGGGCGCCTGAACTTCACAAGGCCATACTACAAATGGGACGTCCTCTGCCCCGGAGCTCTCGTGGAGCCGACAGCGACTCCTGATTTGTGGCGTGACCAGGGGAAGTGGGGGACTTCATCCAGGGCCACGTGGGGTCTCTTCTCCCATCACCCCTCCCCTTGCTCACCACGGGTGCCCAAGCGCTGGTCCCCCACAGGGCGCAGCCTCCGCTCCTGCTTGATTTCTTCCAGGATCTTCTCATGCAGGGTCCTCTGCTTCTGTGGCAACGGGCGCAGCCTTCTCTCGGAGACCTGCAAAGAGGACGAGGCACGAGGTAGGAGGGACTTAGACAGCGACGGGGACGCTCAGGAGTGGGGAGATACTCAAGGTTCACAGAAGACATGGCGCTAACTCTTGGCTCTCCAGGAAGGAGTGCTACCCCAAAAGAGCTCTGCCTGCAACAGGCATGGGGTGAGGTGACCAGCACAATTCTTCCAGAAGGACGGAGGCCCGGGGCCCATGCCCAACCTTCCAGCCAGGAGACAGGGAGCAGAGCCCACCCCGTGGCTCAGCAGAGGTACGCTCAGGTCCCCCTTGCAGGTGAGACACAGGACAGCACCAGGTTCTGGAACGCCCTGCAGGAGGCACAGCATTGGCACCTGCTTCAGCGGAGGCCGGGAGCGGATGAAGTCCAGGATAAGCTCATGTGCATCCTTCTTCACTCGTGGAGGGATGTCCCCATCGACCTGCCGCAAAGAAGCCCAAGCTCAGACCAGGGCTAACCTGAGTTCGTAGGGGTTGTCTGCTGGTGACTGGGAGGGCTCACTCAGCCCCTGACCACAGCCTGGCCTTCATTTCTGACCTGCCTCTGATGGCATCGGCTCCCTGGGACCAAGCTGTCTCTGGGACTGATACACAGCAGGTGGTCAGCTACAACCTCCAGTACTCACACTCTAAGCCCAGCCATTTGATGTCTCTGTACCTGGGATTCTTCTAGAAAGGAGCTAGTACCCACCTCAAAGGGTTGTCACAGGAATGAATGAACTTGTTCATTTAAAATTCTAAGAGTAGCTGGGTGCTGTGGTACACGCCTGTAATTCCAGCAGCTAGGGAGGCTGAAGCAGGAGGATCACAAGTTCAAAGCCAGCCTTGCAAATTAGTGAGGCCCTAAGCAACTTAGCGGAACTCTCAAAATAAATGAATGAATGAATGAATAAATAAATGGTGCTGGGGATGTGGCTCAGCAGTAAAATTGATAATAATCATAAAATTCCAAGAGTGGCATCAGCCCATGCAAGGGCTGCTGGGTGCTCCTTAAGTGGAATAGCCCCGCAGCCTCAGTTCCAGGCTTCCCGGGCCATCCCCGTATTCCCCATCTTCTGTGTCACACTGTGTCCCCAACACAACATTGAGCTGTGGGGCTCGAGGGCCACACCTGCCTTATTCAGGATCTGGGTGCGGTAAGGGCTCAGTGCTCAGCCTAAGGTGCAGGGCCTCCAGCAGAGGCGGGCAGGAGCTCGGCGCTCACCATGACCTTGCGCAGCTGGTAGTTCCTGGCGCGGATGTCCTGCATCAGCATCTCGAAGGGGGTGAGCTGGAACTCGGTGGGCAGGGGGTTGAACTCTTGCTCCTGCACCTTCTTGAGTTTCACCCCGTGGCGCAGCTCCCGCATGAGCTGGACCCACAGCCGGGCCTGCCCCAGAGACAGACAGGGCCCTCAGCCCGTGCAGCCTCCGGCCCAGCCCTGGGGCGAGTCTCCTGTCTTACCCAGTCTGTGTGTCCCAGGTTGTCCAGCTCCGCCAGCGGCCTCTCCACCTGAGGCTCATCCGCCCCCAGCTTCTCCAGCATCTGAGAGCACACATCTGGTTAGTCCAGAGAAGGTGGGAGGGGGCAGACACGGGACCCGGGCTTCCTCACCACACGGCCACTGCTCACCAGCTGAAAGGGGGCCTGTGGAGTCCTGACCCCGGCTGTGGGGCTCAGGAAGATGTCTGGGAGCAGCATGCTCTCCACCTCGGAACCACACAGGTACCTGTCCGTCAGCTCTAGGGGGCTCCTCCTGGGCAGGGGCTGGTGAGAACCTAGTGCCCATGTGGCACCTCCTCCCGTCTTACCCACACACCCCAGGGAGGTGTGGCAGGGGTGGGAGCCCCCATCTGTGAGGGGCTCCCCACTTTGGCCCAGACCTCAGTGCGCACAACACCTCCTCAGGGGCACCTTGGCCAGCGATGGCCCACGCATTCTCCTGAGACATTCACAGCTGCTTCTCCACCACGATCCCCACAGGAGGCCACATGGAACCCAGCGCCTCAGAACCTGCAGCTGGACCTCCCGCAACGTGGCACAGGTAGGTCCTCCAACTGTTTGAGCAGGTGGTGGTGGGTGCAGGCCAGTGTGGTTGCCAGCAGGTCCCGGGAGGGTCATTCCCAAACCAGGAAGAATGCCAACATCATGGTGAGGGCCAGGAAACATCATGGCCTCAGGGACTGTCGGTGACTGTCGTGTGCTGAGAATTTGGGGAAGGCTGCTGGAGTACCTGCCTCGGTTGCCTGCATCCCAGTGGCAGCCTGACTGCTCTGACTCCCCTGTCCTGGAGCAGCATCTGCCTTCAGCCCACAGCCACTCTTGACCCAGGCAGAACCGGTCACCCTGGCTGCACCCCAAACTACTTGCCAAATGGCTCTGAGACACTCGAGGAAGTACTGCCAGCTCACAGAAGCACCAGGCACGCCATTCTAATAGCAGTCCCCACGTGGGACCTGGCCAGCCCCAGTGGCAAAGGGCAAGAGGGTGGCTCTCCCGTCCTGAGCAGGCTGCTTCTCTCCAAAATGCCCGCCTAGACTAGCACAGCTGCACCCCACCGAGGGACCTGGTCTCTGTGCCCCCTACCACCAGTTCCCTGAACTTCAGGCCAATGGCTCGACACACAGAGCTGTGTGTTCCTGCTAAAACAGGAGCCTTGCTGTCTGGGTGAGAACCTGAGCAACAAGACACAGACCAAGTTCAAAGAAGGATGAAAGCATCAGGACCACCAACTGTCTGTGGAGTTCATGGGAGAAAACCCCTAAGATGTCAAGGAAGCGCTGGAGAGAAGGTGGGATGACCACAGGTACTGGGCACGGCTGGCCACCTCCCCATCTCGGCATGTGAGAGCTGCAGGGGAGGCTGGCAGCCCAAGCCTCTTCTTAGGACCCATGGGTCAGTGAAGCTACCAAGAACCCCTCTGTATTAGAAGGAAAGAGCACCCAAAAAGGTGAGGGTGGAGTCAGGGACCATACCAGTTAACTCCCCAAATACCTTCAATCACCTAAGCAAAGGAGTGCAGCCAATGTCTCTGACCTCTGCAGGGACCCCTCTCTCCTCCGTGGAAAGCTGATGGGCCTAGGGTCCCTGCACTTAGGAGACTGCCAAACAAACCCATCAGCTCCCTCTGAACAGCAGCAACTCCTCCAGGAGGGGCTGAGAGCTGGGAGAGCAGACTGCACACCATCCCTGAGGTCCAGGGGGAATCAGGACACCCCAGAGGAGAAGGGTGGCTTGGGAGCCCAGGGAGACCAGCCCTGCCCTATATTGGCTCTGCAGCTCCCGGCAGGGATCCAGCCTCCCAGAATCTGCATCTGCCCACCTGCAAAATGGGCCCAACCTTAGAGGGGTACCTGGAGAGCAAGGCCAGGCACAGCACACACCCACAGGTACCCCCACACAACTGCCCACCCACCCCACTTGAAGGATCTGTGTGGTTCCGAGTGGTGGGAAGGGGCTGCCACTGGCATTGTCTTCAGAAGAACCTGGGACCTGGGGAGCAGGTGGGGGCAGCAAGCGGGACTCCCCCACAGAATCATGGCAGCTGGCTTAAGGCACCAGGAACAAGGCACCAGGAACGAGGCTCGGGCAGAGGCTAGAAGCCAGTTGCTGCCTCCCTAGGCCTTGGTTCCCTTCTCCGAAAACCTGGCCAGCATGTATGAGGCGTCAGCACGCAGCCCAGAGCAGCTGGGGCATTCCCGCCCGAGGGGCAAGGTACCCACTAGTCACCCACCAGATCCCCTTGGGGTCCGGCCATCCGCGGGCCCCACCTTGAGCACTGTGTTCCCCAGCTCACCGCTCACCTCCTTGGCCTCGCGGACCCTGGCGAGGAAGGCCTGTAGCTCCAGCGTCTCCACAAAGAGTGCGCGACACACAGCCTGGTAGTGGGCCTGCGCGCCCCGAGGGTCGGTCAGGCGCGCAGCGCAGAGCCGCATGGCCTGGGAGAAGGTGCGCACGGCCCGGGGGCCACCGTCTGCAACCTCCTCCTCCTCCTCTGGACCCCCGTAGCCCTCGTCCGCCGCCCCACAGCCGCTGTCCTCGCAGTCGCTGTTGGCCATGAGGTCGATGAGCCGCTCCAGCTGTGGGCTGAGCTCGCGCTCCTCGCTCTCATCCAGGCCCCAGTCCAGCGCGCGGTAGATGGCAAAGCCCAGCGACTGCACCATCTGCAGGACAAAGAGGGGTTGGCGGCAGGTGGCAGGGAACAGTGCAGGGCGCCCAGAGCTGGGCAGGCTGCCAGCCCCTTCACAGGCAGGGAGAGGCTCGGGAGACGGACAGTGGCCAGGCCCAGTGACAGGCCAGGAGGGAGGAGCCAACGGCCACTAAGGGGAGACAGCAGGTACGAGACGGTCAGGGGCACGGCTGAAGGGACTGCCCGCGGCACACCACTTTGCAGAACAGCTTGGCCTCTCGCGATCCAACAGACCAGTGCTCAGCCGCTCTCTCCAGGTGCTGAACTGACAGGCCCCGAGCCCGGCCCCTGGAACGCTCTCCAGCTGAGAGTGGGACCGCATGGGGACACTCACAGGGAATGCTACCACACAGCAAAGAGGAAGCGACACGCAGTCCCCCCACACGCTGATCCCAGGGACAGAATCGGCAGAGAGCCTCAGGACACACGTCCCCTCACAGGAGCGCGGGGAGCTGAGCCTGATCAGATGCAGAGGGTCAGGGGCTCCCCACAGGCGTCCTCGCTGGGGTGCCACTGAGAGGTGTGGACTTCCAGAGGTCCCACTGCAAGGTCTTCTGCTGCAGTGTGCCCTCGGAGGGAGAGTGGAGCCTGCCTTCCCTCCTCTGCCCTGTGCTCCCACCACGAAGTCCTGAGCCACACCGGCCCAAAGCCACAGGGCCAACTGCCCCGGTCAGAAACTCGGACACTGGGCGCCAAGGAGAACCTTTCCAGGTACTTGAGTCTCAGAGGCAGAAAGCTGGCTGACCCCAAGCCAGACATGATGAAGTCTGACCTGAAAAGTGATCGCACTGGAGTGGGTGGTGGGTGAAACGAGGGGATCACCAGGCAGGTGGGTGGGACCCAGTGCCGTGGCGCTCGTGAACCAGGGACCCTGCTGTTCTGCCTGCTCTGGATGTGCTTGAGGCTCTCCGTGGTCTTCGCCTGGTTTGTGGCACTGGGTCTGAACCTCGGGCCTCCAGCATGCTAGGCCAGCCCTCCACCTCAGCTACACCCCTGCCCACAGGCAGTGTTTGCCGTTTGTTTGTTTCTAAGCACATTTTTAAAATTCGAGAGGTCTCGTGGTGGAGGCCTCTGGACTCAGCGCCTCTCGGCTGGCGTGGCAGGGAGCCCTGTTCCACAGTCTGCCTTTAGGGGCCTGGGGACCAGAGGTCCTGTGGAGGGCAGCGGGTCCTGACACCGCTGCACTGGGACTGCCCTGCCCTGCATCAGGTCCTTGCTCAGCATCTGGATGGCCATCTTAAGCGACGGCCGCCATTTTAAGAGAAAAGTTTTGCTTTCCTGCCCAAGGACCTTTCTGAGAAAGGCTCACCACTCCCTCATACCAACCCTCATTAGGACCACCCGGCTCTGACTGCCGAGCCTCCCCCATAAAAGTCCCAGAACCCAAGCCTGTTCGCCCTCCCCCACAGAGAGGGCCCTTATCTGTCAGCTCTGACAAGTGAACTCTGGCTGTCTCTCTGCCTGGCTCCCACTCTCATCCCTTGCTTACCCATCTCTCCTCCCTTCACCCTGGCCCACGTGCTCCCTTGGAGGGCTGGGTGTGCTCCAAGCACTGTGGCAGGCCACCAGCTCTGCTGAATGCAGTGGACAGCAGGGCCACCCCAGCCTCAGTCTCAAGGTGGCCACATTCTCCCCTGAACGCATCACTTCCTCAGGGAGCCTCTGTCTGCGCCTTTGAAATCCTGCTGAAATTCTCTTCCATCAGGTAAGTGAAGAAACCCATGGTCCCAAGTCTAGCTCCCCCTTCCCTCTGGCGACTCCTCAGACCTTTCTCCAAAGACGACTCTTCTCTATGGCATCTCCTGGGGACCTGCACAGGACCTTCACAGGCACTGACTTTGCAGAGATCTGGCCACCGGTGACCCTGGGTGGGTGGGGAGGACTGGCAAATGATCATCCCAGCTCCATGTTCAGAAGATGGCAAGAGTCCCATACTTGAGGCCAGCATCTGCCTCCTTCAGAAGAGTGAAGGAGGAGACTTCTGATCCCTGACTAGGCACGGCCATCACCCCCTGCCAGCCTGAAGCAGCCACAGAAGACCGATGTTTAGCCAGGCTCGGTGCACATGCTTGAATCCCAGCAGCTAGGAGGCTGAGGCAGGAGGACCACAAGTTCAAGGCCAGCCTCAGCCACGTAGCGAGACCCTGTCTCAAAATGAAAAAAACAAAATGGGCTGGGGGTGTGGCCAGTGGAGAAGTGCCCTTAGGTCAGATCTCCAGTGCCAAGGGGAAGAAAGAAAGATCATCACCTCTCACAGCCTTAAGACTAAGGGTGCAAAGTTTCTGGGGGGATAAGATAAAAATCTAGGATGAAAAAAGATATATACTAAGTCTCAAAGGAACCGCCCAGGAGCCAGGAGAAGCAGGGACCAGAGCTGTGAGTCTTGAGCGACGCGCCCTTGGAGCATGCCCCGTGGAAGGAGGAAGCTCAGAGCTCCACCCTGGGCCACCTGCAGTCCAGCCCCAGCTGCAGCCCTCTATAGCATTGCCCGGCCCAAGGCGGGACTTCCCATCTAGACAGCCCACTTTCTCCCCTGAATGGGTCTCTACTTCCTGAATAAACCTCTGTTGATTTAGGAAATCATGCAAAAAATATAAATAAATAATGACACTCCTGCCAGGTGTGGTGGCCACATTGATAACCCCAAGCAGGAGGCTGAGGCAGGAGGCTCACAAGTTCAAGGCCAGCCTGGGCAACTTAGTTAGACCCCTGTCTCACAATGAAATGAAAAGCCCGGGGTACAGCTCGGTGCTCGCACTCCCTAGCCTGCGCAGGTGCGGGCTCATCCCCAGCATACGACCTCCCTGTGATCTGCTGGGCATGGCTCTTAGTGCTAACGGACTTTCATGCTTTTCTTTTATGACATGGATCAAAAGGATGCATTTACGCAAAGACACTCTCCCAGTCGGAGCCTGGGCTGAGCCTGGTGTAACTCTTCTGCTTGGCTGTGGACAACCCACCGACACCATCTCTCATCTCGCAGTTTGGGGAGAGAGGCACAGAGAGGTCAGGTTGCCTGGGCACAGCTTGCAAAGAGCTGGGCCAAAGCTTGGCCAGGCCTGGGTCTGCTGTGTAGAGTCCTCAGCCTTGTCCCTCACAAGGAGGCCACTGCCTTCTCCGGGAACCGTCTGGGTCACTGCTTCAGGGCCTCTAGCTTCCTGTGTGCCCACCTCTGGGAGCCTGGGGGGCCAGGGCCTGCGCCATGCCGAGCAAGAACAGGGGCCAACCCAGTGCCAGGCGGAGGGCCAGCAGGAGTGCAGGGCGGCAGGGGGCCCAGGGTGGCCCCCTGGAGGCCACCTCAGCATGTCTGTGCTTTCTGCAGACGAGCATCAGGGACACAGCTCCAAGCCACACCCTAGACTCGAGAGCAACAGCCACAGCCACAAAACTCCAGCAGAGGGTCACACCTGACAGGTGCCAGCCCAAACCCGGCCCAGGCAGGCGAAGCCCGGGGTCACGGGGGCTCCAGCAGGGCCTCGGTGCCACGGTGACGGGGGCAGGCAGGAGTGACAGTCCCCACGAATTCCCAGTGATCCTTTCTGGCCTCTGGGTAGGTGCCAAGAATGAGCGAGGAGGTCGGAAGGGCATCTCACTCCTACTCCGTCTGCCTCGAGCTCCAGGCTGGGCCACTGTGTGGCTCTGACGGTCTTTCTCATGCAGACCACCCCACCCCACGGACAGGAGGACAGACTGAGGGCACAGGAGGAGAGCCCCTCTTCCTCCTGGCCTGAGCGAGTGCCACGCTGGGGAAAGTGCCACCTGCAGTCCAGTCTTGTCCGATAGCTGCGTCAGTGAGAGGTCTTCTGTGCCTCCAGTCACGGGAAACTCTCTGGAAGTCAAGAACGCTCCTTCCCACAAGGAGGTCTAGGCAGTCGGCCAGGCTCAGAACCTCTAGCCCTGCCGGCATTCCAGCACTGGACAGGCTCAGCAGCCTGGGCGTGGTCAGAAGCCGCAGGGGTCCCGTGGCACCTCATGCAGCCCAAGTAGCCCCAGTCGAGACGAGGTGCAGGCAGCTCCCCTGCTGGGGCTACTCGCTCTCAAGTGAACCTGGGGCCTCTGAGAACAACGACCCTGACTGGACGACTCCCATACACCGTTGTAGTGAATACTTATAAATTCTTAGCTGTAGATGGACCCAATACCTTTATTTTAATGTGGTGCTGAGGATCAAACCCAGTGCCTCACACATGCTAGGCAAGTGCTCCACCACTGAGCTATGGCCCTAGCTCCTCTTTATGAATCTTTTTAAGGCATCCTTTGGAAAGTTTTCAAGTAATAGACTACTTGGGGACTCTGCACAGCAGGGGCCAGCTGCCACCCAGGAGCACTGCACTTGGGAAAAAGAAACTATCCAGAATATTATGCAGTCATGAAAAGGGATGACTAACCACCCCAGGGCAATGCAGATGAGTCTTGGAAACCACACACAATTGTTTGAGGAATCTCTATGTAGGATAAGAACGGAGCTGGTAAATAAACTCGGCAATGTGCTACTTAAATGGCAGTATTCCAAGGTGAGGGACTATGTGAGGTGAGACACACTGCTAGTTTCTGGGTTCTCAACAACAGATGGTATATCCTCTTCTGGTCTGTGCCCACTTCCCCCTGAGTGTGCCACTGTGTTTACTGTAAAACAGGTGTTATATTAGAGCAGTGGTCTAAAGACACAGAGAATAACCAAATCCAGGACGCGATCTCGGGGCAGGTGGGTGGAGGAGGAAGGGGGTTTGAGATGTGGGCTGGGTGGGAATTCCTTGGCTTGTGTCCTGGGCTGGTTTTCCTGTTTGCTCCTGAGACCCACACCCAGCCCCCAGCATTGTGCCTGTGAGGCCAACCAGGCAGAGGTCATCACCCACTTCCCTCTGGGTCAGTAGCAACTCCTCCCTTGCTCCTGCCCCAGAGCCCTTGACACCCTGCTGGGCCCTCGCCGCCTGTCCTCTGTGCACAGCTTCCTCCCAGGCCCCGCGAGGCCCTCTGGGTGCTGCACTGTCCTGCCTCGACGAGCAACTACAGGACGTAATATGGTCATAGTTTCCATTTCGCAACGCAGGTTCACTTTCACAGTATCAAGTCGTCTTTAAAACTGTTTTAAGTACCTGAGCTTCTGAGCTGGCTGGGGACACCATCGTGGTTGTGGGCTCTGCAAGAAAAGACAGCGAGTCAGGTTCCCTCAGCAACCCCAGGACCCAAGGACAGGCTGCTGCCCCTCCCACAGCTCACCATGACCCCAGGAGCCCACAGACAGGCGGCTCCCCAGCACCCCTGCAGCTGCGATGGCCACCCTGAGCCCCCAGCCCCATTTCCCTGTAGGAAAATACAGTAATCCCCCCATTCTCCAAAGGAACCCCAGAAAGTTCATTGCCAGCTGAGCCACCAGGTCACTTGCAAGGCCCTTCAGGAGCCAGCTCTGGGCAGGACACCTGGGTGCCAAGAGTGACTGTCCCTTTCTGCACTAGAGAAGGCAGACCCCGGTGCTCCCCAGTGACTGCTCAGAAGAGTGGTCAGCAGTGCTAGTGAGTGGGTCCAGGCCTGCTTGGAGACAGAGGGGAAAGGAGGGAGCAGCTCAGGTAGGTGGTGTCTGCAGGCAAGAAGCCGTGGTCTGAAGTGAGAAGCTGGGACGCTGGAACTGAGGTGGCCGGCCTCCAAGTTACACTGTCAGAAGAGACTTGGGCTCAAAGGAGCCGACAGGCTTTGCCTAGTGGGAATGTCCACCTCGGACTGCGACTCCTGGATCTGAGGCCCACTACAAGCTCAATGTGAGACTGAGTGGCGCCAGGTAGTGAGTTGGCATTCTGCAGGTGCTCATCCATGTCTGCCGAATCCAACCCAGGAAGTGGGTAGCTCAGGCACCCATTCACAGATGAAGAGACAGAGGCTCAGAGATGACCTCCTGTGCTCCAAGGTATCACAGCTAGTGGGGGGGGGTAGTGCCAGAGCAAGGCAGGGGGACCCCAGAATCTCTACCACCAGTTGCTGCCCAAGCCCCCCGCCCCCCAGGTTCCCAGGATGCAGAAACCCATCCACACATGCAACGTGCAAGGGGACTTGAGTGGGCATGGGAGCTCATTGCCTTCACTCCTACTAGAAAGAGGTGGGACGTGGGAAGACAGACCTCAGGACGGTCTCTGCACGAACCTGCTAATGCCACAAACACTTTCAAAACGCCATCAAGAACCAGGAAGATTGCCCAAGATAAAGGAGACTGCCACCCACTGCAGTGATGGGAACAGTCCAGGCCAGCATCGGTGAGGCCAGGAGAGGCCAGCAGTGTGCAGCAGGCCACAGGCTCCTGTCCTGGGCCAGCGTCCTGCCTGCTGGGCAGTCAGGGAAGCCGGCAGCCACAGCTGGCTCCAAGCCGTGGGAGGTAGAAGCACCCGACCCAGGACCGAGGTGCTTCCTGGAGGCCAGTGCTGGGTCATGCTGCTGGTCGGGAAGGGCAGGAGGGGCTGACCGGGAAGGGTGGCCAGCCCTTCCAAGCTCTGCACACTGACGGCACACGCAGTCTAGCTCTGCAGCCAGCTCTCTGTGCAAATGCTCTCAATGCTTGTGTTCAGCGTATATTAGCAAAAACAACAAAAAAATCATGCCAGAATCAAAGTGTCTGTGAATCTTAATTGTTTTAGGAACTCTCCAGGGTTTGATGAGCAAGCTGGGCCTGCTGAGATGGGGCATGAAGGAGATCTCTCGGGGAGGCCAAGCTCGGGCCTCCATGAGGCTGTCACAAAACTCCAGCAAGTTCCAGCCTCTGTCAGCCACTTCATGGGGGTGGTGCCAGGAATCCCCCTCTGTGGTGAGGAAACTGGGGCTCAGGCAGACTCAGAGATTTGCCTGAGTCCACCCAGCTAATAAACGGCAGAGCTGGGTCCCCGCCAAGCCTAAGCACACTCCTGACCCACCCACCCAACAGTCCAGGTGTAACTGCCCGGAGCTGCCCTCACTGGAGTAGACAGAAGCAGACAGAGGCAGCAGGGACCCAGGAGATCACGTGTCTATGGTGAGACCCCCAGAGGGGAGTGGTGGTGGGAGCCTGTGTCTTCGGCCCCGGCCTTCCAATGTAGCAGGTCTGCTTCCCGAAGCCTTGCCACCCGGCATGACGCCACCTGCCACTCACTGTAGCACCTTCTTACCACAAGACACTGGAAACACACACACACACACACACACACACACACAGGAACAGGGCATCCTGGAGTGGAGTGGGAGGGCAGAGGGCAGCTCTAGGTTTCAGAGCAGAACCTGTGTGCTGGTGTGCGTGAAACTTCACACTGTGGCTAAGAGGCCAGTAGGTGGGGACCATAACACAGGGCTCTGGGACGCTACTCTCTCTGCAAGTTCTGAATTTGGGTCTTGTGGACGCACTACAGAGTCAAGAAATCAATTTGTGCCAAAGGGTGCCATTCAACGTGCAGTGCTGCCCTGTCTGAGAGGTGGGGTGGAGCCCAGAGCCAGCAGACTTTGGAACCAAACACCCTGTGTGCTCCCAGCAGCCCAGGGTCTCCACCACCTCGGTCCCCTGTTACGGGGAGACACCACCCCCATGATCACTGTCAGGGTGAGTGAAACACACCCAGTGTCGGTGATCTCAGAGCTTTCCACAAAAGCTCGTTCCACAGTCAAGACTCTAACTGCAAAACCTAGTAGGGCCCGAGGTGGAGCGTCAGCCTTCAGGAGCCGGAGGACGCCCACAGCTCTGTTTGTTCAGCAAACACAGAGCTCTTTGGGTCAAAGGGATACAGGTGTGTCCCTCCTCCTGGGTCACTTCTGCCCATCCTTGGGCTGAGATCGGCACGATTCTCCACACACTCCCCAGGGGCTCCCCTCAGTCCACTGGGCAAGGATCTGAGAGGAGACCCAAGTCAGGGGATTCGAGAACCTTGGGTGGAGTGTGGATTCTAGAACCACTTGGAACATTCCTGGGCCCCGCAAAGATCTACTGAAGTGGAATCCGTGGGAGGGACCAGCACAGGGTGGTTCTGACCACTGGGGTGGTTCTGACTGTTCAACAGGTGTAGTGGGGCCCTGACAGCAGAGGGTGGGGTGCAGAGACCTATCAAGGAAGGTGATGTGTGCCAGGGTTCATGTTCCATCATATGTAAATTTCACATCAAAAGAAGGAATTACAAACAAACGCTAAGCTCTGGTTAACAGCACACATGCTGAAGTATTTAGGGGAAGTAGATTGATGGGTATCCAACAATTTCCTGGAAATGCATCAAGAATGAGCTAGGCGCCATAGCACACACCTGTAGTCCCAGCCACTCAGGAGGCTGAGGCAAGAAGACCACAAGTCCCAGGCACACCTGGGCCATTCAGCAATACCCTGTCCCAGAAATAATTTTTAAAAATAGGAAAAAAAAAATAAAAGAAGAAAAAATGGAGAGCGACATGACACCCAGATGTGAGGGTGGAACTGGGAGTGTACACACCTGCAGGCCCCCTGACTTCTGCGTGGCATGGCCGGGGGGACACAGGCGGCAGACGTAGGCAGGACGGCCAAGAGCTGACCTAAGGAAAAGGCTATTCTGGATCTATACCCTCTCAAAACAGAAGAGAATGGGTTTGTGTCACCTCAAGCCAGAAGGTGGTGCAGATCTGTCCTGAAGCCACAGGTGCCCACACTCTCCTTTCTGCTCACCCCTCAGTCCCTGGAGAGGACCAAGGCAGATGCACAGGGGGAAAGTGGGATTCCCTGGGAGTGGACAGAAGCCGAAACAGTGGCTGGGAGCTTCCTCCCGCTGCCCAGGCCCCCCGTGCTGGTCTGCCCAGCGAGCAGACACCACTTCCTGGCCCCTCTCCTCCCTCTTAACCGGGCCTCTGCCTCGCTCTGAAGGGTCAGAGTTAAACCCTGGCAGTCTGTCCA
Organism: Marmota flaviventris; assembly: GCF_047511675.1. Lineage (NCBI taxonomy): Eukaryota > Metazoa > Chordata > Mammalia > Rodentia > Sciuridae > Marmota > Marmota flaviventris. The sequence continues at coordinate 62,944,719 of NC_092515.1, read as the reverse complement.
CAGGGTTTAATCAGGCCCCATGCCAGGGCCAGATCATGCAGCCCAAAAGGCTGAGGGGACTCCAGGTGCACCAGTGCCCCAAGATTCCTGGTGCTGCACTAGAGTCAGCTCTGTCCCATGTGGGGCACAGAACCCCCGTGGATGCCAGGCAGGCAGCTGGTGGGTGTGTGGAGGGTGCAGCTGGAAGGCGACAGCAAGCTGAACCTCACGCGTGACGCGGGGCCCCCAGGCTCCTGGACACGTGGAGCCCTTTCCAAAGTCACAGCCCAGGTTGGGTGGTAGCAGCTAGGACAGGCACCTGGGCCGCACGTGTCCAGGATTTATGGGAGGGCCAGCCTGGCATGGGCAGCGTCAGAGAGGTCACACACACAGAAGGTGGTTGTCCTGCAAGGTGAGGCTGGCTCAGAAGATGGATTCCAGAAATCTGTCTGCCAACACACCTTGCTCACACCCCCACACACCTCACAGCGACTGTCCGGCAGCCCTCTTCCCAAAAGCAGAGCTCAGGGACAGGCACTGACCGTCAAGAAATGTGCAGCGCAGCAGCCCAGGCCTTCACTGGCACCCCCAAGGCGACCGATGGCCAGTCACACACCTCTAAGGCACAGGCCATGGTCACACCCACAACTGTCAATTCAGGTGGCTGTTTTCCCTGTGACTTGGGGTTTCTCATCTGTGGAGGAGGCTCTTAATGACACAGCTCTCCCAGGAGGAGTGACCCCACACCTCAGCACCTGTCCTACAAGCACCTCCCAAGGTTGGCTCCCATCACGGTGAGGAAGGAGAGCTCCCACCGTCCCGGGTGGCCTCTGTCACCCTTCACCATGACTGCACTGAGTGGCCCTCAAGGGCAAAGAGCACAGCTCCCAGAGTGCCTGCCATAGCCAGGCAGGGGACATAGCTGTGACAGGCACCTCCAGCCATGGCCAGGACTGGCAAGGACCCAGCTGTAAGAACCACCAGGAATATTCTGGCAGCCAGGAGACTTGGGAAGGGGAATTCTCTCTGGAAGCAGAATCTGACCTTTCTGACCAGCTCCAGCTCCAGCTTCTCCCCAGCCTAACTACGGACACCAGCCAAGGCAAGACCACTCAAAGCTCATCTGCACACATCTGGGCAGAGGGACTGTGCTGGCCACCGGTGGAACTCAGGGACCTCCAGCAGCAGAGAGAGCCAGCTGTGCACTTCCTGATCCCAAAGGTCCAACCCCACTCCTCAATAGCAAAGGGTCCCATTTCAGCACCTGGCAGGAGCACGCTGGGCCAGGAGACACACAGCTAAGTGTCTGTGGCTGGCACAGAGGCCAGCTCACACATGCAGCAGCAGCACCCCTGGCTGTGACTTGTGGGCCCAGGCGCAGCGGACCCCCTGAGGCCAGAGCCTGCTCTTGAGCACTGCTGGGGGCGAGAGTGAAAGACAAGTCAGCCCTGTGGACACTGTGGTCCAGTTCTGGGAGGTGTCTTTTTATAAATCTATTTTTTATTTTGCGGGGTACTGGGAATTGAACTCAGGGACACTTGGCCACAGAGCCACATCTCAGCCCTATTTTGTATTTTATTTAGAGACAGGGTCTCACTGAGTTGCTTAGCACCTCGTTTTTGCTGAGGCTGGCTTTGAACCCATGATCCTCCTGCCTCAGCCTCCTGAGCCGCTGGCATTACAGGCGTGCGCCACCACACCTGGCCTGGACAAATGCCTTTTAATGGCCTTTGTGTTAGGAACCTGGGGCTACAACATAAAAAGGGAAGGCCTTGTATCCACTCAAGAACGAGGAACTAGCAATGGAGCCTAACACTGCTCCAGAGGACCCTGGGGACAGCCAGGCTCAGACCCACAGTCCACCCCAAGTATAAAGGGTGGGGCCTGACTGAAAAGGTGGAGCATCAAAAGGCAAGAGCTGGGGATGGAGCTCCAGGGTAGAGTTTGAACTTACCATGCAAGAGACGCCATCACCAAAAAGAAAAGTGGGCCAATAAAAATGAATAGAAATATAGCTGTGTAAGTGAGCGTGAGTGCAAGGCAGGAAGCAAAGGGAGAGGAGGCAGCCATTGCTCCCCTCACCCCATGGGCACCTAGCACCAGCCTCCACTGTCCCCTGGGCATCTTCCTGGAAGAAAGCTGGGCCCGAAGCTGGATGCTCCGGGGGCCAATGCCCAAGTCCCACTTTGCAGAGCACATTCTCGTGGGGCAAGCCACCCTGGGACTGCAGGAGGGTGGATCCACTGAGAGCCCTGCAGGCCGCCTGACCACTGGCTGTGCTGTATACGGAACGGGTCTTGCTTTGCGGAGCAGCTCACTCTCCGCTCCACAGAGCTTCACCTGATGGAGTTTCCTGAGTCCATTTTAAAAAATAATCCTTTCCCTATCTTGAGGTTTTAATAATGGCCTCTTAAAAATAACTCCACAGGCTGACACATTTCCCATTCTTCCACTTAAAAAAAAAAAAAAAGAGAGAGAGAGAGAGGCAGCCAGGCGCAGTGGCACATGCCTGTGATCCCAGTGGCTCAGGAGGCTGAGGCAGGAGAATTGCGAGTTTAAAGCCAGCTTCAGCAACTTAGCAAGGCCCTATACAACTCAGTGAGATTCTGCCTCAAAATAGAATACAAAAAAGGGCTGGGGATGTGGATCAGTGGCTAAGTGTCCGTGGTTTCAATCCCCAGTACCAAAAATGAAATAAAGGCAGACAGAAGTCATAAGCCATCACCATTGTGAGGAATGTTTATGAACAGCAACCAGACCAGAGACCCTGTTCAAACAGAGATAAGGCTCTTCAACGCACAGGCCGGTACTGAGCTTTGACTCCTCAGCCAGGAAGTGCCACTAGATCTGTGATGACTGCTACATTTGCAATGACTGGGAATAAGCAGCAGAGAGAATCCTGGGGGATAGAGAGAAACAGATGACCCACATCCCAAGCATGGCCCTCTGATATTTGGGACAGAACCAATAGGAAGCCCAGCTTGGCTTGCCCACAGTTCAGGGAGACAGCAGGAAACCCCAGGGATAGCTGCTATGGTTGTGGGCAGCAACTCACCACTCCCACTCTGCTTGGGTTTTCCCATCCTTAAAAATCAGAGGCCAGACTATAGACTCCCTGCAGTCCTGTCCTGCTCTGCAGAGCTGGGAGCCAGACCCTAGGGTATCACTTATCTCCAGGGCTGGGGTAGGCCCGGGGAGCGTCTTACCAGGAGGACAGAGCCTCAGGAGAAAAGCTCTGTGAGTGTGCAGACTCCAGGTGAGAGCACGTCACTGTGCACCTGCCCCTCCGCCCAGTCAGAGTGCAGAGTCCCAATTCTCCACTTTCTGAGTGATTTTGGACTTTCTGAGGCCTGGGCCTCAGCTTACCTGAGAGTAAAGTGGGAATAATACCATGATGTCTGTGCTTACTGTTTCCACCCATCAAATCAATGTATCAATGCTTTTTGTGCGAAATTCAACTTGCAAGTGTCACAGGCAGGGGTTGGAAGGAAGAGGAAGCTGAGGGAGAAAGCTGCAGGCTCCTGGGGGTACACAGCAGGCCCCTCCCCACTGTAAAAGGCAGCCACTGTCTGCTGCCTCTGCTGGGCTTTGCCCTGCTCCTGCGCGGTCTTCCACAGAAGCCTGCTCCAGAGCCAGGGCAAGGCCATAGCTGAGGACCGGAGGGAGGCCAGGCTTCGACCAGTGCACACAGCCTGCCTTTGTGCTCACAAAAGGGTATCAGCTTTGGGGTAATATCATCCTATGCGCCATATACAAACCTTCCATTCTCCAGGGAGGAAAACAACTTAAAGGGGAAAGTACATAATCAGGTAAACGCACCACTTTCAACAGACCTCAAACATATTTCAGGGGCTAAGTTGTTGGGTCTTTTGGATTAAAAAAAAAAAAAAAAAAAAGCAGTTTTACACTCTCCTTGCTCCCTCTCAATTAAACCCAGGAAACTGGTATGAATTCCGCACAGATTCCCAGGAGGCAAGCCCCTCCCCCACCCTCCATGAAAGAGCTAGCCTGGGGACATTCGGTGTCCTTTCCGGCTAAAGGTCCTACCGTGTCACTAGAGAGCGGCAAGGACTCTTCGTACCCACAAAGCCCTGCATGAGCCATATACTGAGGGCTGCAGAACCAAAAGCCAGGAGGAGTGGCCCAGGTGGGGAGAGCAGGGAACAAGAATGGCATAATGCCTGCTTCCCGACTTCACCCAAGGGACCAGCGACCTGGCCAAAGCCCCTCCTCAGCCGAGGAAAGCGTGCCCCGCCGCAGAGCAGCTGGCCTTGATGCCAGGAGAGACGGGAGGACGAGAAGGGGATGAGGAGGGGTCCCCAGGTCTGAAAAGGCCAGGAGGGCGGTCCAGGGCCCAGCGGAGGTTCCGGATCCAGAGGCAGGGGGCCTCCAGGTCCAGCAGCCAGTGAGGAAGGAGGGCTCGGCTCCAGCAGAAGGACGGCGCTGTGGGCGCAAAGGAGGTCGCGGTCCCTTCCACCAGGGACCCACCCAGTGGGCCACACCCCCGCCGCCCGCCGCGCTCACCCGGCTCCTGCCGCGCGCCGACCGAGCCGTCCCGGTGCAGCAGGAGGTCCGCCGTGTCGCGGATGCGGCGCCGGCCGCCGGGCGCGCCCCGCAGCCCGCGGCAGGCCTGGAAGCACACGGCCCAAGCCTGCTCCTCGTTGATGGGCTGCTCGTACACCTTCAGCACCTCCTCCAGGGACAGCTCCCAGGGCGCCCGCCGCGCCGCCGCCGCCGCGCGCTCCGGGGCTGCCGCGCCGCCGCCGCCGCCGCCAGCCCGGGCCATGGCCGCCCATCATCGCCGCCCGCGCGAGCGCCGGGTTTCCATCGCAGCCGCCGGGCACCGCCGAGCGCGGGGCGGGTCCGCGCCGCCCGCGTGCCGCGTCATCCCGGCGGCCCCGCCCACCCCGGCGGCCGCAGGTGGAGCCGCCGGTGCGCAGGGAGGCTGCGCGGCGTGGAGGAGGACCAGCGCGCTGGGGTGGGAGGGAGGCAGGAGTTGGGGACCAGAAGGGGAACTTGAGCCCAGCGGGCGGTGTTGGAGAGGGAGGGGCTCGGGGAACTGGGGCCAGCGCAGGACTGAGGGTGGGGCGCTGACCAAGAGACTCCTTCCTGATGGAGACATTCTGGAAGACACCCCACTCTCCCCAGCCCCGTGCTCAACGGGTCCCCGCCCCGGCTCAGCCCACTCTGGGCTCACTGTAGGCTGGGCTCCTCTAGGCCGGCCTCCGGCGGTGGACACACTGCAGTGATGGGGGGCGGGGCTCAGCAGTTTGGGTGCCAGGTTTCCCACCCTGAGAAGGGAGTCATACCGCCGTGAACTCTTTGGAGGGCCTGAAGCAAGGTGACCTCAGGAGACTGCTGGGGTTGGTCAGGGTGAAGGTGACCCGGGCTTCGGGCATGAAACACTTAATCCATGACCCTTTCTAGGAGGGAAAGTGTGTCTGCTTCCATCTCTCCACTGTCCCTGGGACAGTAGACACATGAAGACACAGGGTTGGCCAGAGATAACAGCACCCACCCACTCTGTTTCAGGTCCCCTACCCACAAGTCAGGTGGTGTGCAAGCCAGGGACCTGCTTTGTTGGGGTTGATCCAGAAACCTCTCAGTGGTAGTCGGCCAGGAAATGCAAGTGGGAAATCATCAGGGAGCACAAAACCCAGGTTCCTTCCCGGGACTGGAGATCTGACCAGGGCTGGGGTGAATCCTGGGCCTCTGGAGTTCCTGGTGATTCTGGGCAGCTGGGTTTAAAAACCTCAGCAACAGGGCAATCTTACCTTGTTTGAAGGGAACTTATGGAGGGTAGGTTTTCACCTGGGGCCCCACTGTCGGATCATCCCTTCTGTATTTTTAATCTCAAAGCAGAAAGGATTTTGTTACATGTGAGTCATATTTTTAAAATCTTTTTGTTTGGTTTATTTATTTATTTATTTTTAGTTGTTGATAGATATTTATTTTGTTTATTTACACACTGTTCTGAGAATCGAACCCAATACCTCACACATGCCTGGCAAGTGCGCTACCACTGAGCCCCAGCCCTGTTTTATTTATTTTTTATGTAGTTCTGGGGATTGAACCCAGGGCTTCATGCAGGCTAGGCAAGTGCTTTACCACTGAGCCACCTCCACAGCCTGATACATGTAAGTGTGACTAGAGTTTTTATAATCAATTGTGGGGTGACTTTCACATCTTTCCCTGTTCCCCAAGCTTATGAGACATGAGATGCAGGAGCACTGGTACTTTGTAGAAGGAAAGTGGAGATGAGAGAAGGGAGAGAGAGATGGCACAGCCTGGGGCTCAGGCTCAGCTTCCCTAATCCTGCACCCATGAAAGGAAGGAATTTCAAGGGTTGCTTGTGAAGGGTGGGCCACATAGCTTCTGTGAAGTGTCTTGTGTAGAAGAGAATGCCCACACCGTGTCAGGTGGCTCCACGGGAGTCGAGACTTGGGATTGCCTCACCTCTTACCGCCACCTCAGTGGAAGCTGGGTGTGGCTGCACTGTAGCTGTGCTGCTCCCCGTCTTCCTGGTGGCAGGAGCATCCCTGGAGGTGCAGCCACAGTCATGGGAAAGGATGGAGATGGTGATTTCCCTAGTGGGAAGGAGGGACGCCTGCCCTCTTTCTTGGAGGTTTGAATGTCCCTAGCTGACCACAGACTGCAGGGTTTCGTTGGATGAGCAGAAACCTCCAGCAGCTTCCTCACTTGGCCAGGGCCTGGTAAGACTCACGCCTGGCTTCCTCAGGGGCCCTGGGGGCCACCTACTTATAAGGGTACTGTGACCCTTTCTCACCCAGCTTCCATCACGGCCTCAGGGACCCCTGTGCGCTTCCTCAGATGTCAGCCAGCAAGATTTAGAACTAAGGAAAAAAAGTGAAACTTAGGTTCTATTTACTTATGTCCTGAGGCTTTGTTACTTATCTAAAAGTTCATCCCCCTGTGCATGACCAAATGAGGTAGCAGAAGTGTTGGCCAGTGCTGGAGACGCTACTGACACATCCCCAAAAGGACCAGATGAGACCCAGAAATTGGCCCAAGATGAGAAGTCTTGTGACTTTTTTTTTTTAGTTGTAAATGAACAGAGCACCTTTCTTTCTTCCTTTCTCTCTCTCTCTCTCTCTCTCTCTCTCTCTCTCTCTCTCTCTCTCTTTCTCTCTCTCTCTGTCTCTCTCTCTCTTTTTCTTTTCTTTTTTCTTTCCTTCTCCAGGAATTGAACTCAGGAGCACTTTACCACTGAGCCATACCCCCAGCTCCATTTTGTAATTTATTTAGAGACAGGGTCTCACTGAGTTGTTTAGCACCTCGCTTTTGCTGAGGCTGGCTTTGAACACATGATCCTCCTGCCTCAGCCTCCTGAGCCACTGGAATTACAGGTGTGTGCCACCGAGCCCGGCTACCTTTATTTATTTATTTATTTATTTATTTATTTATTTATTTATGTGTGGTGCTGAAGTTTGAACTCAGTGCATCACACGTGTTAGGCAAGCACTCCACCACTGAGCCACAGCGCAGCGCATCTTCTGACTTCTTCCTCTTTTTTTTTTTTTTTTTGTTGTAGATGAACAAGTTCCTTCCTTCCCTCCTTCCCTCCTTCCCTCCTTCCCTCCTTCCCTCCTTCCTTCCTTCCTTCCTTCCACGGGGGATTGAACTCAGGGGCACTCAACCACTGACCGTATCCCCAGCCCTATTTTGTATTTTATTTGAGATAGAGTCTCCCTGAGTTGCTTAGTGCCTGGCTAAATTGCTGAGGCTGGCTTTCAACTAGTGGTCCTCCTACCTCTGCCTCCCGAGCTGCTGGGATTACAGGTGTGTGCTACCACATCCAGCCTGTCTTCCGACTTCTTAATTGTGGGTTTGCAGCAAGAAATATTTCAATCTTGTAGAGTGGAGGCTGAGGGTGACTTTTTTTCTTTGTGGTACTGAGGATTGAACCCAGGTTCTTGTGCATGCTAGGCAAGGGCTCTACCCCTGAGCTACATCCTGTTTTTGTTTTTTATTTTGAGATGGGGTCTTGATAAAGTGCCCAGGCTTGTCTTAAACTTGTGATCCTCCTTCCTTAGCCTCCTGAGTGGCCACCATGCTCAGCTCTGAGAGTGACTTTTAAGCTGATGATCAGAACTGAAGAGTAAATCTACTCAAAACCAGAGTAATTGGCCCATGACTCCAGCAACTAGATGCAACTGAATTATGTCCTGTGGTGAGCTCTCGATACCGTGATGAGTTCCACAGTTAGTCTCTGAAGTCAAAGTTAGCCATTTTCTCCAGCTGGGAGAAGCACTAGAGCTAAAATATTCATTTTTGCCCATCAAGAAAGAAACACAGGATCTCAGAATCAAAGAAATGTCAGTTCTTCCATAACTTTTACTTGCCATCTGGATTTTAGAAATAAATCAGTTTATTTCCAGCTATTAAATAGAGATTGGGGATGGGTACATGGCACATGCCCGTAATCCCTGCAGCTCAGGAGGCTGAAGCAGGAGGATCGCGAGTTCAAAGCCAGCCTCAACAAATTAGCAAGGCCCTAAGTGCCCCTGAATTCACTCCCCAGTACTGAGAGAGACAGGAGAGACAGAGAGAGAGAGAGAGAGAGACTGGGGCTGTGGCTCAGTGGTAGAGTGCTTGCCTAGGCACTGGGTTCGATCCTCAGCACCACATAAAAATAAATAAATAAGTAAAATGAAGCGTTGTGTCTTTTTTTTTTTTGAGAGAGAGAATTTTAATATTTATTTTTTAGTTATCGGCGGACGCAGCATCTCTGTTTTGTACGTGGTGTTGAGGATCGAACTCGGGCCACACGCATGCCAGGCGAGCGCGCTACCGCTTGAGCCACATCCCCAGCCCGCATTGTGTCTTTCTACAACTAAAAATATATTTAAAAAAAAAAAAAAAAGACAGGACTGAGCTGGGTGCAGTGGCACATAGATGGAATCCTAGCACCCCCAGTGACTGAAGCAAGAGGGTTGCAAGCAAGGCCAGCCTGGGCAACTTGTGAGACTTTGTCTCAAAATCAAAAATAAAAAGAGTTGGTGTGTGGGGCTGGGACTGTGGCTCAGCAGTAGCCCACTTGCCTGGCATGTGTGAGCCACTGGGTTCAATTCTCAGCACCGTATATAAATAAATAAAATAAAGATCTATCAACAACTAAGGGAAAAAAATTTAAAAAAATAAAAATAAAAAGAGTTAAAGAGTTGGTATGTAGCTCAGCAGTAAGCTCCCTGCTCAAGCCCCAGTACAAAAAAAAAAAAAAAGGTTAACTGAGAGTATAATAAAAATTGGTGTAGGTCAATCATTAAGCCAACTTGGAAAGCTATTCCTATATTTATAGGGTCACTTGTAGCTTACTTCATTTCCAGTAAATTAGAAAATAGGGTGGTATCCATGGCTCTGCCTGGGGACACACTAGAATCTCTTAGTGCTTGGAACTGGATCATCACTTTGCTGAGTTTCTTATTTGCAAATACACTCCCAAAATAGTCACCTTTGGTGTGAGCTGTTCTGCTCACACTGTTCACAGCACCAGGTACCCCAGAAAGCCTGGAGAAAGAGCTGTGAAAGGCCCACCTCTGTTCCTGGGGGGCCACCGTGGGGAAACAGGCCCAGTGCTGGACATGAGCTTCGAGCGCCCCGTTGGTTGCCTTTTTGCCTGCTCTGCGCAGAGCTTTGAGAAGATACTACACGTCTTCTCCAAGGAAACTGTCGATCTTGGCCCCTGGGGGGCATTGCCAGGGGAGGGCTATGAGCTGACCACTGGGCTGGCACGGGTTGGAAAGCTCTGGGGATTTTCCTATGAGCATCTTCGCAGATATAGAGGCTGGAGGCCAAAAGGTGATGTGGGGACTGGGTCCCCAGGTGTCCTGTGGCTACAAGTCGAGACAGTTCTGGGGCACTGAATTCAGGAGTGTAAGACTCCTGGTGTAGCAAGAACACCCGCCGTGCCTGGGCACAAATGTCAGAGTGAGCCAGGCAGGGACAATTCCAGAGCAAAGACCCTGTGCACCAGCCCGGACACAGGTGGGATCGCTTCGCCTGTGGGGAGTAGAGGCAGAGATCCTTGGGCCCACACCTCGTGAAGTCAAGTCCAGATTCAAAAGCAGGTCGGCTCCTCCCCAGGGATTCTGTGCACACCATGCAGTGAGCAGCCCAGCCTTTGCCAGGACTCAGAGGCCCTGAATGCATTCTTTGTCATGCTCCCTGCAGCCAGGCAGGGCCAGAGTTCAGGGGTCTGAGAGGAAAAGCTGAAATGTGAGAAGCTGGGGTTTTGTGCCTAGGTTTATTTTGGGATAATGAAAAAAGCTGTGAATCCCAAGGGATGCCAGGTAGAGCCCGGCTGTGTTGGTTTCTGGAAGGAAACCCAGGACAGCTGGGAGGAAGGGCTGTGGGAGCCAGGCTGCAGAGTTTCTGGGCTGGTGGAGGGAAGTGTACCTGAGCAGAGGGAAGAGCCAGAGAAGAGGGTCCAGGGCAGAGCCAAGATGAAGGTGGGACAGTGGACACACTTGGGGTGGGGTGGAGGGTCTTCCTCCTCCATTCCTGGCATCTCCACCCTCCCTGCAGCTCAGGATCAAAACTCTCAGCTTGGGGTCCTGGCAACTCTGGGGGTTGAGGCAGGTGGATCTCAAGTTCAAGGGCAGCCTGGAAAACTTAATGAGACCCTGTCTCAATGTAAAATAAAATAAAAATGGCAAAAGAAAAAAAAACTCCCAGACTCTCTCATCTAGCAAGGTCAGCCTCCAAAACAAAGAGCTTCTGAGAATCGGCAGACCCTGGTTGTCCCTGCTCCTGCTGGTCGCCCTCAGCCTGTGGTTGACCTGCGAGCCCAGAGCCACGCAGGGCGCCTGGGAGCCCAGACGGCCCCTGCCCTCCACCCCAGCTCTCAGCACCCGCAGTTCTGAGTCCCCCATGGCACTGGCCGCGTGTCCTCGGACAACCACGTCCTACTTGTGTGTCTGCTCCCAGGGGCCTGGTCACTCCAGGAGGGCAGAGCTGTGGCCTGTGTTGCTTTTACTGCGGCAGCATCCTCAGGCCGGGAACAGGCTGGTGCTGAGAAGGGCCCAGGGGAGGGGCGGATGGGCAGAGGGAGCGCTTCTCCTGCCCGTGTGCGTGTGCGCAGCCCTCGACCGTCTGGCGAGCACTCTGCTGCTCTCACTTCATTTATCCTCACAGAATCCCACCAGGGAGGTACAACAGGCACCATGATCTCTATTCCCAGATGAGAAACGAGGTGTAGATTGACCTTTTGTGCGTTCCCAGGCGAGGCCAGCTTTCCTCATTCTCAATACAGGGATCTCTCTGGAGGCCATGCCCACAGGCCACACTGGCCCACTCTGTTTTGGTAAATAAAGTGTGATGGGCACAAAGGCATCTCCAGCTGTGACCTGTCATCTGTGGTGGCTGTCGTGCTGCTGTGCTGGAGCTGAGAGGCTGTGGTGGAGACTGTGAGCCTCAGAGCTGAAGTACTCGCTCGCTCTCTCTGCCCTTTGCACGGGAGTCCGCAGACTGTACGGGCGGCAGTAGACCTCCAAGTGCTGCTCAGGTGCTCAGAGGTCCCAGGCGCCCTCTGTCAAGGTTCCTATCGTGACACCCACCGGGTGCATTCTCCCCTTCATACCACGCTAACACAACAAGGGTGCAGAAACAGTGGTGGTTATGTGGGTTCCTGGGGCTCCCAGCACAGACAAGCAGCAGAGATGCATCTTCCTGCAGTTCTGGGGGCCGAAGCCAGTGTCTGCAGAGCCAGCTCCTTGGGGGATCTGGGGTGCTCTGTGCCTGGGGCTGTCTTCACCTCTCACTGCTTCTTCTCTGTGTCACCTTTTATTCTGGCCCTTATTTGGACATTGTCACTAGACTTGGCTGGTTTTGTTGTTATTGTTTTAGGGTTTTTGGGGGACTGGGGACTGAGCCCTCCTGCACAAGCTCTAAGCCTCTTTAAAAAAACCTTAGAGGCAGGGTCTCAAATTGTCCAGGCTGGCCTCAGACTAATGGTCCTCCTGCCTCTCCCTCATGAGTAGCTGGGATGATGGTCATGGCCACCACCACTCCTGGCAGGAGACAGGATCGTGCTGCAAGCACCGGAGGGTAGGCCCCTGAACTTCCACAGAGGGAGAGGCGCATGGCCAAGCAGTCAAGGCCAGGAGGGTGTGCGTGGTCTTGACCCAGGGCATACAGTACTTGGAACACATCCCCTGCTGTGAAGACAGCCTTCAAACCTCCAGGAGTGTGTGCACTCTAAGGTTGCCTTGCTAAAAGAAGATGAGGGAATGACGCTCAGCAGTAGGGTTGTTAGACAATTGGGGATGCTGCATAGGCCAAGAGCCATCAGGGTGAACTGAAGGGAAGGCTGCATCTACATGCATGAGTGCTTGTGGGGAGAACACACAGGTTATTTATTTGAGGCAGGATCTCAAACTCCTGGACTCAAGTAATTCTCCTGCCTCAGCCTCCTGAGGAGCTGGGACCACGGCCTGTGAAAGTGCAGATTATAAAGCTGCAATTAAAACTATTTGTGCTAGGGATGGTGGTGCACACCTGTGATCCCAGAGACTCAGAGGCTAAATCAGGAGGACTGCAAGCTGGACCCTGGCTGGGCAACCTAGCAAGACTGTAGAAAGAAAGAAGGAAGGAAGGAAGGAAGGAAGGAAGGAAGGAAGGAAGGGGAAAAAGAAAAAAGTATTTGTAAAAAAGAAAGCCTGGGCTGAGTGCTGTGGCACACCTGTAATCCCAACAGCTCAGGAAGCTGAGGCAGGAGGATCAAAAGTTCAAGGCCAGCCTCAGCAACTTAATGAGGCCCTAATCAACTTAGCAAGATCCTGTCTCAAAAAATAAAAAGGTCTGGGGATGTGGCTCAGTGGCAAAGTGCCTCAGAGTTCAATTCCCAGTAGGAAAAGAAAGAAAGAAAGAAAAAAAAAAAAAAAGAAAGTCTGAAAGAAAGACACACAATGAAACATTAGTTTCTATTGTGATTTTATTTTATTTTATTTTTTAGTATTAATGCTGGTAAAGATGGAGCTTCTCTTCCAGGAGCTGAGGTCCATGATGCACTGAATGGTGCGAACCATCACCTCCAATCCCTGTGAATGGCGCAAACTTCGAATGGCGCACCTCCAATCCCTGAAGTGGCTCGATCTCTCAGCCAATGAAGAAGTAACAGCCCACTCCCTGCTCCTCCTCATCCTGCCTTGAGCCCATAAATATCAACACCCTGTTCTCAATCTCTTGCTCTCCTCCCTCTCCCTCCCCCTCCCCCCTCTCCCTCCCCCTCCCCCCTTCTCTTTTGTGACTGCCTGCTACACAGGTAAAAGGTTGTTTTGGCTCCTTGAGTTTATGGAGCTTTTCCACTGTTCCTACATTAGGGATTGAACTCAGAGGTGCTTTACCACTGAGCCACATCCCCAGACCTTTTTAGTTTTATTTGTTTTATTCAGAGACAGGGTCTCACTAAGTTGATGAGGCTGGCCCCGAGCTTGTGATCTCCTGCCTCAGAGTCACTGGGATCATAGATATGTGCCACTGTGCCCAGCTTCTTCTGTGATTTTGAGTGGATTAATGTATTTGTGTACCTGTAGATTTATTTGTCAATAAACACATATTGACACTTTACTACTGAGCTGTATCCCCAGCCCTTTTTATTTTTTACTTTGCTAAGTTGCCCAGTCTGGGCTGGAACCTGCACCTTCCTGCCTTAGCCTCTGGATTCTCTGGGATTGTAGACCCAATATATATCGACTCTTCCATAGTGGAGGAAAAGTCATTTTCAAAATGGAAGAAAAGAGGGTCGTGGCTCAGCGGTAGAGCACTCGCCTAACACGAGGTAGGCACTGGGTTCAATCCTCAGCACCATAAATAAATAAATAAAATAAAGTTATTTAAAAAAATGGAAAAGTTTTCACTTCTCATTCTGAGACGATGAACACAAAGCAGAAAAAGGTTATGGAGGTGTGGACTTGTGTTGAGTGGGCAGGGACTGAGGCCAGACTTTCCTGTCACCTGGGTTTCCTGTGCACTTGTGATGATGGGCAGCGGAGACCTTCATCCCCACCGTACCCACAGCCCCCGGGTGCCTGGCCGCAGTGCTGGGTTTTATTGAATGTTCTCTTCTGCTGCCTTGGGACCCTTCAAGGTCAGGCTTTCTTTCTGAGGTGCAAGCTGTGCTTCAGCCATCGGCCTGGCAGTGCCACCTCCTAGCAGGTCCTGTCCCCTCCTCCCGGCCTGCTGCACGCTGAGCTGTGGCTCTGTGTGCTGGCGTCCTCCTGGGCGAGCTTCAGCAGAGCGAGGCAGCGATGGCCGTCTCAAGCCTGTCCTGAGTGCTAGCCTTGCCCTTGTAGACACTGTCCGCACCTCTGCCTCTCGGATGGCTCAATTCTGGGAATCCACCGATTTTACTGGGTGGCTGACAGTTCCCCCCCCACCCATCCTCTTTCCTGGTATTGATGACTAGTGTTGCTGAGAAGGAAGAAAGTTATAGAATTTAACTGAAATGCTGTGTGTGCACACATGCACCACGTCTGCACATTCACATGGGGTGTCCCGGCAGGGGGGCGGGCCGACATCTGCGGTGGTACCCACAATGTCCCCGGTGCAGGTGGAGAGCACGGAAGGAACCTGGACCCTCCCACAGCACACACACCCCCTCCCCGCTGTCCAGTATAATGGCCTCAAGGAGCTTCCCTTATCTACAGCTGTTCCCTACCCACCCTCCTGCCCCCCCAAATTTCCTCCCATGACCTCACCGTGCTAAACCTATAAAACCCAGACCTTGATGAAGCCTGCTGCCATTTCCCCCTTGAAAATGGGCCCCTCTGTTGTTCAGTAAAGCACTGCTGATCTGCTGAGTCTGTCTTCATTTCTTTTATTTGGTGCTGGAGATTGAACTTAGGATCACTCGACCACTAAGCCACATCCCAGCCCTGATTTGTATTTTATTTAGAGACGGGGTCTCGCTGAGTTGCTTCGTGCCTCGCTTTTTGCTGAGGTTGACTTTGAACTTGTGCTCCTCCTGCCTCAGACTCCCAAGCGGCTGGGATCACAGGCGTGGCCACCATTTCTTTTTCTTTTTGTATTCTCTTTCATTGGTTTCAAACATGGCTGCTCTTGCTGCTGAACCTGGCCAGGTCCAGCTTTCCGGTGCTATTGTAGTGGCATCCCCTCCGCCACAGAAAATCTTAATTGTCACGTTCCTCATGACTAACACCCCCAGGGTCACTGCAGGGGGACTGGGCTGCATGAAATAACCAGAGACAGAGACACCTTTTTCTTTGGGTCCGGTGATGGCTCCTCTGACCTTCGTGGTCCACGGAAAGGAAGAAAGGAGCAGATGCTGAACCCTTTTTACTGGAGAGAAGCCATTCAAATGAGGCCAGGGGTCAGGTTTCAGGGGCTGAGTCTAGCTTGTGATGTCTGCTGTCAGCAGGTTGACAGACATCTAGGAAGGCCACACCCAAGGGCAGAGCAAGAGAAGGAGACACACAAAGGGAGCTTCCATGGAACATTCTATCCCAAACAGAGCCAAGGGGTGGGATTACCAAGGAAGAGGGGAGCGCAGCTCTACCCCAGGGTGTGCCTATCAGAAGACTGGCTTTGCTATCTGGGTGGGGTGGGTGGGGGACTGAGTCACAAGTCCTGGCCCTCCGTGTCAGACTACAGTGGTCTTTCAGATCCCTGTGTTGCATCAGGACTGGAAGGCGCGGTACCTCAATGGGGCTCCCCACAATTAAGCTTCTCCAGAAATCTTCGCCATAATTGATCTTCGGACTATCAGCAAAAGAACCGCTTCAAAGGAGTTCAAAGTGGTTAAGCCCCCTGTTTCCTGTTGCTCTCACTTGCTTGGTCTTAGACCTGAGAGAGATGGGCACTCCGGTGCTGAACACCCCTTTGCTAGTTTTTCATCAACATTATGGACTCTCTAGTGCAGTAACGATGTCGATGATACTTTGTAGAAGTGTGATGGCAAATGCAAAGTGTGAGAAGAAAGACGGATCCTTTCACAAGGCCTCCCCTGTGCTGAGCTCCACAGAGGAGAGGTCACCAACTGGGCTCCCTGGTAGCAGCTGGCCGGGAGGGAAGAAAGGGGAGAAGCAGCTCTCCACTTCTCAGGTGCTGTCCTTAAGGGCTAACCTGCCCAGAACAGTGAAAGGAAAAAAAAGGAAGCTGCTTTTGTGAACTTCTTCAGAGTGTGAGCTTCTGAGCCCCTCCCCTGACACGCTGGGTATCAAGTTCTGGAACTGCCAGAACCTGGGGTTCAGGGGCACTAGAAAGCTGACAGCCGCTGCTCTCCAGGGAGGGACAGCCTGGTCGGTTACCTCATGTTACTGACAATAAGTCTCTTGCGTGAGATTCGGAGTGTGGCGTGGTCTTTGGACTCTGCAAGTGTCCTTTCACCGATGCCAGTGACTCAGATTAGGCTCTCCCATTGACCTCCATCTCTTTGGGGATCTGAGCTGCTCTGGGATCCTATACTCTGTCCTAGACCATCCTCACCTTGAACTCACCTTCCATCTCACTAAGTGCCGGCTAATTCAGATAAGTTCCCCTGCCTTTGATCAACTCAAATGACCTGCCAGTTCAGGAAGTGACCGTTGAACGTCCAGCACTCCTAGGGTTCCCATTCACAGGCACCCCCAACCATTGATTGAGTCCATGGGCCCAGAAGGCCCCCCCCCCACCCCCAGCAAAAGATCTCTCTCTGGGTCTCAGTTCTGTAAAGGATGATGGAAAAGCTCCGTAAACTCAACAAGCCAAAACAACCAGTTACCTGTCCGAGATTTTATTAGCAGGACCATAGCGGTCAGTCGCAGAAGAGGAGAGACAGAGAGAGAGAGAGAGAGAGAGAGAGAGGGAGGGGGAGGAGAGGGGAGAGGGAGGAGAGGGAGGAGAGGGGAGGAGGGAGGGGAAGGGGAGGGGGAGGGGGAAGAGAGAGGAGAGGGAAGAGAGGGGGGAGGGGGGGGGAGAGAAAGAGGGGGAGAGAGGGGGGAGAGGGGAGAGTAAGAGAGAGAGGGAGAGCGTGAGAGTAAGACTGTAAGAGAGCGAACATGGACAGGGTGTTGATACTTAAGGGCTTAACGCAGGATGAGGAGGAGCAGGGCGAGTGGGCTGTTACTTCTTCATTGGCTGAGAGTTCACGCCACTTCAGGGATTGGAGGTGATGGTTCACGCGCACTGCAGTGCGTCATGGACCTGAGCTCCTGGAAGAGAGGCGCTCCGGGCGCCATCTTTACCAACAAGTTCCTCCTTTGGCTCAAAGCCCTGGTGCTGAGAACCTCCTGGGCCTTAGCCCCAGCTGCAGCCCTGAGGCCGTGAGGACTCCCAGAGTGGTCAGCTCTTCCTCACTCAGTGTGAGGAGACACAGAGGGATGCCTGTGCTGCTCACTAGCAGCTCTCTCTTGCCATGGGTGCAGCCTCCTCTGCCATCCCCTTGGACACCCCTTGGGTTGCCTTTTAGCAAATTTAGACTCACTCCTTTTTATCCCTGACTTAAAGGTGTGAAAACTAATTCACTCTGCAACCAGATTGGGCCCTCTATACCTTAGACAATGGTTCCAAATGGTCACTTAAGGGCACTCTAGATCCCAACATTTTGAGGGACCTTTTTAACTTTTGTGAGCGCTTGGGAGATGAAAAGAAATCCCCCTCTGCTCAGGTCTTCTCTTTCCTTCCATCCCTCTGCTCCTCTTGTTCTCCAGCCCAGGTTCCGCTGGCTCTGGATACCCCCCTTCTCAACCTCAGGACCCTCCCGAAACCCCAGACTTTGACCCCGCTGACGAGCCCCTCCCTACCACTCTCCACCTTCTGCTCCGACCCCTCCCGGCCTCCCTCACCTACTTTCAGTCACCCTTTACCTGCTCTGGCTCTTGCACGGACCCCTCTACCCAGCTTACCCCTCGGCTTCCCCTCTGTGAAGTAGCAGGGTCACAGGGAGTTGTTCAGGTACCCGTCCATTCTCCCTTAGTGACCTCTCCCAAATCAAAAGAAGGCTAGGGTCCTTCACCTCTCATCCTTCAGGGTACACTCAGGAATTGGAATACCTAACCCAGTCGTAGGATCTGCTTTCCCTGATGTTCATAGGGTCCCATCCGACCCCCTCCTCCCTGAGGAACTCAGGCACATTTGGGAGCAGGCCAAACCTCCCCTCTCACCCAATTGGCACTGAGGTAGTCTCTGATGGTGACTCCAACTGGGACTATAATTTGGCTGGAGGGATCACTAGTAGGAACCGATTCATTACCTGCCTCATGGCAGGACTAAGAAAATCGGCCCATAAAGCTATGAGGAACTCCAAGAGGTTATTTGGACAGAAATGAAAGCCCCTCCGTATTCTTGGTCTGCATTACAAAGGCCCTTTTACAGTTCACTTACCCAACCCTGAAACCCCAGACAGGAGACAACTACTAATGACCTATTTCTTCTCTGCTGGGTTTCTGTTCTCGCGACTAAAAGGCTCAGGGGTCACTCTAGTTAAACTGGGCTGACTGGGCTGCACGAAATAACCACACAAGAGACACAAATACCTTTTTCTTTGGGGTTGCTGTGATGGCTCCTCTGACCTTAAGGGTCCGCAGAAAGAAAAAGAGAGAGAGCACGTGCTGACCCCTTTTATTGAGGAGAAGCTATTCAAATGAGGCAAGGGGTCAGGTTCAGGGGGCTGAGTCTATCTTCATGATGTCCACTGTCAGCAGGTTGACTGACACCTGGGTAGGCCACACCCAAGGGCACAGTAAGAGGAGGGGCCACACACAAGGCACTTCCATGGAAGATTCTATCCTAAACAGGGCAAGGGGTTATATTACAAAGGAACAGGTGAGCATAGCTTCACTCATGGGGCTGTAGCAAGACACACCCATTTCTGTGACTGAGCGCCTCAGCACCCAGCTGGGGAGTGTAACTCAGTCACCAGTAAGGTTGGCCTCCCACACTTCTCCCAGAGCTTCCCCGACATTAAGGCTAAACTCAAACACCTAGAGGGGACCCCTGACTCCTCAAGCAGAGCTTCTGGAAGTGGCTTTTAAGGTCTATAATGGGAGAGATGAGAAGAAATACCAGATGCTGGCCAAGGCCTTTCAACCTGCCCCAACCACTGGCACTTTGGCATCCCCACTCCCTAAAAGGCAGCCAGGGGGACCCCCTGACCCCTCCTTCAAATGTGGTCAAATGGGTCATTGGGTCAGAGTATGTCCGGATCTCCGAAAGCCTCCTGGTGCATGTTCCAAATGCCATCAGGAAGGCCACTTGCACCAAGAGGTGCAAGGCCACCTGCTCTGATATTTCTCCAGTGGATCTTCTAGGTCTGGCCATGGATGACTGAGGAGGCCCAGGTCCCCTCACCCAACCACCACTTCTCAGGAGCCCAGCGTAACCACTGTGGGGGCAGGTAGTCCCCTCTCTTTCCTTTTGGACACTGGAGCCACATAAGTCCTAAAGGAGTTTTGGGGACCTACTTATGTGGGGAGCCACTCCAAATGCACGCCCCTTTAAGTCCTGATGCACCACGGGTATCTGAAAAAACCCTGTAGTCTGGCATGGCAGTGCCCTGACTTGTGACTCGGGCTCTTCCCTTGGTCGGATAACAAGGCGTGGCCCTAGGAGTAGGCAGCACCCAGAGGTGTGGAGCTATACTCACCTAATCCTTTGTAATCCTATCCCTTGTCTCATTTGAATGGCTTCTTCCCACTCAAAGTATTCAGCCTGTGCTCCTCCTTACTCTTTTTCCACAGACCCTAAGTTCAGAGGAACCATCACAAGACTCAAATAAAAAGATATTTCTCTGTCTCTGTGTGATTATTTCATGCCGCCCAGTTCACTTGGAGTGATCCTGAGTGTTTAGTCGTGCAGTGTGACATACTTCTCTTTCTTGTTCCTCTATTGTCGCGCTGAATGACTAGCATTTTCTTCCCGTGATTGGTAGAGGTTCTGTCGGTCACTTTTGTAGTGATCTGGTCACTTTCGTAGTGGCCCTAGATGCTGCCCCAATCCTCAAAGTAGCAGAATGTGTCTTCATGCTAGGTGTGCCTTCCTACAGCCCCATGGATAGAACTATGCTCACCTGTTCCTTTGTGATATTACCCCTTTGCCCTGTTTGGGATAGAAGGTTTCATGGAAATGCCCTTTGTGTGCTGTGTGCCCACTTCTCTTGCTCTGCCTTTGGGCGTGCCTTCCTAGATGTCAATCAACCTGCTGGCAGCAGATATTACAAGCTAGACTCAGCCCCCTGAAACCTGACCCCTTGCCTCATTTGAATGGCTTCTCCTCAATAAAAGGGTCAGCATATGCTCCTCTCTCTTTTCTGCGGACCCTTAAGGTCAGAGGAGTTGTCAAAGGACCCCCAAAGAAAAAGGCATCTCTGTCTCTTGTGTGGTTATTTCGTGCAGCCCAGTTCACCTGGAGTGACTCTGAGTGTTTTGTCATGAGGAACATGACAGAGGACCATTGACCAGCCCCTACAAAGACCTTGGCTTCTCTGCATGCTCCAGGGCATTGCCCTCTCCCACTCCTTCCTGATTCCCCGCTGCCCAGTTCCTCTTAGGCAGGGATCTCCTAGCCAAAGTTGGGGCTTCCATTACCTTCACTCCTGAGTCTCGGCTCAAGCCCAGCTTGCCTTCGGTCCCCCTCCTGCTAGTACTCCAGACAAATTCCACGGATCCCTCTTACCCCGTGTCTGCATTAGAGATTCATCCCTCTATCTGGGACTTCCAAAAGCCCTCCACAGCCATCCGCCACTCTCCCTTGATAATAATCTCAAGGACCCCACCCATTTCCCAGCATGACCCCAATACCCACTTTCTCTCCAGAGCCTCAGGGGTCTCAAACCTTTGATCCTCTCCAGAAAGGCCTCTGTGCCAAACGAACTCCCCTTTCAACACACCCAACCTAGCAGTCAGGAAACCAGACACTACAGACTCATACAGGATCTTGCTTCACAATACAGCCATAATCCCCTGTTATGCTCGAATTCGGGACTCCCAAAAGACCACCAATCAACACCAGCAAGAGGTGTTTATTGCAGGCTAGCTCAGTCCTCCACGCACATACAGCAACTGGTGATGCTGAGAGGCCCGAGCCCAGGGTTTGCAGCAGTTTTATACATTCTTTGGAGAAGGCAGGGACCCCCACATACGTCATAGCATCTCTTAGCAAGTCATCACACACCACGGGAAAATCAAATCACAACTCTAAAACATGATTAGCACATTCACTGGTGGGAACAGGTTGGGTAGGGGTGATTGGTTACTACAAAAGGGGTATTCATTTGAACTGATTGGTTTAAGCCAAGAGGGGTGTTCATGCTGAATTACAGGATTTCCCAACACCATAAACTACTGGGAGGGTCATCTGGCATGCCAGGTATTTTGCTGTCTCATGCTGATTGGTGGCTGCTAGGGGGTTGCTATGGGTCCCCACCTAGCCTGACTGAGTCAGGGACACCTGGCGCAGCAGATCTCATTTGTAGATAAACCATGGCAGGGTGGGAATGTGCCTAGGAGTGCTCTGTGGGTCTTTCCAAGGACAAAGGTCATGTCCCTTTCCTTGGACAGGCTTTGCTCTGAGGTAGGGGCTGGTTTTTCACCCCATTCACCCAGGAGTTCCCAGCCCACATCCCGCCTCTCCACCATTCCCTCACACATCACTCATTTTTCGGTTTTGGATGCCTTCTTCTCCATTCCCTTACACCCCAATTCTAGAACATTTTCCTCTTCACCTGGACAGACCCAGCCACTCACACCTCTACCCAGTTAACTTGGACTGTCCTACCCCAAGGATTTAGAGATAGTTCCCATCTATTTGGCCAAGATCTTTCTAGGGATCTGTCTTCCCTCTCACTCCCCCAATGTAAACTTATTCAATATGTAGATGACCTCCTCCTTTGCAGCCCCTCTTTACAGATCAGTCTCACTATAAGGCAACCCCCAGAGGACCTCTGACTTTGTGCATCTCCAAAACCTCAACTTTCAACCCTCCAAAGCTCCCCACTGATTCCTAAAGAAGACTCTTCTTGGAGAGAGGAGGCTACTACAAAGACTAACAGCCCCTGATGCCCAAGACGGAGACCTATGAGTCCTGGTCAACTCCTCTCTCTCCAGAGACTCTGCCCCCACCTAAAACCCTCCCTGATCCCCTTTACAGGAATGAATGTCTTCACCCCTAAGCAGCAGGAAGAAACTACAGAAGAAAGACCATCAGCCCCACCCCCGGTATCTAAAAAACAAAAAGGGAGGAATATTGGCATCATATCAATATTGGCATCAGATTCACCATTTTAGGTTGGGAGCATTTTTATCTAGAGGCTTCAAAGTTTCGATTATGAAGCAATGATGCTTAACTTCCCATAAGAACATGTGTCTGCTAAACAATCAACCCCACCCCAGCTTAAACTCCTAAGCAGCTTGTGACCAACCCTACCCTGCTTATGGCCCAACTCCTAAGCCGCTTTCCGTTTTGGACTTAAAAGATGCCAATCCCAGGACATTTTCATCTTCACCTGGACAGACCCAGACACTCACACCTCTACCCAGTTAACTTGGACTGTCCCACCCCAAGGATTTAGAGATAGTCCCCATCTATTTGGCCAACTGCTGCTCTCCTCCAAGGGACAGCCTTGTCAGTTTGCCCCAGGTTACCAACAGTAAATCTCTTGCACAAGATTCAGGTGTGTGGTGTGCTCTTTGGACTGTGTAAGACTCTGCGAGTGTCCTTTCAGATGGATTACAGCAAAAGCTTTGCCCTCTGAACCTGGCTACAGCCAAATAAATCTGTTTCCTGCTGTCTTCAGTGTCTTGTCTCATCTGTCCCCACAACACTATGGAGATAGTTGGCTAATCTTTTTCTAGCATGCAGAAAGCACAGTTAGTGTATTCTGTAATTCTCCCTTACAGAAAAAGGATGGATACGCACTTCAGGTTGCATGGGCCACCATTATAGGAAAAGACTATGATTGTTAGTTTTGGCATAAGCAATGGGGCCCTTTTTCCCTAGGTGACATTATGAGCTCTATTCTGCTCCCCTAACCTTCAAGTTAGGAGAGTCACGCCGTGGCACAAAAGCCCCTTTGGCCAGTTTTTCCAGAAATGAGAACTCAGCACAGCAACCCCTGGTCAGAGAAACGCAGAACAGGGTGTTGCAGGTGCTGGCCGGCCCGGTGAGGTTTTCAGCATCTCTCGCTCTGGGTTTGTAGCGCCCGTCCTTTCAAGATCAGCTCTGGGTCCTTTTGTCAGGAAAGACGCATTAAGGACGTCGCTGTTTCCTCGCAGGATGCCACTGTCAATCCGCACCGCCCATTCCAGCTTCAAACCCCAGGGTAACTTTTCTCTCGCTGTCGTGAGCTCTCGACGCTCCTGCCACCACCAAGATGGCCGCCAGCCCTTTTTTTTCTGACGCCACTAACAAGATGGCCGCGGCCCAAGGTTTCCGCCTTCGTGGGGTGTGGCCTAGAGACTTCAGCCAATAAACACACGAACCTGCCGCAGCCAATGAGAAGGCAGCGCGGGCTCGGCCGAGCGAGCGCCTGGACGTCCTGGCGCTCACCATGGCGGACTCGCCATCCCCGGGAGCAGCCGCTGGTTCCGATCCGCTGCGCCGCCGGAGGTCCTGGGCCGAGCTGCTGGGTAGGTGGGCGCCGCGCAGGCCGCCCCGTCCACCCGGACCTCCGCCGGCCCGCGCCCCTTCCCCGGGCGCTTCCCCAGCGCAGGACTCCGTGCCCCCCCAGCCCTGCCCGCGGCGGGGCGGCTCCGGCCTGAAGGGTCCCGTGGCCCGGCCCTCCGCCCGCCGGGCCCTGGCCACCCCTCGGCCCGGGGCAGGAGCTCGCCGGGTCGACGTCTTGAAACCGATTTTCTCCTTTTCCTTAGCGGGAAGAGTCAAGAGGCAAAAATATCATCCGGAAAGGGGACAGAAACTGAAGAACTCGGCGGTACAACTGCTGAGACGCCACCAGAGCCTGAGTGCCCTTCTGCTTGAGGTGAGAGGAAGTCGGTTTGCCCTTAAGACCCAGCCGAGGCGCAGGCCCGGGGAGAGGCTCGGGAGCCCGCTGCCCCGGGAGAAGAGAGAGCGGTGCAGTAGTGGGTTAGTGACTCTCCAAAGGCTGCAGTCGGTCACACTTTAAAATATGCGGCATGCCCGGTGGGAGCCTCGTGATTTTGAAAGTGGTGCACGCCCTGCTTTGATTCTAGGTAGAAGATCCACCCTGTGAAAAATTGTGCCTCAACAGATTGATTGATTGTGACAGTGACAAGGCCTACACTGATGGTTCTTGTTCCTTCATTGGTGAGTTACACTTGGATTCTTAACTCATGGAGTTAGAGGCTTTGTTATAAAGTGACCCAGTTACACGTATTTTATGATTTGGTGTGGGCTTGTTTTGCTGCTGTGTTTAGAAACTGACTAACTTGGGCAGGAACCAAGCTGACTTATGAAAGACCGCAGTGTGTGCTGCTCATCCTCAGAGCTGCACAAGCAGAGGTTGCTGTGCAGGGAGCAGGCAGGAAGGCAGTGTGTTTCTAGGTGTGTGTCAGGGAGGAAGGAGGAGGGTAAGTGTGTTTCTAGGTTGCCACTTTCCTCCCAATTTGGGATAGTGAGATAGGGAAGGCTCTGGAGGAGATAACAAAAAATGTGTTAGATTTCTTCTTGTCCTTCATAGTTTTTTACGTGACAGCTATTTTTGCAAATAGTGGAATTAACTGAATCACTAATTTGTTCTTAAGAAGTATAAAGGTAACCTTAGATAATAGGTCTGGCAGAATTTCTGATGCTGTGTGCCATTGGGAAATGATCCTGATTTTCACTGCCATAACTGGTTTTGAATCTCACAGATGATGGGTCACCAGTCCAGGGGCCAGGCATGGTTGTACATTCTTGTAAGGACTTTGGATGAGGCATAAGATCTTGTGCTGTTTATCCTTAATCACAGAAGTATGGACCCTCCACCCATTAGTAGTAGTAGTTGTTGTTTTTTATAACTTTCTTTCTTTCTTTATTTATTTTATCTGGTGCTCAGGATCAAATCCAGGGCCTTGCATGTGCGAAGCGAGCACTCTACCATTGAGCCATAACCCCAGCTCCCATCCATTAGTTTTTAAATTTGTTTTCTTTTTTTTATATTTTTTTTTAGTGTACACAGTACCTTTATTTTATTTATTTATTTTTATGTGCTGCTGAGGATCGAACCCAGGGCCTCGCACATGCAAGGCAAGTGCTCTACCGCTGAGCCACAACCCCAGCCCCTAAATTTGTTTTTTTGCTAAAGAGATGGCTACCATGCTTTAAAAATTAAATAAGTAAATAAGATAAATGCATTTTAAATGAAAATAAATTTTCCCCTGGCAACAAATAGTTGATTTCTAATACTATACTGAAGCCTCTAAAACCATCGCATTTGTTCACTTCATATATATGTATTTTCAGAATCTTGAAGATAATGATCATGTACCAGAACTTTATTTTTTCTCATAAATTAGTTTTTGAAGCTAAGGAAGTGACTTGCTTGTAGGTGTTACCTATTTCCAGGGTGCACAGCGTTTCTCACTTCAAGGAAGGTAGACTAGAGACTGGTTGCTCAGGAGTAGCCTGGTGGCTGACTGAGAGTCAGCATTGGGGTTCCTTCTGTTAGCCCTGCAGACTGACTCCATCTGTGGCCCTTGCTCCCACCAGGTGTGTGTGGCAGAGCATTGGGAAGCCCCTACCTATAAAGGCGGTGGGATGCTTCCATCCTATAGGCCATCTGGATGCTGAAGTAATCAGGAAGACAAACTGCCGCGCCCATGAACGCTTAGTGGCTGGGCACTTACTTAGCATGGGCGGCCTTGGGTTCCATCCCCAGCATGGGGAATAAAAGAAGAGAAAGGAGAAGAGTAGTTGAAAGAGCCTGCTGGGGTTCTCATTCGGTGGTGCTGGCTGAACAGTGGAGATCGAGCTCTTTGTGTAGCCGTCAGCATATCTGCTCATCCTGCTTGCCTGTGAGTGTGCACAGCTCTGGGTGCAGAAATTCCTCTCATTGTAGTAGAGCTGCTTGGTCCATGAAAGTGTCTTATTTTGTGTATCATGTTTTTCCCTTTACATTTTTCCCCCTTTTGAAGACAGTTTTCTGTGTGCTGTGCCTTAAAAAGACATTTTAACTCAAATTGCTGATGTTTTCAGGGAAAGTTTTGTTTTTTGTTTTGTCTTTAAGGCTCTGCTTTTCAGGATCAGGCCTTGAAGCTGGGGGTTCCTGTGGGGATCCTGTCAGCAAGGACCGTTGCCTGCACTATGAAGATGGTCTGTGAGGAGCCTAGCCATCCCGTGCTGCTCAGCACCGAGCAAAGAGTGAGATGCCAGTTCCCCTAAATGTCACATGTTGTTGCTCACGAGTTTGTGTGGAAATAGCACACTGCTATAGTTTAGGTAGTCTGTCTGTCTTCAAAAAAGATCTATTGTGCTTTCAGAAGAAACTGTCTTCCTTGCTTGAGATTGCTCAGTATCTTCTGGCACACAGCATGTTCTCCCGCCTCTCCTTCTGCCAAGAAGTATGGAAAGCACAGGTAACAACCCCAACTCTGGTCTTGTCCAGCAGTGCTCTGTTGATTTGGTTGGAGCCAGAACCCTGGGTTTTCTTGGGGATTCAGTTGAACATGTTGTTTAATGATAATGAAATAAAAGTTCATCAGATGCTCCTGTGCTGGGAAGGAAGAGCCTCAGTCCTTTTGCCAGTGTCTGCCCATTGTTGGCAATCTTTATTAGAATACAGTGCATCCCAGAAACAGGGTGGTCTGCCTTCTTGGGTATATTATCATGAAGTCTTTTTCAGTGTAGTAGAGTATTTAAATATACTAAAAGTATTTTTTTTTTTTTTGAATAATTCAAACTCTGTAGGTTTACAGATATTTTTTGTTTTGGTTTTTGGTACCAGGGATTAGAACCTAGGAGCATTTAACTACTGAGTCACATCCCTGGTCCTTTTTATTTTTTATCTTGAGACAGGGTCTTACTAAGTTGCTGAGGGCCTTGCTAAGTTGCTGAGCCTGGCCTCAAGCTTCAGACCCTGCTGCCTCAGCCTCCCTAACCGCCAGGATTACAGGTGTGTACCACAGCACCTGGCAGTTTACAGATTTTTTTTTGAAGATTTGAAAGTGCTCAGTTACCATTTTGTGCTAACTGCCTGAGCAAGTGTATAAAAGGGAATAAACGGCCAAAGTGGTAACTTCCATCCTTTTATCCTGCTTATGATCCCTGTGCTCATTGCATCTAATTTAGGACAAGACAATGACATGCACATGAATTGCATTGTGTCATCTTCACAATTGTGCAGAGAAGGTGTGAGGAAAGGCTTCTTGGCAGCTGAAAGTTGCCTGGAGGTTGGGAGAGGGGAGGGGATAGCAGGTGGTGGGGGACAAGATCAGTGTGGTCTGAGCAGGGTCCAGGGGGATGGTGTGAATGCCAAGCCAGTCCAGGGGGGCTTCCCTGGGGGAGGCTCATGAGGAAAGGCCTGTGCCACGCATAAGAGTTTGACTTTGTCCCCAAAGCGATGAGAGCCAGTAAAGGCATCTGCAGAAGAGTTGGAGTACCAGGGATTAGAACCCAGGGGCATTTAACCACTGGGTTGCTGTGTTGGCTGCATGGAGCCAGGTTGGGGTGGCTTGCGAGAGGCTGACAGGCAGCAGGTTAGGCTGTGGGAACAGAGAGAAGCCCCAGGACAGCAGAAGAGCCTGAAGGGGGGTAGGAACGTGAGCCCAGAGTGTGGCCCCGGGCCATGTTTGAGTGGGCATGAAGTCGGCCTAGGCTGGGACACATGCACAGACTCATAGCACTCATTTTCCTCAGAACTCTCTCTTGCTTGAAGCTGTATGGCGTCTTCATGTGCAAAGTGTCGTGAGCCTACAAGAGCTGCTGGAAAGGTAGTGCACTAGTGAATGCGTGTTGCTTTGACATTGCTGTTTAGTATGAATTATTTACTTCCAAAAGCACCTGGAGAAGCAATTGCCTCATTGTTTAATGAGAACATTAGTTGTTATTGAAATCATGTGTGATTTTTTTTTTCCACACCACATGAAACCAAATGGTGGTGTGACAGTGGCTCACACTGATTAAAAAAGATCATATCTTTTTCTTATTTCAAAAAAAGCCGGGGCTATGGGGTGGCTCAGTGTTCTCGAGCTGCCTGGAACCTGTGAGTTCCTGAGTTCTGTATGCAAAACTAAACAAAACCTCTAGATGAATTAAAGAGGAAAATGTCAATACATAAAAGCCAGCCCTGGGAGGACTTTCGTGATCTTGAAGTGGGAAGCCTAAACGTGACAGAGCCAGAAGCTATACAAGGGTAGTAAACTTCACTACATGAAGTTTAGTGTGCACCTAATATACCTTGAGATGAGTGGAAATGAAAATAGTCTTCCAGAATCCATATTTGTAAAAGCCTATATTTATATATTTAAAAAAAGAATGTTATCAACCTAGGCTTAACCTCAGAGACTAGAAGGAGAAGAGCAAGTTAAGCCAGATGGAGGGAGAAAGTAATAAGGGTTATAGCAGAAACCAGTGAAGTAGGAAACAAAGACACTCAGAGAGTATGTGCAAAGGAGCTGCACATGTCCCGTATGGGTCCCATCCCTGATCCCCACAGTGTTAAGTGCAGATAAGTGAACCATTTGAAATTGATTGTTTCTGGGTCGTTTGCAGCCAGGCAGAAGCCCTGCAGCTGGTCCCTGGACTTTTGGGGCAGAAAGACTAGGCTTCACAGTGGAGTGAGGGTTGCAGAAAATTGCCAAGTAAGGGGAGGCAGCCATGGGGTCAGGCAGACCCAGATCCACTGTGTGCTGTATCCCCAGCCATCCTGACAAGCGGACCGTGGTGGCGTGGCTCTTCAGGAACCTGCGCCTCCTGTGCCAGCAGATAGATACCTCCTGCCCATACCTGGACATCGCTAGGGCTGTGCTCTCTGGTATGTTCATAGTACCTGAGAAAAGTACCTTGGGGGCGCTGGGGTTGTGGCTCAGTGGTAGAGTGACTGACATGCATGAGGCCGTGGGTTTGATCCTCAGCACCACATAAAAATAAAATAAAGATATAATGTCCACCTGAAAGTAAAAAGTAAATATTAAAAAAAAGTTCCCTAGGCCAGTGGGAAGCCGAGCATTTGCCATGCCTGTGAGCGTGGGGCCCAGCAAGTTCGTGGTGTCCTGAACTTGCTTTTAGCCTCAGCAGTTGGAGGGGGTTGGCAGAGGCTGCATTTTCCATTAGTGGCCAATTCTGTCTGCTCTGTGAGCCTTGGTTGCCTGCATTGCCTGGGATCCTTCCTTGCAAAAAGCTCCTTCCTGGTGGGATGAGCTGCATGTCCTGTATTTGCTGTGGGGGGACTATCCATGAGCCATCTCCTGAGATTTACTTCTTTGCATTAAGAGAAAAAGCCCTTAATATAAATTTGATGTATGCTAAGTACTTCCAAAATAGAGTGAGGGTAAGTCTGGCTTGGTGAGTGCTCGTATGTTGATAGGAATGGGGCTGGGTGGCCCTAGGGATCCGTGTGAGTCACAGCTGCTTGGAGACAGTATGTGTGTAAATACTTTGGTTTGTGGTTTTTCAGATTTTGTGGAGCTGTTGGTTTCACAGGGATTTCAGGAAAACTCGGATCTGAGAAGAGTGGAGGAGACTGGAACAATGTCCCAGGTAGGAGGCACAGCAGAGCAGGGAGCTGCCCGACTCAGCCTCCCAGCAGCAGTGGGCTGGGGCCTGGGGAGCAGGCCTCACCAGGTCTTGGCTCCTTTTGGAACTCCTGGGCTAGTGGCTGCCATTTGTTCTGTGTCCACACTTGTAAGTTTTGTGTAAGGAAATCATTTTCTGCAAAGTGACCACTGAGGGTGTCCTGAGTTTCCAGAGGTCTCCAGGGCAGGGGTCTTCACAGCAGCACAGGTCGATCCTGGCAGGGCAGGAGGGGAAGGGGTGCAGCCAGAGTTGGGGCTGTGGGTCCCGGCCTGGACCTCGCGGGGGCATGCCTGGGTGTCATGGTGGGCAGCGTTGGGGGATTTCTAGGTTTGTGAAGGAATTTTGGAGGTGCTCTTTATAGAGGTGACAGGTGTGTCTAGTGCAAGTGCATGACTGCCCAGAGACTGCCGAATGACAGCCCCGTGCTCTGTTCTGACAGGTGGCTGCTGAGGTGCTGCAGAGCATGCTCTCATGTAAGTCGATGGCCCCTCCAGCTGGGAACGCGTGGTCTGCTCAGGAGCAGTCCCAGCTTTTCGGCCTTTCCCTGGCAGTAGCTGGCCGGCATGGTGCTGCAGAGCCCCGTTCAGTGCGGCTGCAGTCAGCTCCAGGGCTGCACGGTGGTGCAGCTTACTGCAGCATCAGCAGCCTGCTGGCTGTGAGGAGCTTTCAAGCTGGCAGACCCAGCTGGGGACCCAGTTCAGTGGCAGAGCACTTCCTAGCTTGTGCCAAGCCCTGGATTCCATCCCCAGAACCACAAAAGAAAACAAAAAGCTGGCAGGCCTTGGTGTCCTGAGGGTAGGCAACTGTCTGGCTGGACCTAGTGCCATCGGGATTTAAGGGCCTGCAGAGGCCTGAGACTCAGAAATTGACCCCTTGTCCCAGAGCACTTTAGGGTGGGTACTGACAGACTGTTAGCGCCTGCTGAGTGCTGCTTCTGTCCTGTGTTGTCAGTGGCACTTGACGCTTTGACTGCCGGCCTTCAGGAGGAGTCCTCCGATCACAGGGTGGTGAGCTGCTGGTATGTGGGCAATTTGGGGAAGGGTCCATGCTCATAGGGAGGCCAGGGGCAGAAGCCTTTGAGTGGAGGCCTTCCCATGGTATTTAAACACTTCTCGGGTAGCAACCCCTGGCCCAGGGCACCACTCTCTCCTTCATCTTCTGAGAGCCAGTAGGAGACCCACCCCCGTACTCCTGCTTCTGGAATCCCTCAGGAAATGGGGCCTGGTAGTTGCTCTTCTCCCTCCTGAAGTGAGCTGAGCCCCATGGCTTCCTCCTCTCTTTGCCCTCAGGCCCTACCACAGAGCTTCCCAGAACATGCTGCTGCTGTTGGTCCTCCCGCGTGGCCAGCCAGCGTTGCTCTCTGGGTCCTGCTCAGATCTGCCGTCATCAGGCTTGGTCAGGGTGGCCTTCTCTTTCCAGGGCTCCGTAGACTCACAGAGTTGAGCATGGGAGGTGGGGGTCAGGATGTGCTTCAGTGCACAGTGGGTCAGGGCCTTGAGGGTGGAATCCCAAGAGGCCAGGTAGAGGCCCCCATATTTCCAGGTCTTCTCAGTCTTTTTTTAGAGAGAGAGAGAATTTTTTTTTTTTTTTTTATTGTTTAGTTTTTGGCGGATACAACATCTTTGTTTGTATGTGGTGCTGAGGATCGAACCCGGGCTGCACACATGCCAGGCGAGCACGCTACCGCTTGAGCCACATCCCCAGCCCTCTTCTCAGTCTTTTAAATTGTTTTGCTCTTGATTTTTATCTCTTACAAGGGGCTTGATGTGCTGAATGACTCAGTGTTTCTGTTGCAGTGGTTAAAACACCATTTTGTTATTGAGTTACGTGTGATGGTAGAGTGTATTTTGACATACTATGTGTACTCACATAAGAACCCTGGGAGGTTATGTTCAATTCATCCTACTGTCTTTCCCATCCCCTTCCCTTCCCCTCACTTTCCTGTCCAATCCGGTGAACCTCCACCACCCCCCACCACCCCCATTGTGAGTCAGCATCTGCATATCAGAGAGAATATTCTGCCTTTAATTTTTGGGTTTGGCTTATTTCACTTAGCATGATACATTCCATCCATTTCCTGGCAAATGCCATAATCTCATTCTTTATGGCTGAGTCATATTCTATTGTGTATATGTACCACATTTTCTTTATGCATTCATAAAGGGCACCTAGGTTGGTTGCATAGCTTAGCCATTGTGAATTGAGTTGTATGAACATTGATGAGGCCATGTTGCTATAGTATGCTGATGTTAAGTCCTTTGGGTACAAAATTAGGAGTGTACCGCGTTATTTGTATGTGTGTATATGTGTGTGCATATGTGTGTGTGTGTTATTCTGCCCAAGCTACCAGAGCAAAATATAGTGGACTGTGTGGCTTAGCAGACATTTTCTCACAGTTCTGGGTCTAAGCTGGAGTTTGAGGGCCAGCAGGTCTGGCTGCTTGAGAGGACACTCTCTGGTGACCCTGTAATGAGGCCCTGTCTGTGCACCCTCAGGCAGGCTCCCCACTGAGCTAGGCTGGCAGGTCCGGCCCAGACGGCCTGTGGCCACATCTCTGAGACAAGCTTCCTGAGTCAGGTGGCTTGCTGTGCTGCTTCTCCTCATGTCTGTGTTTAGCTGTGGTACTTTAAGTTCAGACATTCTCTCATGGGAATGGCCAGGCTCCCGCTGGCCCGGCTGCAGCGTGCTCTGTGGAGAAGGCTGGCAGGGCTGAGCTTGTCCCCAACCGTGGGGAGCATGGGCCTCTTGTCTGCACCCTGCTGGCAGGGGTAGGACTTAACTGCTGGTCCCTTGGTTCTTGCCCCCTCGCTGCCATGGCTGTGGGTGCATTACCCGTGTTGGGGAGTCTTGCACAGTGGCAGGCGGACCCCAGCCTAGGAACATCTGCCCCATGCTCCTTCCCTGCTCTCTCGGAGTCGTTGGCTTTAACAACAGCACAGCTGCCATAGCCACCGCACATGCCAGGTGCTATGCCCTGGTCTGCTCCTGGTGCCTGAGGCTTCCTGGCTGCCCATGGCTGCTCAGTTATGGCCCATCCTCCTTATCTGCTTCTCGCCTCCAGCCTGCCTCTGCACTCTCAGCTCCTCACTGCTTCATTTCTGTCTTGATAAGACCATTTTCCTTGGATTCCACTCAAAGCCTATAGCTGGCCAGGTGCAGTGGCCACACCTGTGATTGTAGGGACTCGGGAGGTTGAGGCAGGAGGATGCGAGTTCAAGACCAACCTGAGCAACTTAGATCCTCTCATAAAATAAAAAATAAAAAGGACTGGGGGGGGGGTGTAGTCAGTGGTAGAGCACCCCTGGTTTCTATTCCTTGTATCAAAAGAAGAAAGAAAAAACAAAAACCCCTGCAGCTTCATGGCCTGACCAAGAAAGCGCTTTTAAGGATAAAGAAAGGAATGCCTGCGAGACCCACAGTGCGAGGACTGGTCCTGAAGGGGCGGCCTTCCCTCCTGAGAGTCTCCCTCTGCTGTGCTCAGGCTTGGCGTGTTCCAGGCTCTCCCGTGTGGTGGGGTTTCTGCGGATGTGCTGAAGAGGTTCCTCAGCCACACCCTGACCCAGGTTCTCACTCACCGCCCTGTACTGAAAGGTAGGCCCGGCACCTTGGCCCCTGTGCACTCTGGGGCAGCTCCCTGGGCCCTTGTGGATTCATGGCTCTGTCCTCTACAGGAACTTGGGCTCTGAGACCTGAGGGTGCAGCTTAATGCTCTGAGTAGCCCCAGGTTTTCACAGCTCTCTGTTACCAAATGTCCTTTCATTTCAAAGTGATCTCCTGGGCTAGAGGTATGCCCTTAGGGTAGAGCACTTGCCTGGAATGTATGAGACTATGGGTTTCATCTCCAGCATTACCAAAAAATAAGATAATTCTGAGTTTTCTTATGAGAAATTAAGAGAAAACAGAAGAATTATCACTTGTCTTGCTACCAAAATAGAAATATCTGCAATGCTGTCTGGAGAGGTGAAGGACCTGGAGAGAGGGTGGGCTCTGAGCAGACTTGCCATTGTATGTAAGGACTT
The DNA here is from genome assembly GCF_047511675.1 of Marmota flaviventris. NCBI lineage: Eukaryota > Metazoa > Chordata > Mammalia > Rodentia > Sciuridae > Marmota > Marmota flaviventris. The sequence continues at coordinate 62,911,081 of NC_092515.1, read as the reverse complement.
GTGCAGAGCCTGAGTCCTGGAGCCAGCACCCCCAGGTCCCAAGGGAGATGGGCACTTCGCTGGAGTTAAATACACAAACTGAAATCCAACTCTCTTTCCATGTGGAAACTTTAAAAAATTTTTTTGGTTGTAGTTGGACACAGTACCTTTGTTTTGTTTATTTATTTTTATGTGGTGCTGAGGATCGAAGCCAGGGCCTCGCACATTCGAGGCAAACGCTCTATTACTGAGCCACAACCCCAGCCCCTCCAGGTGGAAGCTTTAAAACTGTGTGATAAATGCCAACCTGAAGCTCATGTCTGCTTCCCTCCTGGAGCCTCTGATGCCATTCAGAGGCAGCGAGAGTGGAGCTTCGTCAGGACCCACCCTCTGCTCACCACGCTGTACCGCAGGGTGAGTGTCTGCTGGCTGTCCTGTGCCTGCACTGCACCGGGGGTGGGGCGGGCGTCCGATCTGAGGCTGGCTCTGGCTTCGGCTCTGTATCCTGGTCACTCCCTCATGGACACCGACCACCCCTTCTGAGACCAGTGTTTCTCCAGCCAGCGCTGGCCACTGTGAGAGGTGATGCCACTTGTTCCCTCGAGCACTCCTGGATCCTTGCTGGATCCGCCCTTCTGGTGCACGCCCCCCTCTGCAGGGAGAAGGACCAGTGCTGGTGCGATGGGTTTGCTGTGGTCTGGAGGGAGCTGGGACTTTGATTTCAGCTCCTGGTGATGCTGAGTCCAGAGGAGTCGGTCGGCCATTTGCAGGAGGTTCTGGAGACGCGTGAGGTCAACTGGCAGCGCGTGCTGTCCTGTGTGTCCACGCTGGTCGTCTGCTGCCCAGAGGCACTGCAGCTGTTGCAAGGTGTGCACTCGGCTGCAGGGTGTGAGTGAGTGGGTGCACAGCGGTGGCAGCACGACCTGCTGGGGGTCGAACCCACCCGAAGCCCTTCCTGCTGCCAACTGTGAGCCCTGTTGCTGGGAAGGTCCAATTGCCTGTGGCCGAGGAGTGAAGAATGGTGCTGCTTCCTCTGTCCAGCGGTCTGTGCTGCGATTGTGGCTCAGTCCTTGGGAAGCTGGTGTTTGGGAGGGCACATCCCAGCCAGGATGGCCTAATCTGCCTGCTGACAGTGTCACTGTCTGACAGATTGGGTGGCCCGTTTGATGGCCCATGCCTTCGAGAGCTACCATCTGGACAGCATGGTCACTGCCTTCCTGATTGTGCGCCAGGCTGCCCAGGAGGGCCCCTCTGTATTCCCATCCTACGCAGACTGGTTCAAGGTGAGTTTCCTGGGAAGCTGAGTGCCGTCCTCCTGGCTGGCTAGTGGAGGTACCATTGGGCTCCCAAGTGCTGCTATCTCATGAGAAAAGAGCTTCAGGATGGCTTTGTGGCAGCGATGTCCCTGACAGGCTTCCTCGTGTGTCTCCAAGTTTTGTTCTGTGTTCTCCTTCAACTGCTGGACAAAGGCTTTTTCCCTTTTTTTTTTTGGTGGGGGGAGGATACCAGGGATTGAACTCAGGGCCACTCGACCACTGAGCCACATCCCCAGCCCTATTTTGAATTTTATTTAGAGGTAAGGTCTCACTGAGCTGCTTAGTGCCTCGCTATTGCTGAGGCTGGCTTTGAACTCGAGGTCCTCCTGCCTCCGCCTCCGAGCCACTGGGATTACAGGGGTGCGCCACTGTGCCCAGTGCTCCTTCTCTCTTGTGGAGAGTCAGTAAACCCAGTAGGTGGGAGTGAAAGCAAGTGCTGGGCAACCTCAGCAGGACACCTGTGCCTGTGGTTTCCCTGGAGGTCTGAGGTACAGGCTTTGTCCTCGGAGGCCTGTGTCCTTGCTCTGTGTCCCTCCGTTAGTCCACCTGCTCTGTGATTTGTCCTGCAGTTCCCACACCTGCTGCTGTCAGACATGCCAGTGGAGGGCTTTGGAAGTGCTGGTCGAGAGCACACCAAGCTCTTCTGTGCAGGGCAGTGGGGAGGGTACACAGGAGGCTGCTCTTGACCCAGTGTTGCCCCTGTTCTCGCTGCAGCTGGGTCCTCATGATGCCTGGAGCAGTAGCTCTGGGGTTGGCAGGAGCTGGTGCTCTGTGCCCCAGAGTCAGCACAGGGCAGGTTCTGGTCTGTGGGAGCACTGCCCAGTCCTCTCCTAGGCTTGCTCTTTGCAGGTACACACTGTGTGCTCAGAGCCACTGCTGACCCAAAGCCTCCTTCCCCCAACCCCTCCCGCTTTGGTCCCTGATCCTGTTGTGGTGTCCTGCGGTAGATACCTGCTGCTCAGAATGGTTTTTGACTTTTCTTTGAGTAATCGTCCAGCCTCTTTCTCAGCCAGGGCACGGCTGTGACCTGTGGACCTGAATTGCTTCTCGTGTCTCTCTTTCAGCAGCAGCTTCTGCTTGTGGGCCAGACCGAGGCAGGGCACGCACAGCCTGTGGGCAGGTACCTCACTGAGCAGCACTTCTGCCTTCTCTCTCCAGGCCTCGTTTGGGAGTGCACGGGGCTACCACAGCTGCAGCAAGAAGGCTTTGGTCTTCCTTTTCAAGTTCCTGTCCAGCCTCGTGCCCTGGGAAGCCCCCCGGTACATGCAGGTGAGGAGCCGCCTGCAGCTGTGGTCCCTGGAGCTCTCTGCCCTCACTTGTCCCAGACCAACCTCTTCCTGTGGGCTGTCCTGCAGGTGCGGGGCCTGGGAAGATGTGGGCAAGACGAGAGGTGGTGCAGCCAGTAGAGACAGAGCTCATTATCTTTTAAAAATGGTATATTTTTTATGCGTTTAAGGAGAAGAATCTGGAAGGATATAGCCTGAACTGCCTGGGGTCATCACCCCTAGGAGTAGAGAGCAGGCAACAGACCTCTCGCTAGTTTACTGTAGTTTGAGTTTTTGTAACAAGTCCATTTTAGTTTCATGACAAGCCCCAGCCTGGGTGTGGGCGTCCACCTGGCCCTGGTGTCCCTTCCACGCCTGGCCTGGCGTCAGAGTTTCTTCTCTGCATTCTGCCTGGGGGTGGCCCTCTACTGCCCAGCATGTGTCCGGCTGCCGTGGCCGTCTTGGTGTGGCAGTGCCTGGTGCCCTGGGGCTGATGTTGCCGTGTGCCCTCGCAGGTGCATGTTCTCTACCCGCCCTTGGTGCCCGGGAAGTACCGCAGCCTCCTCGCTGACTACGTTGCCCTGGCCAGGACCCGGCTGGCGGACCTCAAGGCAAGTCTGCGCTGCGCTGGCCTGCCCTGCCGGCACCCACTGAAGCCATCTTTGTTTTCATGCTCTTGTTTTTCTTTTCTGAAGGTTTCTCTGGAGAATATGGGGCTCTACGAGCATTTGTCCTCAAGTGAGGATGTCACCCAGGTGGGTCGCCTTGGGCTGCTCTGTGGGTCTGGGGTCCGGCCCTCATTCCTGGGCTTCAAGCTCCAGCTCCTGGGCTCTCTGTCCTGCGCCTGGCTCGCGGCACTTCCCTGAGGGCGTCTGGTCAGTAGTGGCCACAGTTGCCTCATTTGGGGTGGCTTGCTGCCAGGGTCTCGCCTACACCCCGAGTAGGCAATGGAAATGAGTCGCTCTTGGTGGAATGGGCTGGCTGCAGAATAAAAAAGCCAAGAAAGAGGAAATGATGGAACACCACGGGCACAGGAAGTGATTTTTAAAAGCAGGGGCGGGAGGGTAGCCATCCTGGGGACTGAGCTCTCACACTGAAAAGAGACCAAGGGCAAGCTGGAGCCCACGCTGGCTTTACTTATTATCAGGGAACATCAGAGGTTTTCCAGGGAATCTTCTTTTCCAAATACGGTGGGAGGTGGGCTGTCCAGTTCCCAACGAGTTACGCCCGACTCTGGAGGCCATGAGAGGGGTCTAGTAGAGCAGAGATAGAGGTCACGTGCATTGGGCACTCCATGGAATGGGAAGAGCCATAGAATAGCTTGCAATGCCAAACCTAGGTCTCCCTGGCTTCCATACAAAGAGAAGACCATCAAGTGATTCACGGTGGCTCTCCGTACCAGGGCTTCTTGGCATTTGTGGGCTGGAGTGGAGAGGTGAGAGGTGGTTGGCAGCATTTGTCTAGGAATCATAGAGAAGTGCCAGTGGTTGTTATGGACCAGATGTCAGCTGGCCACGTGACACATGTGTTGCTGTAGAAACAGCTTCTCCGTCTTTTAAGACTCTGTGCTGCTGTGAGTTGCTGAAGAATAGGTAGAGAGGCCACTGAAGTGCTCGGTGAACCACTGCCGGTGTCCTTGGAGATTTGGTGCTATTCATAAGTTACTCATGACTTTGACTTTTCATAATTTTAAATTTCAAAAGTTAAGTCTCCACTTGTTCCCACCTAGGAATCCCCTTGAGGGCAGCCCCTGACATCCTAGAGGAGGCAGCAGACAGCATCCCAGTCAATCCAGGCGCTCTGGCTTCTCTAGAGGGCTGAGCTGTCCCCAAGGGCCCATGCTGCTGGGTTGGTGCTTTTGAGGGCAGAAGACAGCCAGCGTGGCCTCTTTCCCTGTTTGCATGTATCTGGAGGGTCTGTGTGCACATGCCAGGTCCCCTTTACCTCTCTGCATGCATTTGGAGGATCCATGTGCGTGTCCCAGTTCCACTTGCTGGGTAGTACCCTCCTCAACCTTCACCTTCATTTATGTAGTTTTTGCATAAATGAAGGGCCTAAAACATGCTGAGCATGTGCTCAGCTGAGCTACTTCCCAGCCCTAAGCTTTTACCTCCCGACTGCAGAGAATCCTGGCAGCGCCAATGTTAGTCCGCTCTGTCACATTGTCCCCCATGCAAACTAAAGTTGAACAGCAGGCATGCCACTTAAGGCGGCTCCAGAGTGGCTCTTGCAGCCCTCCCCCACAGGCAGGTCCAAGAAGGTGGGGCTTACGGGTTGGCCTCTGCTTCCTTACCTCCCTTTTTTTTTTTTAAAGAGAGAGAGTGAGAATTTTTTTTTTTTTTTTTTTAATATTTATTTTTTGGTTTTCAGCGGACACAGCATCTTTGTTTGTATGTGGTGCTGAGGATCAAACCCGGGCTGCACACATGCCAGGCAAGCGCGCTACCGCTTGAGCCACATCCTCAGCCCCCTTACCTCCCTTTTTCTCCTTCCCTGTGCAGAACCAGCCCCACAGCCAGGCAGCTCAAGACGTGGAGAAGGCCCTCCTAGTGTTTCAGCACACAGGGAAGATCCCAGTCCCAGTCATGGAGGCCAGGTAGGGGGCTGCTGGGCACGGTGGTGGCAGGGTCAAGAGCTGTGTCCTGCTGCAAGTTACAGGGTGCTCTTCCTCCCAGAAACAGCCAGTGGGTGCCCTAGAGTCACGTGGGAGGGAAGACCACAGGCCAGTGTAGCAGTGGTGGGTTTTTGTATTTTTGGTGCTGGATTAAACCCAGGGATGCCTAACTGCTGAGCTACATCCCCAGCCCTTTTGATTTTGAGACTGGAGTTGTCTCACTAAGTTGCTAAGGCTGGTCTTGAACTTGCAATCCTCTTGCCTCAGCCTCGGGAGTCTCTGAGATTACCAGTGCTCGCCACGATGCCTAACTCAACAATGGCTTTCTAATTAATGCTTGCTTAGGGACCAAAATGGAGTCAGTCCAGGGAATTGAACAGCAAACTCGATTGGATTCATTGTGGTCCCCAAACACCCAGAATCGTGGTTGCTACCAGTGCAGGCAAGACTGACTGTAGCTCCTGGGATTGAGCGCAGATCCAAGGAAAGAATGGTCCCCGCTGACCCTGCCTACTGCTGGGCAGGCGGCCGTGTCCCAGACTCCCTGGAGTGCAGGGCTGTCGCCCACTGATGCCCTCTGCAAGACTCATCCCAGCACCCTGGAAAGAGAACGGCACACGGGTAGGCAGCAGCCGTGTGCAGAGCACCTGGACTGACTGTGGTGCTGTCTGCTTCTCTGTGCTGCAGCATATTCCGGAGGTCATACTACCTGTCCCACTTCCTGCCTGCCCTGCTCACACCGCGAGTGGTGAGTACGACGGACGTGTCCATGCATGTGGCCACCTCTGGAATCGAGACACTCCTCACTGGGCTCTGGTTCTTTCCACAGCTCCCGTCAGCCCCGGATTCCCGAGAGGCTCTCATAGAAGCCCTGAAGAGGTACATGGAAGCTTTTCCAGAAGGGCTTTGATGATGCAGAGAAGTGTGATTCTCTTTTAGAGAAATGTCTTTCACCTGTGTTTATTGTAAAATGTTGGCTCCAAAAGTAGTTGGTTATGATTTTTTTAAAACAAAATCTGCTCAATTCTCAATATCACCGCTTAGTATCATTCTTGAGTGAAACTTTGGGAGACTGGGTTAGTGTTGACGTTCCAGTTCATAATTGTGGTAAGAGGATTTAGGGATAGAAGGAAAGGAAGAGCCTGAAGAAGCCTCAGGTGGGAGGACTAGGGTGGCCCTCGAGATTCACCAGGATCCTGGGGTCTTGGATGGCGCGCCCACAGGTGGCCTCCACTGGTGGTGGAGGGTGGGTGCCTGCAAGGCCCTTCTTCCTGAGGGAGGTAGGAAGTGCCTGCTGTTTCCAGGGCCCATGGGGGCTGGCAGGAAAAACCTCTAGCACCCTTGTTTTTATTTATTTGTGATATACATAAAGTATTTCTGATACATAGAACTGCACATACAGCAATTTAAAACACATTTAAAGTACCACCATGAACCTCCACCCATATTTTGCTATCTTTGCCTTTTAAAATAGATTCTTTCTGCTAGGCCAAAGCCCTTGGGTGTTTCCACACCCTCACCAGCATTGTTTTCATTCTTCCGTAGGAGCATTTACAGTGGGTGAGAGTTGGCATCTTGTGTGTTTTTTTTTTGGGGGGGGAGGGGAATTGCGGTTTGAATCCAGGGGCCCTCAACCACTGAGCCACATCCCCAGTCCTGTTTTGTATTTTATTTATGGTCTCGCTGAGTTGCTTAGTGCCTTGCTGTTGCTGAGGCTGGCTTTGAACTCACAGTCCTCCTGCCTCAGCCTCCCGAGCTGCTGGGGTTACAGGTGTGCTCCATTGCTCCTGGCTCACACATCAGTTTTTCTTCTTCGGCTGCGACCAACACAGCCAGAGCTTCACCTGGCGGCCCATCGTACTCTGGCTCTGTTCTAGCTGCTGTGTGGCGTTCTCTCTCTGCTGAGCACCCTCTCAGCACACACCACTCATCAGGTCTCACAGACTGAACGGCCAACAGCTGTCCATGCCTGCAGGCTGGACTCTTGAAGCACAACTTCAGTGAACATCCTCAGGGTGTGTCTGGGAACACTGGGAGCTTCTAGCGCAGTGACAGTGAGTTTTCCGTTCTCCAGTGTGTCTTTCTGTGCATCTTTTGTAGATGACTACTGATGACCTAGATTTCATTGCTACGGCAAACAGCATGTTCTCTTGAATTCTTTCTTCGGGTATGGCTGAGGTTTGGGTATCCTGGTGTCTAGCTTCTATTCTGGTTGTTAGCCGCTGGCCTCTTGCCTTCTGTCATGCTGTGTTAGGAAGGAGTGTTGGTTTAACCTAGAACGACAGCAGTCTGATCCTCACTGCAGTAGGAATGCTGCTGAGAGTCACCCTGGATCAGGTGCTCGTGGTGACTGCTCTGGGTGTGTCTCTGTGTGGAGGAGCCCTCTCGCTGGCCCACTCAGGACTTCCTGAGGGTCGAGTTCTCAGGACGATCATGCTCTTCTCCTGGTCCTGTGGTAATGCCTGAGGTAGGTTTTTCCTGCTGTTGAACTGTCCTTGCCTTCCTGGGATGTCCCTGCTGGGATGAGGTTTTGTTAGGAACTGCTGGACGTGATATGGTGATGGTCGGGGCAAGTTTCACCAAGCCTGAGCCTGATCCTCTTCGTGTACCTTGGCTGCCTAGGCAGTGACGTTTTCGTGCTTTACAAGATGGATGGGTGGTTTTCTTCTGTGCCCTGAGCAATGTGTGGAACTGAGATTCCTATGGCTGAGGCTTGGGCCAAGCTTGGCTGCATAGCTGTCTGGTCCTGATGACGTCTGTGGTGTCAGTGACTCTGTTTTGTGAATAGCTATTAGGTTAGCCAGGTTTTTTTTTTTTTTTATTCCTCTTGAGTCTTTTGTAGGTTTCTAGAAAACCTGTGTCATCTAGGTTTCAAATTCATTGACATAGCGTCGTGCATACAGTGGTGTGGGGAGCCAGCAGGGGCTGGTGCTGCCTGGACACAGGGCAGTAGGCCATGGCACAGGACATGGAGGACAATTGCGTCGCCACAGATAGGTCACCAAGCCTCCTTCCAGGGTGGGGACTACTTGTTACGCCTGATGCAGAGGCCTGTAGTGCATTCTGCCAGCCCTAGGGACAGCATCGAAAGTGCTTGCTTGCAGGCCCTGGGAGGGATCAGCACAGATGCCCAATGGGTTGGTCTGCGCCTGGCACCGGCAGAGAGACTGGCAAGAAATGAGCATGAGGGCATAGCTGTGCTCCAGATTAAAGCCCAGAGCGGCAGAGCAGAGTCTCAGGAGGCAGCCTGGAGATGGGTCACACAGACTGTCAGCGAGTTCTGTCTGGGTGTGACGTGTCACTTGGGTCTTCCGGGTCTTCTTAGTAGTGATGGCTATTCATAATCACGCTTGGTGTGTTGTGGAGGAAGTACCATGCAAAGCCTATGTATGTTTTTTTTCTTAAACCATTATGGAACCTGGTGCAGTGGCACACACCTGTGATCCCAGCGACTTGGGAGGCAGAGGCAGGAGAATCGTAAGTTCAAGGCCAGGCTCAGCAACTTAGCAAGACCCTAAGCAACTCAGTGAGATCCTGTCTCAATAAAAAGGGCTGGGATGTGGCTCAGTGGTTAGGTGCCTCTGGGTTCCATCCCTGGTAACAAACAAAAACCAGGATAGTACTATACACAGTGAAGTATCATTTATTTAAATTTAATGTTTTTTACTTTGCAAAACAGTTTAGGAGTCAGAAACTAGGGAATTAAATTGCATGATTGACTTGAATATTGTTGTCTTCCGATCCAGAGCAGATAAAATCCCCCAGTCTCTGTATGCTGCCTACTGCCAAGCCTGCTCCACTGCTGAGAAGCCTCCAGAAGGTAGTCTTGCCCTTGCTGGGGCTGATGCTTCCCATTTCCCTGGCTCAGAGCCCCTGCCCCCAAGGCTGCATCAGTGACCGCCAGGGCTGTTCATAGTGACACCGAATGAGATGGGGGTTCCATAGGTTGCCTTAACCTGGCTCTTATAAGGGGTGTTTGGAGCGGACGCCCCTGTGCCTGCCAGGTGCCTGTGCTGACTCCTGCAGGCACAGTAGGTGCCATGATGTGTGGCTACTCTGGTGCCTTAGATGGCCCCGAGAAGCACATAGGGAACAGATGGTGGTGGAGGCCCCACTTGCTCTGTGAGCACGGAGCGCGAGGGGGAGCTCCACAGCCCTGCAGGTCGCTGTCGCACACATCTGCACATGCACACCCGTGTCCTTTCTGCCAGCTCTTGCAGCAGCAGGGAAGGGCCCTGTCCAGAGCAACCTGGTGCTTTGCCCTGTCATTTTGTCACAGGGACCAGCACCTCGTCATTGAAGCAGAGAGTTTGTGGGTTTTGGTTTTGGGTTTTCTTCTTGGTGCTGAGGTTAATCCTAGCAATACACTGCCACTGAGCTGCACGATCCCTTTTTATTTTCTACTTTGAGACAGGGTCTCACTAAGCTGCCTCCAACTTGTGATCCTCCTGTTTCAGCCTCTAAATCACTAGCACTGCAGGCGTACTGTGTCCATCTTTGTGTTTGTTCCTTTTTTATGTCCCTTGACATCTGTAGGGCCATGCAGGCTGAACAAGCCTGTTCTGTTCGACATAGTCCTCTCTCCAGTTCTATCTCCAACCCTCCTTCCATAGGCCTAGACAGTTCCCCGTGGTTGTGGAGACCCAGGAGAAGCTCTGGCAGGGACCAGTGCTGTGTTGGGGACAGCTGGGAGGTCTGACGCCTTAGCCACATGGTGAGGGCTTCTCTTCAGAGAGTTGCCCTCCTTCACACCTTCCTACTTTAGGGGACCAAGCCCTAACCCTCATGCTTCTAGGCAAGTGCTCTACCACTGAGCTGTACTTACTTCCCAGAAATTTTTTTGATACCCAGGATTGAACCCAGGGAGTGCTTGACCACTGAGTCACATCCCCAAACCTTTTTGTTTTATTTTGAGTCAGGGTCTTGGTAAGTTGCTGAGGCTGGCTTTAAACTTGCTACCCTCCTGCCTCAGCCTCCCGAGCCTCCGGGATTACATGTGTGTGCCACTATGCCCGGCCGACCCAGACCTTTTTAAATTTTGAGACTCAGATTCATGACCCATGCTGAGTCACTGGGTCACAGGCCCGCGACCCTGCCCTCAGCTCCTGGGTCCCCAGGTGCTTTCATGGTGTGTGGTGGAGTTCTCGAGCAGAGCCATGGCTGCCAGTTCCTGCTGGGCGAGACCCACAGGCGCAGCGTGCACTGGTGAGTGTGTGCCTCTGCAGCCAAGCCACATGTGAGCTTGCTTTGCTCTAAGGCACGCCTCTCCTTTTCTAGCGAAAACGATGTGAGAGTTTAAACCAGGATCTTTTGCCAACGTGTCTCCTGAGTAGATGTAGCCGCAGGCTGAGCTGGTGACAGTCGCCAGCTCTGTCCCAGGCCTGCTGGGGGATGTGGATGTGTGGCTGCCTCCCTCAGTCGTCCAGCTGGGATGCCCACCTGCCCCTGCCCCCATCTGTCCCTGCCCCCATCTGTGCACCTCTGTTTCCATTACACCTGTGCGTTCACACTCATGGCTGTGGTCTGCAAAACTGCTTTTCTTCACTTTGTTTATAAGCATTTTGATGTGACACGCTGTACACAGTGTCAGAGAGAGGATCCATTGTCTGTCCTTGACACCTAGGCCTGGCATCTGCAGGAACCTGTTTCCCCTCTGCCTCCCCTCCCTCAGGTGCAGCCTTGGGAATGAGGGCAGAACCCACCCATGCCGAGGAGCCCCTGGGACCACTCAGGGTTGCGCTGACAGAACTCAGAGCCTTGATGGCAGACCCCACCCAGGCTGACGGTGAGGACGGGGTGTCTGATAGAGTGTGCGTGTTCTGCGTGAGTGTGCAGTGTGGGGTTGGAGCCATGGCAGTGGAGGCTGTGTCTTTCCTCTGGTCTCACTGCAGCTGCCTAGACCCTGGGCAGAGATGAGCGCTGTGCTATTTGGCAGCCAGTGGGACGGGCAATGGAGGAAGAAAGCTGAGCAGGGCTCGTAGGAGGCTGTTTCTCCAGTATCCTGGCTGTCTGTGTTAATGTGAAGTACCCTGGGCCTCTACTCTGTCTCTGAAACACTGAGTGGGGGTGAAGGCTTCATGCATGGAGTGAGAGCATGCATAGCCCCTTAGCACTTGGTGCGACCCAGCAGTCTGTGGCAGTGAAAACTGACTGCAGGACGTTCAGATTCTTACTAGGATGCAGAATCTGAAATAAGTAAGCCACATGTTTCCTGAGCATATTGCCGCTTACTGTTGCTATAACAAAATACCCAACACTGGGTAATCTTTAAAGAAATAAGATATATTTAGTTCACAGTTCTGGAGGCAGGCAGTCCCAGGCTTGACTGTATGTGCAGAAGGGCACAGGCAAGCAGGAGGCCAGAGAGACCAGGACCATCAGGCCTGTGCTTTTGTGACAGTCTCTCAGCCTCCTGGGAGGCCCAGTAGTGTCCTGGAGAACCACAGCAGGCCTTGTGAGGTGATGCCCCTGGGACCCCACCACACCCACCAATGCCACCACCCTGGGAACAAACCACGCCCACCGTCACACAGAGTAACCAGTTTCAGTTGTCACACAAACAGCCCCGCAGCACTGCAGCTCTGGGGTGCAGCCCCTCCCTGAGGCCGCCTGCACAGGCTGGAGACACAGCCTTTCAGAGCCGTGCTCGCGTGGTCCTGGGGTGCTCTTGTTGTGTTTTTTGAGGCTGGGCTTGCTAGACTCAAACACCTGGGCTCTAGTGATGCCCCTGCCTCAGTCTCCCCAGTGGTAGCACCACAGGCCTGTGCTGCCAGGCCTGGCCAGAACGTGGCCCTTGGAGGGCACTGTGAAGAGTTCTGCTCTTAAGCCAGAACCTGAAAAGGTCAGCTCAGCTGCTTCCTGAGCCACAGGTTTGCATGCTAGAGTGGGGTGGTCGGCCTTCGTCTCGCCCCGGCTGTCCAGTGCCGTGTGGGAGGGTTGGGCTGGGGTTTCAGAAGCCAAAGGCTGATCCCCGAAGAAGGAGCAATGGAAGCAGGCCCAGCATGTCCACACCACATGTGCTCAGTGTCACGAGGCATAGGTCCCCGTGTGTCCGTGGTCTGATCACTGCCTCCCCCAATGAGAATGAGCTTTGCCACTGCCTGGCTGGGGTGTGGGAGCCAGCTGGTGGCCGAGGCTTTTTAGCTTTCTGCGAGGCCATGTCAGCCCCTGAGCACTGGTCTACCCCGTGTCCTGTCTTCCCTGACTGGTTTCTCTACCTGCAGTTATATCTGCTCAGATGGCCGTGGTTTCTGAACGACTGAGCGCGGCCTTGGGGCATGGTGAGGATGACAGCCCCCGTGGCAGAGGGAGGATTCAGCTCAACGTCCTTGCTCCAGAACTTCAGCAGCAGGAGCAGCTGGTGGGTGCAGGCTGTGGCACCAGCCGCTTCGTAGGTTATGTCAGGAGCTGGGTCAGGCTTCAAAGACCTGGGCCCTCCCTGCCCAGGCCAGCCAGCCCGTTTGTGTGCGTCCTGGCTGCAGACACCTTCTGCAGCCCCAGGCCTGAGTCTCTACTCACCCTTTTCGGCTGCTCAGCATTGATTTCCAAGTCCTGGACGAGTCCTGGAATCGGCAGGGGTGGGGGTCCCGGGACCAGCTGCCCTGCCATCTCCCCATGCTTGCACAGGCTGCTTCCCGTTGCTAGTGGTGGGAGCTACAGCCGTTGGTGGCCATGTCCCTCCCAGGTGGTGGACCTCCTGCTCTCAGCTTTCTGTCAGAGCCTGATGGTGGCCTCCAGCTCTGCCCCTCCAGAGAGGTAAGGGCTCAGGAGTTTGACTGGGTGATCCTGGGCTGTCCTGGGGCATCAAGATAGCAGGCCAGGCCGGAGTGAGCTCAACTTCCAGGAGCAGGTGTCCAGGCCGACTTCCAAAAAGTGGGGATTTGTAGAAGTCTTGTTGTCCTTGGTCCCTGTTTGGAGGAATGACCTGGCCCTTTGTAGGCCTCTGCACCTGGATCAGCTGTGGGAGTGGTGTGTGGGGCTGTGAGGGGCCAGGGCCTCACCTCTGTTATCTACAGGCAGGGTCCCTGGGCAGCCTTCTTTGTGAGGACCCTGTGTGGACCTACGCTGCTGCCTGCAGTCCTTACCCGCCTCTGCCAGCTGCTCCACCACCAGGTAGGCTCCCCCTTCATGCAGGCCACACGGGGGCTGCTCCAAGGGCTGGGCAGCCTGGCTAGTCCTCCAAGCACAGGAGCCTTCTGGCTGGGGGGCTGTCACCAGCTCTGCCACTTGTCCCTCTCTTCAGGGCCCACGCTTGAGTGCCTCACATGTGCTGGGCTTGGCTGCCCTGGCTGTCCACCTGGGTGAGCCTGGGTCTGCACTCCCGGAGGTGGAGCCAGGCCCTCTTGCCCCGGCCAGCAGCCTTCCTGTCCCCAGGTTCCTCGACAGCCTCCTGACGTGCCACACCAAGGAGTCCTCGCTCTTCTGCCTGAGGTAGGCCGACTCTCCTCTCAGTCACTGCTCTCCTCTCCTGGGAAAAGAAATAAGCATCCATCAGATGATACCCTGGAGGACTGGGTGGGCTGGGGTGCGGCTCAAGGAGAGCACTGGCCCAGCATGTGCAAGGCCTGGGGCCTTATCACTAGCCCCCAGAAAAGACAGACGTGTAGAGGGAGAGGTTTCCACCTTGTGGACGTCTCTGATACACCTTGGTTACTGCACAACTCCTAGGGAGCGTGTCGCTGCTGTTTTCTGGTGTGGATGCTCCTGGGTGCGTTAGGAGTGGTGGGGGCGCCCACGCACACCTGCAGCCTGGCCCCACGCCATCTTTGCTGCGTCTCCTTTCTTGCTCCCCACCTTCCTGGTGCTCTGGTCTCTGGAGCGGGGGGGCAGAAAGGCTCTGTTCCCGTTCATCGTTGCCCCTGCACATCATCACAGCTGGTCTTATGTGACTGGCTCCGTGGACGCCGAGGCCATGCTCAGGGATGTCCCCTGTGTGCGAAGAAGCATGCACATCTCTCAGGACACGCCTGAGCACACCTTTCACTGGCTCTGAGGACTCCTCCTCTTCTGTTCATGGGGATGACACACCCTCAAGTCCAGGGTGTCCACCTCCCTCCTGGCCGTGTCCCTTACAGAACACCCAAGTTCCTGGTTGGTCTGAGGCGGGTGGTACCAGTTCAGCCCTTGCACACCTGAAGTGCACCTCTGCCTCGTGTGGTCAGGGACTTGTGGGGATGGCAGCTCCAGCTCAGGGGATGGCTGGGGATGGCTGCTCAGGCCCCAGGCCAGAAGGTGCTGAGGTCAGTGTAGCGAGCCCTCCATGGTTGTTGCTGCTCTGTTCGCAGGTTCTGCACCGCAGCGCTCTCTTACGCTCTGTGCAGGGTCTCTCCCCAGCCCTGCGACTCTTGGCACAGCTGTTTGTCTCCAGGTCTTGTCAAAAAGGTAGGTGTACGGGTTTCTGGTCTTCTGTACTGCAGAGGCCAGGTCTGCCACTGTCGCAGGTTTCGGTGGGCATCGGGCCTTGGTTGGGGACTGCCGTGGCCATCTGGGGTGTATCCCTACTGAATCTGGGTGTGAAGTAGCAGCTGCACCTGTCTGCTCCTCTTAAAGAAACAGACACTGGCATTCACAGGGTGTGTTCACGAGAAGCTTCTTTCCATCTAAAGGAGAATCCTAAGGCTTTCATCTAGTGGATCCTGCTGCGTTTGTCAGAAGGGCAGACTCCTTGGGCGTTCCATCCCTGAATGTCCACAGTGGGGGCAGCGGGTACCACAGCCCAAACCCCTCCCACGGGGCCAGGGCAGACCTTTGGAAGGTGGTGTGGCTCCAGCCCTCTACGTTCGGGCCTGCAGCCCCAGAGGCAGTTGGATGCACTCACAGACGCCAGCTCGGGGCAGCAAATGCCAAGCATGGGGGACACTTTGCCCCCAAGGTCCCCTGCGGGGCACGGCTGGGGGAACGGTGTTCTGGCCTTACCATGTGTCTCTTTCAGTTCCAGTTTCTTGTGTTCAGATTCTTCTCAGAGGCCCGGGTGCCTCTCCCTCAGGAGGATGCAGCTGGCCTTCCCTGGGGACCCCTGTGCCTTTCCCCTGCAGATTGGAAGATGGCCACACTGGCCCTGTGGAGACAGGGCCACTTCCAGGAGCTGCTCACCGGGGAGTTTCGTGTAGGTTGCCCCCTCCCCACCTGGGTGTGTGAGCGCTGAGCTGAGAGGCATGAAGCCCTGGGGTATGCAGGCCCACTCCGCACTGAGGCCACTAGAGCTCCACGTGCAGCTGTGAGAAACTCTGTGGAAATACCTGATGTGCTTCCCAGGCTCCCCCAGCCGTCCCTGGATTGAATCCAGGGGTGCTCTACCACTAAACTCATATATATTTTGAGATAGGGCCTCATTAAATTACTGAGGCCGGTCTCTCAACTGTGATCCTCCTGTCTCAGCCTCCCATTTTGCTGGGATCACAGGTGTGAGCCTCTGTGCCTGGCCCAATAGTAACTTTTTACAGAAGATTTTAAGGGTGAATTAAAAACACATTGCAGCTGAGTGCGGTGGCGTGCCTGTAATCTTAGAGGCTTGGGAGACTGAGGCAGGATTGTAAGTTCAAAGTCAGCCTCAGTGAAAAGTGAGGCGCTAAGCAACTCAGAGAGACCCTGTCTCGAAATAAAGTACAAAATAGGGGCTGGGGATGTGGCTCAGTGGTTAAGCACCCCTGCAGTCAATCCCCAGTACCCCCCCCGCCCCCCCCCCCACACAAAAAAAAACCACATTGCTGCTCCACCATTCCCTCGTGTGTCTGAACAGTTGTTAAGTTAGGGAAAAAACCTGAAAGGTGGGTTGCACGACTTTCCCAGCTTGTTCAGCATCCCAGTGTGGGAGGGGCGTGCCAGCTCCTCCCAGGGGCCCCATGGAGGCAGAGGGGCCTGCTCCCAGCTTGCACCTGGTTGCCTGGCCTTCGCCCTCACCCTCAAAGGGTCTGCTGAGGGTCCCCATAGTGTGAGGCTTTGAGAGCAGCCCACCTGCCCACATCTGTTTGTAAAACTGCTCTGGGAATCTTCAGACAGGAAGTGGGCTGTGAGGAATACCTGAGCAGTGGTTATTCCCACAGGGCTCCCCCCAGCGCAGGGAGCCAGGAACTCATCTGTCTTGGCTTTGCCTGATCACCCGTTGTGTGTGTGTGTGTGTGTGGGGGGGGGTGCAGCACATGGGCCAGCGGCTCAGGGCTGGGCAGTGATAGCGTCAGAGCTCCATGGCACCTGTCCTCACTTCTCGGGCTTGGAGCAAATGCACTTGGTAGAAGAGGCGAGTGTGGAACCTGTGATCTGAGAGGCCTGGTCTCCTGGGGATGGAGTGTGCACAGGTGTTTCCTTGACAGAACTGGGGCCCTTTCTGTCAGGCTCTTCAACTGCAGTTGGCTTTAGACAGGCCTTTGTTTTGGGGATAAAGCAACAAGTGTGTGGAGTTTGCCCTGCACTGACCACCCTTGTCTCTCAGCTAACCTTTGGGGACTGGCTGCAACTGGAACTGGAAATCCAACCTGGAGCCGATGCCCTGTCAGACACAGAGAGGTGAGTGTCTGTGGGAGCTCCTCAAAAATGGCCTCAGTTTTCTACCAAAGTTTGTCTTTTTACCTTCAGTGCAACATTCATGTTAACTGTGTAGCCTCTGCACCAATTCTAATTATTTCATTCAGGAAGCATTTATTGAGCTTCTGTTCTGAGGCAGACTTTCCTAGAATGTCCTAGAAGCTGGGCCTGCAGTGTGTCAGATGAGCCTGCCATGATGGCACCTGTGTGCAGACAGGGCACATGAGGTGCACAGAGGGCTCTGCATACCTGACCGGGCTGTGCCCTCGTGACAACAGGTGAACTGGAAGTAGGGATGAGCACTGCCAAGACAGGGCCGGGGAAAGGGTGGCTCTGGGCATGTGCCATCTTGAGATGGGAGTACCACAAGCTGGGCAAATCCAGGGCTGAAGACTGTCATGCCAGGCCTGCTGTTCTGGGCACATAAATGGCTTGTTGAAGGACTTGGGTTTGAGGGTATGGAGTTTAGGGCACAGAGAGGAAACTGTCGTCACCACAAAGGCTGGGTGTAAAGTACCACTGGTAAAGTACCAGCTGCAGATGCAGGCCCGTGGCTAGTTGGCTCTGAGAGTCTTCCCTCCCATGCTCACACTGTCCTCCGCTGCAGTGGACATCTGGGTACATGGGAAACGGACATGGCAGACCACACTTTCTTGGTGTGAGGGTTCCTAAGAACCTCATCTTAACTAACCCTAGGTCTCTGTTACCTGGAGGTTATGTCCAGACGTGTTCCTGGATGTCCTGTTCTATGTGTGGCCCTGGGGTTGAGCCAGGGGTGCTCTACCACTGAGCTGGACCCAGCTCTGCTTAGTTTTTATCTGAGACCCGGTCTTCCTGGCCTGGAACTTGCATCTTCCTGCCTCAGCTTCCTGGGTAGTTGGGTTTTCAGGTGTGCACCACCCACCTGGCTCCTTTCTTAATCCCACGAGTGATGCGTAGACGGCTCTGTGCAGGCGACAGACAGCAAAGCCCTGGCCTACTTGCAGGCTTGCAGCTGTGTGGTTGTGGGATGGGTCTCCATCCCCTGGAGGCCCTGCTGGCTCCCACAGTGCCCCGGCACTTTTTGTCAGCTGCCCTGCAGTCTGAACACAGACCTCACAACTGTGTATGCAAGAAGACTGGGCAAAGTTCAGACATCCTTGATGACTCAGCCTGCACGTCTTTTGGGTGTGTAGCCGTTGGTCAGGCTGCAGGACAACACCCCATCTGGACTTTGGTCAATGGCAGCAGTTTGCAAGGGTGGATCTGCCCCCGAGATTATGCCTTTCCAGGTCCTAGCCTGGCAGGTAGTCAGGCCTCCAAGAGGCCATGCTGAAATGTGTGCCTGAGACTGTTAGTCCCAGCCCCTCCAGTGTTCCCAGCAATCACTCAGACTTCCCACGTACAGATTAGGAAGAAACACTGGCCATGACTTGCTTCCTCCTCCTCAGAACTGACATCAGCATTCACTTGCAGACAGGACTTCCACCAGTGGGCAATCTATGAGCACTACCTCCCTGCGCCCTCTGCTTCAGGAGGCTGTGATGGAGACCTGCAGGTGGCGTGCACGGTTCTGGTCAACGTGCTGATGGACTTCTATCAAAGGTCAGCCACACAACACCAAATGCATTTGACTTTTAGGCAGTTCTGAGAATGCACTGTCCCTCCTCAGTCCATCACGTTACACAAAACGCATTTGGGCAGAAGGTGGTACTTAGAGGGAGGCATCCTGGGTCAGCTTTTTCTCCTAGGGCACAGCTTGTGGCAGGAGGAACAGCCATTTCACACCTGTTGTGCAGGGTCAGCAATGTGAAGATGGTACCGGTGGCCTGGCGAAAATCCCCCCTCCCATAGCAGGGCTGGCATGCAGTGCTTGAAGCAGTGAGTGTGGACTGGCCAGGTGTCTCCTGGGGTAGACGGTTCTAGCCCCTTTGTCCTCAGGAATGCTGCTAGTGACTCTCCAGGTTCCACCCATCCCTGTCTCGCCCAGCAGGGCTGTGTAGAGGCCCTGAGGCAGACAGTTTCCTTCCCAGGTGGTAGGCAGTGAATCTTAGGATGTTAGTTGTGAAGATGGAGTCCAGACAGTTTCTTCCACTGTCCCTCCTGCTCCCTGGGGCCCATGAAGGTGCTGTCCAGTTGGCATAGCCGTCGTGTGCCATCTGCCGCTGCATGGAAACGTGCTTCAGTGTGGTAGCAGTATAGAGCCTGGGGTGGTGCAGCCCACGCTGTGGAAGCAAGTCAGTCCTGTCCCCTCGAAGGGACAGCCATGTGGGTGTGAAGCTCAGTGAGGGAGTATCTGCTAGTGACCTCCGAGCCCTGGCAGCCAGCCTCCTGCTGTGGAACTGCTTTCTGAACGTCCCAGAAATGGAGTGGCATGTGTGCCCTTGTGTCCTGGGTGTCATTGGCTTCCGTGAGCAGTGCCCCCAGACACATGAGTTCTGATGACAGGGTGTGCCAGGGAGGGTGCACCCCGTACAGGTTTGTGCATGCGTGCAGGGTGGATGCCAGGCTGTGCTTGCATTCTGGCCCTCAGGAATGATGCTGCTGTGAGCATTCCGTGAGGTTTCTGGGTAGGCGTGTATGGAGTGGAGCTGTGGGTGATCTGGTCACTCTGCCCACTCTGCACCCACCTGCAGTGCAGGGGCCCTACTTCCCACATGCCACCTGCCTGCCTGCTCCTCTGGGCATGAGGTGCTGTTTCTCATGGTCTCAACTTGGAGCACCTTTGCATGTGCCTTTGGGGAAGCATCTGATCACATCCCTCACCTGCTCCCAGGTGCTAGGGAATCAAACCCCACGTCCTGTGTCCTCTAGGCAAGCAGTCTGCTGCTGAGCTACACCCCTGCTCCTTTTGCCCACTTTTAAATTGGGTCATCGTACAGAGTCTTTACGTATCCTAGATATGACCTCTTAGCAACTTGTAAATGTCCTCATTCTTAGTTGTCCTTTGATGCACAGAAGTTTTATAAATTTTGATGGAATCCAGTTCATTTGTTTTTAGTTTTAATACCTGTATTAAGGGTTTTTTTTATTGTCATCAGTAGTTTTGAGTTATTTTCATATTTCCAGCTGTCCCAGCACTGCTGTTAAAAATACTTCTCACCCCATTGGAAGGGTTTGTTTCCAGACTCCCAGCTCCACCTGCTAGTTGATGTATCTGTCTGTCCTCCAGCTCTACACACTGATGGCTGTAGCTTTCCAGTAGGTGTTGATGTGGGGAAATGTGAGTCCTCCAGCTTCGTTGCTCTTCAGGATTGCTCTGGCTGTTCGGCAATCTTTGCAATTCTATCTGAATTTTATGAACAACTCCTCGATTTCTCCATGGCCATCTGGCATCCTGATGGGTAGTGCATTCAGTTGTAGACCAGCTTGGGCAAGTATTGTCATCTTAACAACACTGAGGCTTCCATGACCACAGGGTGTCTTTCCATTTATGTAGGTCTGTTTTGTTCTGCAGAATAATAGGGACTGAACCCAGAGCTCTACCACTGACCTACACCCTAGCACTTTTATTTTTTTTGTCCAGGCTGGCACAGGAATCATAGGCGTGTACCACTAAGCTCAGCTTATTTAGTCTTCTTTAATTCCTTTCAACAGTATTTTATGGTTTCCAGGGTGCAAACCTTATGCTTTCTGGGTTGTTTGTTCCTATGTATTTTATTGTTTTGGTGCTCACAGAATGGTTCCTTAGTGTTGTTTTTGGATTAATTGTGGTGTGTGGAAATACAGCTTCTGGTGGTATATTGACGTGCTGAACTCCTTTATTAACTCTGATACTTTTGTGTGGGTCCCCAGGACTTAGTGCAGGCCATGTCGTCTGTGAGCAGAGTTCACATTACTCCTCTCTAGGTTGGATGCCTTTATTCTTTCTCTTATTGAATGGCTCTAGCTAGAGCTTGTAGTAAAGTGGTGAGAGGCTTCTATCTTTACAATTAAATACTGTGTTTTCCAAGCTGCCCTGCATCACGTTGAGAAAGTGTAGAGCTGGAGGACAGACAGGTATATCAACAGCAGCTGGAGTCCAGAAACAAACCCTCACAGGAAGGGTACCAGGACCCTTCTGTTCATAGTTTATCCAAGGGCTTAATCATGATCAGTTGTGAAATCCATTGAATGCTCTTTCCGCATCAATTATAAGTGATTTTATAACTGGAATTTGATGTAAACCCAGTGTTGCATTCTAAGGATAAGTCCTGCTTTTCCCTGATATGCACTACTTGTTATACTTGCTGGATTTGGGCTACAAGAAACGCTGGTTTTGCTGCTTGTTGATCAAGCATTGTGATGCGAGCACTGGAGAGAGGTGGGCACTGCACTGCAGCACTGCTGAAATGCTGAGCAGACTTCTGTGCCGCTTGACTTTCAGTTCAAGGAGTTGGAATCACTTGGAGAGCTCTGGCTGGGTCCCTGGTGGCCACACAGGAAGTGGGGATCTTCTTTCCAGGCTGCAGGTGAGCTGGAGGGAGCCAAAGCTCCCGGTGTCCAGGGCCTTGAGCTGTCTCCTGCTTGAGCATTCCTAGTGTCTGTACTTTCCCTGTCTCGCCCACTATTGCATCCTCTCACCTGATGAGGCCTGGGGCGAAGCTTGGTTAGTGCACAGGAGCCCCGACTCCCTGTCAACTCCATGCAGCCTGGCCTAGGGAAGTGGCAAACAATCTCAGTGCATATTAGCAAGGCAGACCTGCCTGCCAGTGATTGTGTCACCAGAGTGCTGGGAGCCTTTCCTCTGTGGCCCCCATGCTGGGCTGGATCCTAAGGACATAGGATGAGACATGGCAAGGGGGGAAGATGCAGAGGAGATGGCCACAACTTGGGTTTTGTGCAATCAGTGATGATGTAGCTCCCAGCCCAAACTGTGGAAGTCAGGTCTGCTCTTGGGAGCAAAGTACCGGCCATAGTGTATTTTAATGGAATAGGGCACAAGATCTGAATGCATTTCCAGAGTGGGATTCTCGGTTGAATGAATTGAGCATCCTTTGGCATTTAAAAAGTCACACTCAACATTCATTTCATGACAGCATCAGTGTCATGAAAGGCTGTGGAAATGTTCCAAAATAAAGGGGGTTGGCAGCAGAAAGCCACCAACCCTGCCTGGACCCCGTGATGGGGCAGGTAAGTGTGGCCATAACCATGATGCTGGTGGAGCATGGGCCAGGGAGCCTGTGAGCTAACTGGCCCTCTGCCTGTCCCCACGCACACGCGCATGCTTGGAGAGACAGAGGGTAATGGGGAATCGCCCATCCGGCTGCCTGGGGTGAAGGCTCTCCTTCCCTGTGGTTTTTGCAGTCATGATGATTTCCAGGTGGATGAGCTGCCACATTGGTTCTGTCTGCGGCCTCCGTGCACCCCTCTCCTCATGCTTGGAGTGAGGTCAAGTGCCCGAGCCTCTGACCTTGCTCTTTTCCAGGAGATGGTTCTTGACCTGGAGCTGGAGCAGGGTGCAACTACTCAGGGACACTTTGTCTTCTCGGTGTTGCGCAGCCGGCTGCAGCCTCTGGTAGGTGGGCCAGGTGGGGCAGGTGTGGCCACCAGCCTCCAGAGACAGCAGGAGCTGCTTGCATGCAGACGGTAAGGCCTGGCTGGGCAGTGTCATGTAGGGGTACCAAGCTTCTCCTCTCCGTTGGTCGCCTGTCTCTGGCCTCCCCAAGCCTGGGATGGGCCATCCTTAGTGGTTTCTGGGGAGGGCAGGTCTGGGGTGGAAGTGCTGTGGATACAGGCCTTCTCCTCAGGTGCACTGTGAGGTGTCCAACAGGGACTGTGTGCTCAGGGTGTGCCTCTCTGTGCCTGAGTGGCTTGTTGATTCTCGTCGTGGGGATCGTGGTGCAGTCTCCTGCTTGATGGTTGTACAGCTCTTCACCAGTTTCTTTTTTGCTAGCACGTTTTGCAGGACTGCAGCAGCCTGAGCTTGGTGCAGGAGTTGAGGGCAAAGGCACCGTTGGGTGGGGTGGCAGACCAGACCACTGGTTTGGTGGCATCACAGGCTGCAGGGTGCTCCTTATGAGCTAGGCTCCTCCTGAGCCTGCCGCCTGTGCTTGCCTTCACTGTTGACACTGCTCCTTGCCTCCAAGGCTCCTCCTTCGCCTGCCCCCATCCATCCTGGTCGGCGGCCTGCAGGCCCGACAGCCCATCAACCCCCTCTGCGAGGATTTCTTCCACTTGGTCAACTCTGAGCTGGTAGGTGCTGTGTGAGCATAGGCTGGCAGGGGTGGGAGGAGGGCACAGATCACTGGCTGCTGGGACAGGAACAAAAGTCACAGGTGCGTGGTGCCTAGATAGCCAAGAACTCCTGGGAGGACTGTGGCGGCTCTCTCCATAGCCTGTTACCTCTGCAGACGCTCCCTCAGGTGTGCACGTCAGGGCCCGTGGGAGTCTGCCCGCCAGGCACCAGCCTCCTTCTGTGATAGACATCCACCAGTGTGGGCTGCACCAGATCTTAACAATAACTCGGGGGTGGTGCTCACCCTGCGTCCATCGTCTGGGGCTGTGTATCACCAGCTCACTCCACCCTGGAGAGCAGCCGGCTTTTGTGCCTAAAGACCAATGCACAAACGTGACTGGAGATTGAGCTTAGGTTCCCTTCCAGTTGTGCAGAACGGCAGGCGACCAGGAAAGCAGAGCAGTGGCAGCTTTAGAGACTGTGGCACAGCTGTCATCCCAGTGATGTGGAGGTAGAGGCAGGAGGGTCACATGCTCTGGGCCAGCTGGAGCAATTCAACAAGACCTTGACTCAGAATGAAATAAAAAGGGCTAGAGATGTCGCTCAATGGTAGGGCACTTGCCTAGCATGTGCCAGACCCTAGGTTCTATCCCCAGCAGCCCAAGGAAGTGGACAATTGCACAGAGAATAGTGTGTGGTCAGCAGAGACGTGAAATGATAGCGTTGTCACTCTCAGCTAGAGTCAGAGCCACAGCTCCCAGTTCCACCTGGAGCCCATGTGTCTGGGCCAGAGCAGGCGGGCAGTCTTGAGGGGCCTAAGCTGGGGAGGTTCTGGCAGCACACTAGGGCAGCCTTCTGTGGCTGATGGCCAGTTGTCCCTAGTGTGGCTTCATAGCTAAACCCCATAGCACACTGCACTCTGGTCTTGCCCCTCTCTCTGCCACTGGCCTGCTGAACTGTTTTACAGAGAAACTTCTCCTCCCAGGGAGGCGCCTTGACCCACGACATCACCATCCATTTCTTCAGGGTAACTCGTCTCCCCTAGCACCTCCCATGTGACCTTCTCAGGGTCCCTGGGAACAGATCTCCTGTGGGGTGGTGACCTTTAGGAACTGGGCTCACAAGGGTTCCTGGGTGAGCCTCTGCTGTGTTCTCTGCTGCAGGGGCTCCTGAATGCTTGTGCACACAGCCACGACCCCTTGCTGACGGCCAACCTGACTCTGACTGGGTGCCAGACCAAATGCCCCATCCTTCTGACCTCTGCGCTGGTAGGACTGGCTGCTTGGAGTGTGGGGCTCCGCCCATCAGGGCTCCTCACTGCTGCTCCTTGCCTTCTGTGTCTGTCTCCATCTTGGTCATTGTGGCTCAGTTGCAGCTTTCTGTGTGCTCTGTGGGCTGCACAGGCCGCCTCTGTTGCCTGCTGGGGCTACAACTGACCTGCACTTCAGGGCAGGGGGTAGCTGTGCCACACTGGCAGCTTCCTTCTGTGAGGCACCAGCTCTTGCAGGGTGTCATGGGGCAGAGGCAGGGCATTCTCTGTCCTGCCCTCGAGTACAGGTGCCTCGTGGGATTGCTCTGAACACAGCAAGGTAAATAAGGTGCTGCCTGAAGCTATACAACGTGAGCCACAGGGTGAGCACAGGGAGCACCTGGGAAGCCCCAGCCAAGCAGCAGCGAGGGCTCTGGGGAGCTGGCTGTGGGACAGCGCAGCGCCTCATACAGGTGTTCTGGTCCTGGAGGTGGGGCCAAGCAGAGCTGCCCTGACCTGTTTCCTCCTGCTCTCTTCCCATTCAGGCCTGGTGGTCAAGCCTAGAGCCTGTACTGCAAAGTCGGTGGAGAAAACGCTTCCAGGGCCCACTGCCTCTTGAGCTGCAGAGGCTGCAGGAAGCCCAGCAGTTTGCCAGCAAGTAGGCATTGGCAGCAGGACGAGGCAGGGTTGTGACCATGGACATCCTGGGTTGCAGTTGCTAGGGTCCCTTGGAAAGGGGTGGCGAGAACCAGGCTAATAGCCTCCAGTTGGAGCAGCCGGGCAGGTCAGGAGTGTTCATGGGACAGGTTTCAGCAGGTCTCATTCCAACTCAGCTTTCCCATCCCGGCCCCATCTCCTGCTCACATCTAACACTGGCCCCAGACTGCCAGCATCAGGTGTATTAGGGTGCTGATGCTCAGTTCTCCACCCAGCAGCTCAGTCAGACCTGTGGCAGTCAGGGCAGTCCACCTCCTGAGGACAGTTCTTGAGGACCTCCAAGGACACACTGGTCCCAGTACCCAAAGGGTAGAAGCCTTCATGGTCCTTGGTGACTAGTTTTGATTTCCTGATGCGTCTGGATACCTTCAGCGCCAGGGGTGCCCGAAACCTCAGCACATAGAAAGCAGGGCTCATTGCCAGGTGTGGTGGCACAGCCTGTAATCCCAGTGATGCAGGAGGCTGAGAGGAGAATCCCAAGTTCAAGTCCAGCCTCAGCAACTTGGCATGACTTTGTCTAAAAAGAACTAAAAAAGGGCTGTGGACATAGCTCAGGGGTAAAGGTCCCCTGGATAAAGGAGACTCTCCTACTGACCCTAACTCCACCAGAGATAGAGCTGGATCCCTTTGGCCAGACCCAGTACTCCTTGGAGGACAGAGGGCATTGAGTTCCCAGTGTTCTTGTGGACTCTTCCTTCAAGGCTCAGGCATTGGGTTTGGTGCACGGGCTCTGTCCCCCTTGGTATGCTTCCACGTGGGGCTGGCATCCTGCTCTGCCAAGGCCTCATGCAAAACCCAGGTTCTGCATATGAGGACCTGAGCTCCTCTGTATCCTCCCTGGAAAGCTGTTTCTGTGCTGCAGCGATGACACATCTCTCTGTCCCAGCTTTCTGGCCCGTGGCTCGACTTCCCCTGCACCCAACCCTGCCTGGGTCTCAGCTGCAGCGTTGCACTTTGCAGTGAAAAAAGTCAAGACAGAAGGTGCCAGATGGCTGGAGCTGGACTGCGCGAGAGAGGAGGCAAGGCGGGGCTCGTTTTTAATCAGGCATTTCCCAGGGTTTGCCTAGTGGAGGTGGCTTTTCCAGGGAAAATCTTGAGGTTTCCATCCCTTTGTTTGGAAATGAAACTAGCCAACGTGCAGTATTATGACTCAAGTGCTTCTGTGGGGCTCGATTCTTTCCTTGCCACAGCCCTGCAGGCTGTCTGTTGTGAGTGCACAGCACAAGGCAGCATGACAGGACCTTGCGGGTGGCTCCACGTTCTGTGCAGGGATTTTCAGACCCTGGCCTTGTGCTCCTTGGTTGCTGGGCCCTCGAGCCTCACTGCCCATTGACCCCAGCAGCAGCAACCACCTAGGCTGCGAGTGCCGTGCCGTGTGCATGGAAAGCCCTGGCTCCTCTAGAGAGGAATGGGAGGCTGGAAATTGGAACCAGTGTCAGGCAAGCTGGGGGTGAGCAGCCAACATAGGCCAACACAGCCCCAGGCGACTCTCGATTCATGTGCCACCCTGAGATCTGTAGCAGAGCCACGTGATGACAAGATCACGTGGCTCTGCTACAGATCTCACGTAGGCGTTTAAATACCCTACGTTTTCTAAAGGTCTTGTACTTTGGCTAGAAACAATTTAGTGGCTTCAGAACCATCCTCCAGCCAGGGGGCCTGGTCCTCAAGGGTCTGGCTTGCTGCCAGGTCAGTGTCCCCTGCCACACCTGGTGTTACACTGAATCAGCAGTAGTTTTCAAGAAGCTCCAGGGCTGGGACACCTGTGACCTGCGTGCCTAACCATACCTGTTGTCATCTGCAGCTACTGGTTCCCCTCTTTTTCTTTTCCCTGATGGACCTGCTCTCGTCACATCTGATCCCAAACGTAAGTGACCTTCCAGCTGAGGTACCCTCTTTCCCCATGGGTCAGACAGTACACCCCGGATCTCTGGGCATCTCCAGTGTGACACTTTCTATAGGTTGTCACCAACTTACAACTGAGCAAAAAGTCCAGTCCCCTCCCCGCCCCTCACCTCGTGTTCCCATGAGTGTAGCAGTGCTTTCGTGAGCCCACACGGGGGGCCATGCTCAGCCCTTCCTGGGGCTCTTCTCTGGTCACAGGACACGATTGACCCCCCGAAGGCTGTGAACACCTGTGCCGAAGTCCTTGAGTGTTTGCAGAGGCGGAGGGTGGATTGGCTGGTGCTCTTCCAATTGACGGAGACGGGTAAGCTGGCCACTGTCTGGTTTGTGACAGCCGTGTCATTTCTTCAGAAGCAGCCAATGGTTACGAATAAGCCCTTCTTGGGGCTCCCTTTCCAAGCTGTTTTCTTGCTAAATTTACAACTGGTTCAACTGTGGCAACAGAGGACTTATCAGACCACGGCTACCACGTGTAGTGTGTCCGCTCTCCTGCCTGCAGACATCACCCCGCGTGGTGTCTGCCCATCTTCCCAGACCCAGGGGAAGGGAGTCCTCAGCGTGGCCACACAACCTCATGTTGTCCCTGCATCCAGACACACTCCCAGAGTGCACGACAGCTCTGTCCCCAAGGCATCCCCAGAGCTGACTGAGGCCCCTTGGCATTGCAGATGCGGGGCTAGGGCACCTTCTCCTCCGCCTGGCCCCAGACCAGCATACCAAGCTGCTGCCTCTTGCCTTCTACAGGTAACCACCCTGCTGGGCTGGTCCCGGGGGCCTGGTGTGGTCAGAGGGAGCAGCATTTCCCCAGGCACCCTAGACTCCCACCGGATAGGGTCACTTGCCTGCAGCTTGGTGCCACAGATGGGTGGGTGGATACACTCTCTGCACTAACCTACTTAGTCTGTGTCATGTTCTCTTTATCTCTAGTCTTCTCTCC
This sequence comes from Marmota flaviventris, assembly GCF_047511675.1. Classification (NCBI taxonomy): domain Eukaryota; kingdom Metazoa; phylum Chordata; class Mammalia; order Rodentia; family Sciuridae; genus Marmota; species Marmota flaviventris. Next base: position 62,883,443 of record NC_092515.1, on the reverse strand, counting down.
CATTTCAAAGACGACGCCATCATTGGGGAAGAGGCCTTTCTGCGTGTTGCTGTTGACATGTACCTCAAGCTGGTCCAGCTCTTCATGGATGGGGAGACCAGGGCTGTGTCAGCTCCGGCCAGCAGGAGACCAGAGCTCCAGGGCCAGTCCTCTCCCCAGCCTGTGAGAACAGCTCCTGCCAGGGAACGGTGGGGTGAGGTGGCACACCAGTCCTGGTCCACTGTGTCCTGATCTGACTGTCCTCTCTAGGGCAACCCTGTACAACTGATAACAGAAGCTCGTCTTTTTCTGCTGCAGTTAATACCTCAGTGCCTGAAAAACGGCTCCTCAAACATGGCAGAGGTAACTCAAGACCCTCTCCTTGGGTCTGATTTCACATCTCAGCCCCAGGCTGTTGGTCCTGAGTAGTGTTTTCCTTTCTCACAGCTGCTGGCTGGTCGGGAAGACTGGGACCCTGAGGTGAGCAGCGCCCTTCTGAGCAGGCAGCGGGCGGTGCCTGACACTGACCTCTACCAGGAGCCCCGTCTCTTCTGACTGGACTCTGCTCAGTGCACCAGCCTGGCTCCTTTGTAAATAATTTATTGCAAGCATAACATGAAGCTCTTGTTGCACTAGAAAATGGGTTACAAATCTCCTTGGCTGCAGAAGTTAGGAAAAGGAATCAGTTACTCATAATCTGTCTGGCCTCAAGTAGCTCAGTACTTGGAAAATAAGCTGCTGGTCCCAGAGTGACAGAAAGGCTACACGATACTCAAGCTCCCTTGACCAGCCAAGGGAGAGAGGCGCCCTCCAGCCTGCCTGACACATGATGATGTACGTGGGGCAGGGATGCAGCATGGACTCCCAGAAGCACGCAAAGCTGTGCCCCAGTTAGAGAACGTGGACACGTCTTAGACCCCACATCACACCGGCAGAGTTCCAGCTGCTCTAAGTGCCACTGTCCCACCTGCCAACCTCAGGTAGGCTCTGGCTTCACAGCCTGGCCTTCCATGGCCCCAGAGGGGCTCGGGGACCCAGGTGGTGGCTCCGCCTCCAGGGGTAGGGCTTTGTCCTGGGTCTGTGTCAGAGGGTGCACCATAGACATATGCACATTGAGGTTGTGGGCCTTCTCAAACCGCCGGCCGCACTGGTCACAGGCAAAGTCCAGCTCTGTCTCCGCCTTGTGTTTGGTCATGTGGTACTTGAGGGATGCCCGCTGCCTGCACTGGAACCCACAGACTTCACACCTGGGGACAGAGGCAGGTGAGGGAGGCTGCACACCAGTCCCAGCCTCCAAGCACCCAGCCCACACTTACTGCAAAGGCTTGGCTCCTGAATGGCGCATCTGGTGGACAAGAAGGTGCTTCCTCTGCTTGAAGGTCTGTCCGCATTCATCACAGATGTAGTTGCGTACCTCTGGAGATCAGAAAGGGAGTGAGCATGGGTCCCCAAGACACATCAGCCCCGTGGTGTGTAACCTGGCGCAAACACTGTGTGCCTACGCCAGGGCCTTGTTCACAGATGGGTATGTTCCTGATACAAACAAGTTTCTGAATGGCACAGATATACCATCTGGCTGACTGCTGGGCAGGCATGGTGGTGCAGTCTACAATTCCAGCCACTCTAGAGGCTGGGGCAGGAGGATCCCAGAATCCCAAGTTTGAGGCCAGCCTGGGCAACTTAGCAAGACCCTGTCTCAAAATGAATTAAAAGGGCTGGGGATATAGCTTATGATAGAGCACCCCTGGGTTCAGTCCATAGAGCATGTGTGCACACACACAAACACACAGATTGTGTAGGGCAGGAAAAAACCTGGAAGTAATGTCCAGTGAAAGAAATGGCACATGAATGGGTTTCATGGTGAGTGAGCTGGCAGTCACATCACTGTGTACAGAATTCTAGCATGGAGCTCCCAGTTGTTGGGGACAACTCCTATAGCACCTCTGTTGGGAGGGATCCACAGGCTCAGGCCAGGAGAATATGGGACAGTGAAATCCTGAGGGAACCTAGTGGGCCCTCTGCAGGAGGAGGCTGAGGGTGGGGGTGGGGGGTTCAATGTCTTTCCTGTACCTGATTTTCACATTTCTACAAGGTACACAGAATGGTAGAACGTTCTATAACAATGAACCCATGGGGGCAGGGTGCCAGATTCCTATGCTGTCAGTCTAGCAACTGCTTGGGTCCTGAAGGAGAAGGGCAGGGGCACTCACTCCTGTGTGCAGATTCACCTTGACCTCTCAAGTAGCCTTTGAGCACCCAAGGCCATCTAGTATCAAGACACAGTCTTGGTCCTCCTAAAAGGGTGCCCAGCCATGGTCATGGTCACCACCCAAACTTGGACCACACCCCTGGGGGTCTGGCCTGTGAGGGTAGGTGCGTACCTGTGTGAATGAGCTTCACGTGGCGCTGCAGATAGCGGTCAATCATGAACACCTTGTTGCAGCCGGGGTGGGGGCAGGGCCTCTCTCGGACCTCCTCGTGATGCTCCTTGATGTGCTTCTGCGGGAAGGTGCAGGCAAAGGATTCTGGCTGTTTGGTCTGTTCAAAGTCCCAACCCACGTCGCAGCACATCCCACTTCCTCAGCAGACAAGGCCCGGCCCTCCTGGAAGCAGGGCAAATCCAACTACTCCATGTATCCCCTCCTTCATGCGGTGCTGGAGATGGAACCAGGCCTTTTGCAGTGTCTGCCACTGAGCTACACCCAGCCCCAGCTGCAGCTTCACTCCTCTCCAGCCCACAGGCAGCGTCTCTGAGCACAGGGTTGGCTCTACACAGGTCTCCGGGACTGGGCTCACACTAACCCCTGCCACACCTCAGTCACCCCTCAGCTGTTCCTCACCTTCATCCCGTCAGCCCCACGATACACGGCTGTGCAGCCCTGGTAAGGACACTTGTAGATGGTGGGCAGCTCCTCCCTGCAAGGCACAGCATTTGTGGAGGCGCTGCCCCGAGGAACAGGGCACCCGCACCACAGCCCCTCACCTCTCGCAGCGGAGCTGCTGCTTCCACCCAGGCTTGGGTCCCGGCTTCTTTCGAGGTTTTGGTTCTTCAGCCTTCTTGGCCTCTTTGCTTTCACTCTTCCTACCAGAGACCCTGAGAAAAAAGACACCCCAAGATTCAGTCCGGCCTCCACTCTGACAGTCCTCGGTGTTCTGTGCTTCTCTTCAGACCCCAGGTCCTCCTCCCGCTCCCATGACCACGCTGCTTCTGGGCCAACTGGCTGCCCTGGAGCCCATCTTAGTAGCCACCAAAGCTGGCACCACTCTGGAGATGGTGCAGGCGCAGAAAGCAGGTGTCTCCCCACCAATTGGTGCATCTTCAGAGCCAAAGCCTGTCTGCAGATGTGGATAACAAAGCTAAGAAAATGGAGGGTTGGTCCCTTTACCACAACCTCACACCAGAAAAAAGCTCAACATCACCTCTGGACACTCCAGAGCCTAACAGGCAGGCCCAGAAAGCAAGGGCAGAGTCTAGAGGGGGCTGTATGTTCAACCTGTGGCTGGGGCCAGAACAGGAGTGGGACTGCATCCAGAAACATGGGATGGTGTTTTCAGGTTGCAGCAGGTGTCCCAGGGGCATCAGGAGAAGGTGCAGGACACTTGTTTCCTTTTGGGCCCAGATAAGGAAACCCACAGCAGGCACCATGCTCAGCAGTAAAGGGCTAAAATTCTACCATCAGGAAAAAGGCAAGATGCCCATGTTATCACTGTTTTTGAACACACTATAGAGGTCCTATGCAGAGAGACTCAGCAAGAAGGAAAAAACGGAAAGGAAGATAAACTATTCACAGGTGACACGGCTACATATGTGGAGTACCCTTCACAAAAATTACCAACAAAGGAGCTGAAGGTGCAGCTCAGGGGTCGAGCACCAGCATGCACACGGACCTGCAGGGTACAGAACCAAGTACAAGCCCACTCCTCTTTCTATGAAGGAAAGCCTAACCCTGGTTGATGGCTGACGGGGACCAGTTTGGAGAAGGTCAAGGACCTGAGGGCATGGCCAGGATGCCCTTTAACAGCATCTATCCTGACTCCAAGAGCATATTTGTGTTTTCTGGCTCAGCCATCTGCTCCCTTGTAGAAAGCTGCAGGAGCACAGATGGTTTTTTTGGTTGTTTGCTGGTCGTATTTTTATTGTTTTGTCTTTGTTTTGACTTTAAGTGGGTTGGCCAGGCCCCCTTGCTGGTGTTGGAAGCTTTAAAGCTGTATTTTGGGGGTGTATGGAGAGGTTGGTTATCAAAAGCTGTTTTCAGCCCTTCCTGGGGGAAAGAGGAGTATTATAGCATGGCCATCTGTACCAGTTTCTTTCGGTATGGAACCATCTTTAGAAACTGAACCTAAAGCAACTGAGGTGCAGAGTGTGGAAAGGGATGGGAGGAAGATCTGACCCTTTTGCTGGAGGCCCCCACAGCCTTTTTCAGCCTGGCTGGCTGTTGGACTCCCTGTTTTCTGCTGAGCCTCCTCTCAGAGTCATCTTCAATAAGGGTCAGCAAGGTAGCTAGGAAGGTGGGAGACTGAATTTTTTTTAAATATTTATTTTTTAGATGTAATTGGACACAATGCCTTTATTTTATTTATTTACTTGTATATGATACTGAGGATCAAACCCAGGGCCTCCACATTCTAGGCAAGTGCTCTACTGCTGAGCTACAACCCCAGCCCTAAATTTGCCCTGTGAAATAAGGAAGTTGAAAACCAAAGAAATAAAATGATGTGATACCAAAAACAAAAAAACTCAAACACGCCTGTGATCCTATGATTCCCAGCAACTCAGGAGGCTGAGGCAAGAGGGTACAAGTTCAAGACCAGCCACTACAACTTAGTGAGGCCCTGTCTCAAAATAAAAATTTAAAAAGGCTAGAGGTTTAGCAGAGCATCCCTGGGTTCAACCCCAGAATCTGAAAGAAAAGTAAATAAAATAACTAGGAACTAAATTAACCAAAGGCAAAATACTTGCATATTAAAAATCCACCAGAGCTGCTATAGCCAGAGACCACACACGTGGAAAGAGCCAATCATCTCCCCCCAGCACAGAGCTCCACTGCTGGGGTATAGCTCATGGTAGAGAGCTTTGCCAAGCATGGGTGAACCCCAGGTCTAATCCCAAGTTCTGCAAAATAAAAATGAAAAAAAGAGATTTTTTTTTTTTTTTTGAGAAGTGGAGAAACCCATCTAAAATTTAACATGGAACTTTAAGGAATACTAAATAGGCAAGATTGATTCAAAAACAAGTTGGCAGGGACTGGAGATGTGGCTCAAGCGGTAGCGTGCTCGCCTGGCATGCGTGCGGCCTGGGTTCGATCCTCAGCACCACATACAAACAAAGATGTTGTGTCCGCCGAAAACTAAAAAATAAATATTAAAATTCTCTCTCTCTCTTTAAAAAAAAAAAAAAAAGAAATTACATTTGATGCATGACTGTGATCCCAGCTATTTGGAAGGCTGAGGCAGGATGCAGGAGGATCACAAGTTCAAGGCCAGCCTCAGCAACTAAGCATGGCACTAACAACTTAGCTAGACTCTGTCTCAAAATGAAAAATAAGATTAAAAGGCTGGGGGATGTGGCTCAGTGATTAAGCACACCTGGGTTCAATCCCCAGTACCAAACAAAATAAACAAACAAAAAGCTTCCACAGATAGGCAGTAAACAAGTTGGCAGACAAAACTGTTACTGAATACAGTTACATACATGCCAATCAAATGGTCTGGAACAGGGAACCTCACACAGGACCTCCTGATTTTTCAACAAGGTGCCAGCACCGTTCAGTGAGCAGAGAATACCTCTGCAACACATGGTGTCATACACTAAGATCAACTCAAGTGGATCAGGACCTAATCTAAGAGTAAAACAGCATCAGTAAATCATAAAAAATTTCATTTGGCAGTAGCTCCCTAAATATGACACCAAAAACAGAGACAACCAAACCGCCAAATTAGACTTTGTCAAGTTTTAAATGTTGAATATTGATAGGTACTACCAAGATAAAAGAGAAGACAGGAGAAAGTGTTTGCAGACCACCCATCTGGTAAGGATTTGATATCCAAAATACATGAAGAACTAAACAGCAAACATAGTTTAAAAATGGGCAAAATCTGCCTGTTATCCCAGAGGCTTGGGCAGTTAAGGGAAGAGGATCACAGGTTCAAGGCCAGCCTCAGCAACTTGGTGGGACTCTGTCTCAAAATAAAAAAGGGCTGGGAATATGATGACTCGGTGGTTAAGTGCCCCTGGGTTCAATCCTCAGTAAGAGCCCCCAAAAGATTTCTCCAAAGACAACTTGCAAATGGCAACAATCCTGGAGTCATACCAGGCAACTGCCTCCACCAGGAAGAGAAGCCATTTCACACCATCTGCACAATGAACAAACCCAGGAAAGCGCAGGGTGGCAAGGATGACTGCCATACAGACTGAAGGGGTGCATCCCCCATAGAAAACAAGGGCGACTCCTCAGAGTTACACATGAAGCACCAAACAAGGCCCAATTCCACTGTTAAGTATACACCCCAAAGGGCCAAAGGCAGGAACTCGATGAGTGTTACAACGTCCTTGACAACAGCTGAAAGGTCAGCACAACCCCACACAGAACCCACCAGCCAGTGTGTCCCTGTGGTGAGTGCGGCTCAGCCACACAGCATTGGGGGCAAGAAGGGGTGGGGCTCCCGGCAGGGAGCGGCAAAGGCAGTGCTCAGCAGGTAGTTTCTAGTCATGATCATCATGAGCCACTCGCTGTGCCTGCACCTGGTACTGCTGGACTGTACACGTAAAAGAGGTTTAAATAAGTGTACTAAGGGAGCCTTTTTGCTGATGTGCAGGCTGCTCCATCTCCCTGATAACTGTCCAGTGTCCCCTCCTGGCCAGCCCCATTGCTGGGCAGGGTGACCCCCTCCTGTCAGTGACAGGCCATCTCCTCCCACACCAGACCACTCACTTCTGAAGCTCACTGATAAATGAACATCCCACCTCCCCTTTCTCAGCTGTTCCATCCCCTCAGGCCAGGTCCTGGCTTTGACCTCTGGGTAGGACCTTTGTGCTCTGACCCATCTCCAGGCTGAGGACCCCGATGGCCAGGACTGTCTGGAGTCCAAGTGGAGGTGACCGAAGAGGAACACTTGTGAAGAAGGCACAGGGCCTGGGCCAAGGCGGGCTCAAGGCCTGATCTTTGCAGGTTCTCAGCTGGAGCTCACATGCTACCACCTGAGGAGTCACGTGGCCTCCAGGTCCTGCACATACATCATGGTTAGCAGAGGACCAGGTCCATGTCCTGTTCTCATCTCCTACAGTGGTTTCCACCTAAATAGCCCGTATTATTAGAGGCCTTAGGATATTATCACGTCCCAATCCAAAGTGTGTGTCTGTGTACCTGGGAGTCAGCAGCAAGGGCCCCAGCAGAGCACTTCCCCTCCCAGACCTGTCTGGAAAGGAGACCCACCTGTCCCTCTTGGCCCACGGCCCTGCCACACCAGTGCCCAGCAAACTCCAGGTGTGTGCCAAGACTCAGCCTATCGAGGCCACCATACAGGAAGCAGGGCCTCCTCATGGCAGCTCTAGGCTGCACCCCAGCCATGCTTCCTGGCCCCAGTCAGCTGTGCCTGCTCTAGCCTAGCCAAGCACTTCAGGTTGGTCAAGTGCTGATTCTGACTGTCCTCCTACTTTCCTCTCTTTCTCCTTCCATGAATGTCAGAACTTTCTTGAGAAAAAGGAAGCCAAGTTTATGTCTCTTATAGGATTTTTCCTGGCTGACTGTGTGGCATTCAGAGCTGCTTGCTCTCTGGGCAATGACTGGGTCAGGCATCAGCTGGCTGCTAAGTGCTGTGGGATGCCTAGCTACAAAACAGTACCAGGGCCTGGCACAGGGTGCATGTCCATAATCCCAGTGACTCAGGAAGCTGAGGCAGGAGGATCACAGTAGAAGGCCAGCCTTAGCAAGGCCCTAAGCAACTTAGAACTTATCTCAAAATAAAAAAATAGAAGAGGTGTGATTCAGTGGTTGACCCCCGGATTCCATCCCCAGTAAAAAACAAAAAAACACTACACCTCAGTGCCAGAGTCAAAGTTGGGAGTGGTCACCAAGCTGGGTCCCTGGGCCTCAGAAGTAGGACCCAGGGAGCAGGAAGCATTGAGATGGGTATCCTGGTGGCATGCACTTAAGGAACAGTGCTGGGTTTTATCGTAGCCCCAACCAGCAGCCACAGGGACCCTCCTTCCACAGATTCATCTGCCTGTCTGGCTCTTCAAACCAGCCTACTGGTCACTCGGAAACCACATCTGCTGGGCTAGAGAGATGGGGCCAGGGGAGCAACAGAAGCCTGGCTCTCTCACGTGCAGACTTGGGCTCACCCACCACTCACCACCCACCAGCCCCCATGCCGGCAGCGGGGCTGCACCCTTACTTCTTCTCTGGGTAAGGCTCAAAGGACTCGTCGGAGGACTGTGTACTCTGCTGCTTGTCATTTTCATCCTCACTCAGGAAGTCTCTAGGAGAGAGGATACAGCCTTCAGCAAAGTCCCCTATGGGCCAGCCACAGACCCCAGGCCTATCTCCAGACACCCAGAGACCCCATGGCCCACTTCAGTTCTCCTGAAAATGTCTAAAAATCTACAGCCGTCTCCAACACCGTTTCCTACAGGAAGGGCAAGCCAGGGTCACTGAGCTCGGGCAGCAGTCCCCACGAGTCATATTCTCCAGTGCCAGAACCCCAGACTGAAGAAGGGTTCTTTACTGGCCCTTGAGGGGTAGACTCAGAAGGTGGGCTTGCATGGTGGGTGGCTTCACCACTGTACCTATGTAGCTGACAGATTTGCTCTCAGCCATTCCCAAGTTCAGAGGTTAGATCTGTGACCTTCACCTTAAAACACAAATCACTGTTTGGTCTGTTGGTCAGCAAATAGCCAGGCTAAAAAGCCCATCATGTTCCCCCAGGCTGCCACCCGCATATATGGAAGAAGGCCTGTGGCCATCCAGCAGCTGAGCCTGAGCCACATCCAGTCTCCTCACTGGAGGAGAACCAAAAACTGGCCGTCCTTCCCCATATGGACTACATGCATCTGGGCCCCCACCAAGGCCATGGGGCAGGAGGGTAGGGGGTGAGCTTCAGCCCAGAGCTGAGAGACCCTGACAGCACTCCTTCCAAGGGAGGCCCACAAGCCCAACCTGAGCAAGGCCTTCTCAAGCCTCAACCCCGTCACAGAGGGCAGTGCGTGGCACCTGCTGTTCTAGTGGCACCTGGGTTAGCAGAAAGCTAAAGCTTTTAAGAAGAAAACAGCCAGGTGGCAGTTTAACCAAGGACACTCCCCACTGCCCTGGGCTAGGAACTGCCCTAGCTCCTGGGAAGCTGTGCTGGGTTCAGGGGCCTCTGGAACCCAGGAGGTCCCCAGTCAGAATCAAGACACCTTGGAAGCTGCCCTGGCCTCGCCTCTCCTCCCAACCCTGGAGGCAGGGAGTGCCCACCAGGCATGGGCAACAGCCCCTCAGGTGGCTGAGTCTGGTTTTCGAAGGAGAAATGTTAGGCTATTTAAACCCACTCTTCTCTCACCCCTCAGAAAGGTCACTGAACTCGTCTTTTACCCGATCATCCGAGGCTGAAGACGGAACCTGCTTCTCACCCAATTGCCCTGGGAAGTGAAGAACAGGCTCCTGTTACCAACGCAGCAGAGGCTCCCACGCGGAGGCAGTGTGCTGCAGCTGCCTCCGCAGAGCCTGGGGTCCTCGGGCCTCAGCCCCCTTCTAGCCTAGCCCAACCCCATGTCCAGAGATGTAGGAACCTCCCAGATGGTTGTCAGTAAGCCTGACTCCTCCTCCCAGGCTCAGGCCCTTAATCCAGGTGGCTGCCCCACAGGTGGAATTTTGGGGACATTTCTAAGAATATTGGTTTTCAGGTTTTGCTTTGATGGGTCTTGCTGTGCTGCCCAGGTAGGTCTCAAACTCCCAAGCTCAGACGATTCTCCCATCTCGGCCTTCTGAGTAGCTGGGACTACAGATGCCACTACACCTGTGCACAGTTCACAAAATCAAGCACTCTGAAATGCCTGTGACACTCAGCTCTGCCCTCACAGCCCTTCCAGGGAGCTGTGCTGTCCCATCCACGTGTCTCTAGCTGAACCACCTGGGTGGTCGTGTCTCTTTAGAGGCCCACGGAGGACCTGCACATAGGAGCCAGCTGAGTGCCCACAGGCGAGAGGTGTACAGGTACCCACAGAAAACCAGAGGCAGACAGGAAGCTGACACTGGCCCTCCCAACACCATGTGTAGGGGCAGCTGCACCACACACAAGTGGGGTCTGGGCCCCACAGAAGGACTGCTCCCCTCAGCCAGTCAGCAGCAGAGGCTGCCACACACCAGGGAGTCACAGGCAGCTGGCCCAAAGCAGAGGCTTCTCTTCCCCGACATCCCATACACAAGGGCCCCATTATCCTCCTTTCCCTTGGTGCCCTCTGCCCTGAGCACTGACTTGGAGAAAGACTGGACAACAGAGGAGAAACTTCACGATAACTGCTAGAGCAAAGCCTACTTGGGAAGGGACGGAAAGCCCAAACAGGTGGGTGCCCACCTGCTCCCAGGAAGGAGCATGGAGGCTGGCTCCACATCTTTTCCTGTCACCTCCATTTCCCCGCACCACGACCAACACCCAGGATGGTGGAGAAGTTTGCTCTCAGCTGAAGACCCTGCCTCACTAGGGAATACAAAATCCTAGCCTAGCACAGGCTACAGGTGCCTCCTACCTGGGGCCTCGCAGGGGGGAAAGCTGGGCTGTGGTGGGGGGCCTGGCCCAGGCCCCACAGGGCTGCCATCTGAGGGAGGTGAGGATGTATCCATGCTGGGTGGCATCTTGGTCTCAGACCCAACTGTGGTCCCTCTGCCCTGGGAGAGCTGAAGGGCAACCCCAGGGGGGCTGGATGCCTGGTTCTGGGTGAGCCGTGGGGCCGTCTCCTGGTCCCAGGCCCACTTGACTGCCAGTGCACTGTCCAGCAAGAGGGTTCTGCAGCGGGAGTCGGTGTCCATGGTGTAGTCGTGGCCCTGATCGCAGCACCACACAGCCTGGATGATGCCGCAGTACTCGGAGGACAGTGTCCTCTGAAGGCTGGGCAGGGCCCTGCAGCTGGCCGCATGTCCGTGCACCCACCCCACCAAGCCGTGCAGGCACCGGGGGCTCGAGGTGATCAGATCCACTGAGGAGAGTCAATAGAGATGTCAGCCCCATACAGGCCAACTCCCAGCCCAAATGAAAGCCCACCCTGATACCAGGGGCAGACTTACCCAGACGAGCTCCTTCCTCTGCCACTGTGGGGGGCTGAGCACCAACCCTGCAGAGATCAGTGTGGCCATAAGCAGATGCTCCCTCTGTAGGAGCCTCAGATCTCTCAAACCTTTCCAGCTGCCTCCCGCTGAAAACCCTCTGCTGGGAAACCTGTTCCTTCCCAGGGCTGCCCCTTGCCCTTAGAACCTGGGAAAGCTGAAGTCTGGGCAGAGCTCTGCAGCTTTTCTGTGGGTCCCAAGGGTGCCCGAAGTACCAGGGCCTGCTTACACTGGCTTCTGCAGAGCCAGGCACTGCCTACCCACCCCACTGCAAAGGTTCCCACCTCGGTACTCCCTGACCCTAAACACCACCCAGCACCCCGGGCACTTCCTGTGACATGCTGTATCCCTGAACATCCCCTAAATGACTAAACAAAAGCCTACTATGAGGGCTGGAGTTGTGGCTCAGCAGTAGACCACTCGCCTGGCATGTGCGAGCCCCTGGGTTCCATCCTCAGCACCACATTAAAAATAAATAAAATAAAGGTATTGGGTCCAACTACAACTAAAAAAATTAATATTAAAAAAAAAAAAAAAAAAGCCTACTATGAGGCAACTGAGCCTGGTTGTAGCTCAGTGGTAGAGCACCTGCCTAGCATGTGGATGAAACCCTAGATTGATGCCCACTACTGAAAAAGGGCAGGGGAGCCTACTTTGCACAAGGTTTCCGATGACCTGTCGGGGTGGCGTTGACTCTCTGCAGAAAGGACCTGAGGAGGCTGTGGCACTGGTAGAACTGGGTGTGGCAGTTCTTGCAGATAAACTGAGACAAGGCTGGGTCCTGGTGCACAGCCACACCCAGCAGACGCTGGAAGTCCCTGATGAAGACACGCTCCCCTGGGGACGGTCTCTCAGAGCTCTCCCCAGGTGCCCTGTCAGAGATGCTTCGGAGACTCCGTGAGGAGAACTTCCCGTGGCAGAGGCGACAATGCCCCATGGCAAGAGCCCGGCCTGTTCCTGGACAAAGCAATGTCAACAGTCAGCAGGAAGCCTGGCAGCTGTGCGCGGACACAGGAGAAGCTCTGAGGAATCTGAGCCTGGGGGGAAGTGCCCTCTGGGGCCTTGAGAGGCAGGCCTCAGGCTGGATGTGTGAGGCCCTCAGGCACCGGGCTCAGCGGGACATCCAGCCTTTTGGAAGATCACTGGTTCAACAATTCCAAATGCCTCCACAAGGGTGGAACTTCATTCCTGCTCTAGAAATGAAGGAGCTGTGCCCACACCATCCATCCCTGTGTCTCCTGCCTGCCAAACGAGGGTGTCACCTCATTTCCTGCCCCCAGTGATTAAACAAGGGGGCACAGAAAGGCCTTCTCAGAAGGGCAAAGTTATTACACAGGCCAAGTACACTGCTGCAGCCAGGGGGGGTCAAGGAGTTCACAATGAAGTGCTTCTACCACACCTTCTGGATGAGCTTTCACAACAGGAACCTGAGGCTCAGGGTGGTTAAGGTATCTAAAAGGTGCACAGAACAAAGGGTCAGCAGGTCCTGGAGCAGTGGTGCACACCTGTCATCCCAGTGGCTCGGAGGCTGAGGCAGGCGGATCCCAAGTTCAAGGGCAGCCTCAAAAACTTAGCAAGACCCCCGTCTCAAAAAGCAAAAGGAACTGGGGATGTGGCTCAGTGGTACAGCGCCCCCGGGTTCAATCCCAGCACCATGAACGAGCAGGAATGAAGGCCGGAGCTGTCGGACGTCAAGACCTGAGCGCTGAACGCCTAGCAGCCTAGACGGCGGCCGGCCTGCCGAAAACCACCGCCACGCGAGCCCACAGACGGCCGGGCGCGTCCCGCGGGCCCTCTGCGCTTCACATCACCGCGCCAAGGGGCGGGAGTGGCCCGCTACCCCGGCCCGCTTCGCCCACGCGGCCCGACCCACCTGCCTCGTCCGCTCCGTCTTCGCCCGCGTCCGCGCAGGCCCGAGCCGGGGCCCAGCTGAGACGCGCCGCAGCCAAGGCCGCCGCCCTGTCCACGCCTGGTGCGCTGCTGCGCGAGGGTCGGCCCCGGGTTCGGCCGCCAAGGCCGCCGCCCGAGGCCCCGCGCGGCCGCGCCGCCCCCGGCGACAGGAAGCGGCCGAGCCGGTCCCGCTTCATGGCGGCGGCCGCCAGTACAGCCGGGCCGAGGTATTCGGGGCGCCTCGGGCGGACTCGGCTCAGCTCGACTGTGCTCGCTCGGCTCCGCTCGACCCCTCTCGGGCCTGCTCGGCTCCGCTCGGGCCCTCTCGCTCGACAGACGGCCCGCTCGGCCCCGCTCGCTCGACCCCCTCGTTCTGCGCGGCTCCGCTCGGCTCGGCGGGGTTCGACCTCACTCTGCTTGCAAAGTTCCGCTCGGCCCCGCTAGAACTTACGCGCTCGGTTCCGCTCGGTTCCGCGCGATTCCGCTCCGCCCCACTTGTCTGCGTGCAGAATTCGGCTCGACCCAGCCGTTGGGCGTCACCGGACCCGACACCGGCGAGGCAGGGAACGCGTCCTATCAGGCCGAGGGCCACACTGCCCGCCGCGGCCGCCCGCGGGTCTGGCCTCAGGGACGAAAGTCGCCTAGAACTCGTGACAAGTCCGCGACGGGGAGGCGCGCTGGTCCTCCCGCCCTCACCTCGGGCGGCCGAGGGGCCGATCGGCCGCAGACGTGGAGGCGCGGAGGCGCGGGTTGTAGCTCTTAAGGGCTCTCGGCAACCCCGCGAGGAGGCTGCCTCCACCAATCTCCTGGTGCAGACGGGGAGAGGGCCCGCCCCAGACCACTGACAGGACCCGCCCCCCGGCGCCGGGCGCCCGGCTCCCTCCACCGGCGGGGCGAAGGCTTACTGAGCGGGGCGGGAGGGGGGCAGCCGGAAGTACGCCGCGCCCCTTCCGTTGGTCCGCTACTCGGGTGGCTCCCGCGCCCGCGCGTATTGCGTTCCGGCCGGCGGCCGCCCGTCCGGCCCCTCGGCCGCCGCCGCCGCCGCTGTCGCTGCCGCCTTCCCCGCCCGGCGTCATGGCCGCTGCGGCCGGGGACGGTGCGGCGAGGCCTCTACAAAACGCCATGAAACTGGCCAACGGGGCCATCGAGCTGGACGCCGGCAACCGGCCCCGGGTGAGACTGAACGGGGCGCCGCGGCGGCCGGTGGGCGAGGGTGGGCGGCGGCCGGGCGCGCTGCGGCTGGCGGCTGGCGGCCGGCTGTGGGCGCGCGGTGGACTCGGGCAGCGCGGCGCGCGCCGGGCAGAGCTCCGGCTGGCCAGCGAGTCAGAACCCGAGCCCCGGTGGGTGCGAAGCCGCCGAGCTTACGGGACTGACAGATGCGTGTGTGGCTCCGGGGCCAGCGGACCCAGCCCGGGACGGAGCCCGAGGGCCTCCCCGGCTCTGGGGATGCGGAGGTGCAGTAGCCTTCAGAGGCCGCGGGAAGGAAATGCGGGGCGCGGGGTGACTTGCCCCTGACGATGGTTGCCACCTCGTGGGCGGCGACCAGGCAGACCAGCCTGTGGAGCCAGACTGGCTGCCCAGGGAGGGCATCCTGGTTCCCCAAGTTGGTTTTCTGGGGCAAGAGTCAGAAATCTGCTGGAATCCATTTTGTCCTTGTCTCTGTAGTGCAGACTGAATCTAGGGTGGATGATTTGACAAGTGGTTTAGAAGAAAACAAGCACTCTGTGCTGTGGTTCCCCGCTCCGGGGCTGTCAGAGCCGTGGTCAGAGCAGTCGCACCCTAAAAACGCCGCATTCACCCTTCCAGCTCCTGGGCGGGGATTTATTCTGTGGTTCTGGGAAAAAGGGTTTTCCTGAACCTAAGCCATAAAGTGAGTCTGGGATTTGCAGCCTCATCCCCTCCTTAACCTCTGAGGACGCATTTTCCTTAAAGGACAGAATGAATGGTTGTGTTGCACAGGAAGGAAACTTGTTGCACAGAGTGAAAAACAGCATCAGCTGCTGAAGCTGCTTCCCCAGGCCACTGAAGTAATCGCTGCTTTTCTGTGCCTGAGAGGACAGTGAGAGGCAGCTTGATGCCCAGGTGGTCCCTGCTGTCACTGCCCAGTGCAGATGTTGTAGGAATAAGCCTCTGGCATCCGTCTCAGGCATCTTTTCCCTCCTGTCTGGACAGTGGGGATGCTGTCTGCCCCAGTGAATCACCACAGGCTGGGGGTCTCTCTCAGGGATAGCAGGTACTGCTGCTTCTGTTCCCTGAGGCTGTCACCCCCTCTAGTGGCCTGACCCCTGCCATTTCTCCCCTCGGGAACGCAGGAGGCATACACGGAATACCTGAGGAGCATCCACTACATCTCCCAGGTGCTACTGGAGGATGCTGGAGCTCATCCAGGTACAGCTCAGCCTTGCGTCTTTCATAAAGGCACGCTGTGAGACCTTAGCTCTTGATGCTTTCCAGGCCTGAGGTCTCTGTGTCCTTCTAGCCTGATCATTAGCAGAGAGTGGGTCAAGAACTTGAACTGTAAAAGTGTGGCATGGTGGCATCCAGGGGCAGTGCTATGGGCAAAGGGATGGATTCTCAGGAGGACAAGGCACTGACCAAGGCAGAGAGGAGAAGGCAGCACATAGGTGGGGGTGTTCTTAAGATAAGGACATGCAAAGTCCCTGAGAAGGGAATGGATGTGGGCAGGGCTCTGTGTGCCTGTGTGAGCTGTGAAAGAGCTCACAGAGGCTTTGAGCTTTGTGAGAGAGGCCTGCACAGGCACAAAGACTGGAGGCAGTTCTGCAGAGCAGACAGCAGGAGCTGGACTACTGGAGGCAGGAGCAGTGAAGGGTTGGCATGTACCTTGCAGTGGGATTGACCAGACTTGTTATGGGAAGGTGGTGCCAAGGGCAGGAGGAGCTCAGGTGGATGGCAGGGCAAGGAAGATCTGTGAGGGAGAAAGAGAGAATTCCACCATGAACACATGAAGTCTGAAAGCAAGCAGCCCAGTGGATATAGGGCTCAGTCAGGGAAAATCAGTGGTCACCCCAGTTCCCCAGAGAGGGAAGGAGCTCAGCTGAGTGCCAGAGGGCACTCCAGGATTGAGGCATTGGGAAGAGATATCATCAAGGGAGGGTAACATCCAAGAAGCAGAGAAACCTGAGCAGCCTGCCGTCTTTGGCAAGTTGGGCATGGGTAAGGACAGTTTCAGCAGAGCTGGGAATGAGAAGAAAATAGAGTCTTACAGGTTCTGTTCTAAGGGGAGCACAGCAGTAGGTCCAGGAGCCAGGGCTGATGGGGTCCAGGGCAGAGGGGGTGTCTGCTTAGGAAGGCTTCTGTAGAAGGAAGCTCTGGGTAGGGGACGGGGTGCGAGGTGGTGCTTGGGGCCAACCCGCAGGAAGGCAATTCTGGGAGCATGTGCAGCAGGTGGGAGATGCCCAAGGAGTCCCTCTGCACATCCTGTCTCTGTGCAGTAGCCACAGAGGCTGCATGGCCCTCACCCCAGATGTGCCATAGTTGTGGATGAGGCCTCCCAGTGAGGAGTGAAAGTCCAGCAGGGCTCTGACATTCAGAGTCTGGTGAGAGGCCAAGGGTTAGTCTGATGCTGGACTGGCCAGCCACAGGAGTAGGCATGGCCATGAGCCAAGTAGACCAGCCGGTGGAGCCACACTGGCTGCCAGAGGTGGGGGTCAGAGGTGAGGATGGGCTTGCCTGTTCTTAGCAAGCTTCTGATTCTGACTACTAGAGCTGAGTACAGCCAGCCTCTGTGCCTCCCCAGATGCTGATGAGACTGTGCCCCCCGACACCTCAAAGATGCTGAAGCTAGCTGGGCAGTGTCTGGAGCGGGCCCAGTCAACAGCTGCCAAGCTTGGTGGGTACCCAAAGAAGGAAGTTCTCCTGAAGTATCCTCAGTCTGCATCTGTTTTGTGCAGTGGGCCCCCACTGCTGATCCTGGCTTTGTATGTTTGCAGGAAAAGTGCGCCTGAAGCCAGCCATGCCTGCGGCTGCTTCAGTCCCCTCACCTGCCAGTCGACACCGCCGGGTGTGTTCCGATGAAGGAGGGAAGCTTTCTCCTTTTCTGCCACCTGAGATCTTCCAGAAGCTCCAGGTGGTAGAATCACAAAGCTCTAAGAAGTAAGATGGAGGGAGGTGCACTGAGGTTGAGGACTGGGTTTGGAGGCCAAGCACAGCGAGCCCACCATGGGGAATTAGTTGAAATGGGTCTAGAGTAGAAACATTTTTGCATGCTAGGAGCAGATGCAAGTCCTTTTAGGAAGAAACGACCTTCATCTTTCATGAGTTCTATGGCCCACAGCCAGAGATAGCCAAGCACAGAAGGAAACAAGAAACAGCAAGAGCAGACCTGAAGAGTGTCCTCAGGTAGGGCTCTCAGGCCCCTGCATCTGAAAACGCTGCCAGGAACAAGAACTGTACAGGCAGGCCAAGCCCAGGAAGAACCAAGTAGAAAGGAAACCGGACACACGATCCCGAAGTCACTTTAAAAACCAGCTGTGGCCCAGTGTGAGGCCCTGGGGGGTCCATCCTCAGCACCAAGTGAAATAAATAAAATAAGGGTTCATCAACAACTAAAAATTAAACTAGTTGGGAACAAGAATAAATTATATTCTCTGGTGGGAATCCACACAAAATCAATTGAATGAGTCTTCAGTGGTGCAGACAGCTGGAGAGAAGCCTGGGATACAATCAAGAAGGTGTCACAGACTCAAGAGAAATGGAAGGCCAAACATGTGTTTTGGAGTTCTAGAAAGGAAAGGAAGGGGGCCATTATTTGAAGATATAACAGCCCAGTGTGGTGGTGCACACCTGTAATTCCAACAGCTCAGGAGCTGAGGTAGGAAGATTGCAGGTTCAAGGCCAGCCTCAGCAACTGAGTGAGACCCTGTCTCAACAAACAAACATGAGCTGGGTTGTAGCTCAGTGGTGGAGCGCTTACCTAGCACACATGAGCACTGGGTTAGATCCTCAGCACCACACAAAAATAAATAAAATAAAGGTATCATGCTTATCTACGACTAAAAGATATATTTAAAAAATGGCTGGGGATATAGTTCAGTTGTAAAATGCCCCTGGATTCAATCTCCAGTACAAAAAAAAAAAAAAAAGTAGATACAAATGACAGAGAACTTTATAGAACTAATGGAAGATACCAAGATACAGATACAGGAAGCCCGGTGAACCCTCTCCTCCTGCCCACTGCTCCTGGCTCCCTCATGTCTGCACATACATCTCCGGGGCAGAAGAATGCAGGGGCAGGGAGGTTCCAGTGGTGTCTTAGACTTAACTCACAAGGGCACTTCTAGAACTGACTCCACCACAACACCAGAGTCACGTCCTTGTAGGGTCCTGTTAGGACTTCCCGGTGGACTCTCCCTCCTTGGTCTTGCCCCTCCACGTGCTACCCTCCACCACCAAGAGGAGGGAGGTGGGGGAGGGCTGCGGTCAGTTGTTACAGGCACCTTGACTCTGCTGCCCCATCCCAGAGTAGACATGGTTCTCCTTTTTTGCAGACTGCAAACAAATCTGTTTGGCATGTACATTGTGCTTTTCAAGAGTTCCAAGTTGTTTCCATAGAAACATAACTAGTTTTCATTCAAGTTCAAATGTCCAGCCAAAATTCCTGGCAATATGAAGTCTTGTGTTTCGGTGGCAGATTAGGAGGGAAGGCATGTCTAGTTTACCCAGAACACCCCTTGCATCTCCTTCAGCCCTTGCCACCATGACTTGGTCTCAGGAGGGATGTCAGGGAGGTGCTTGAGTCACCAGGTACTCAGTCCTGGGGTCTGGACAGCAGCGTGCACCATTTCCAGGGAGCTGACGCCCCTGGAGGAAGCTTCCCTGCAGAACCAGAAGCTGAAGGCCACTTACGAGGCCAGGATGGCCCGCCTGGACCCCAGCCAGGCCATGCAGAAGACATCACTGGTGAGTGGGTCAGGGAGGGCCTAGGGTTGGTTGCAAGAGTCCAAGGGGTGGGTGAGGAGTGGGCCTGAATCCTCCTTCCCCTCCTAGACTCTGTCTCTGCAACGGCACATGATGGAGAATCTGGTGATCGCCAAAGCCCGGGAGGAGACAGCATCCCATCTGCCCACCCTGGTTGTCCCCAAGGAGAGATTCAGAGTGTGCTCTCAGAGTTTAGGGATTCTGCAATGGGGCAGAGTGGGCCTAGGGAGAGCCTGGGAGTTCTGGAGCTGTGGAGGAGCCTGTCCTCCATGGCCGACCTGCCGCTCTGCCTCGTACCTCCTGGCTGCTGCATGAGCTGTCCATCCCCTCCAGCACCAAGTAGCTCTGTCCATAAGCTGTGACTGCCTCAGGTGTCTTCCCTGGGAACAGCCTGTCCAGGTCAGTGCCTGTCCTGGCCTTGCCTGCCTGCGGGGCCCCAGGACATCTCAGGTGCTGGGGGCATGCAGGATCCGTGAGGGATAGGGAAGGGGCAGAGGTCCTCTCAGGTCAGATGTTACCGGCACCTTGACTCTGCTGCCCCAGCTCCAGCGGAAGATGGAGGAGCGCCGGTTGCGACTTCAGGAGGCTGCCAACAGGTGTGTCTCCTAACGTCTCTTAGCTAGCGGGGTCCCCTGTGCCAGCCTGGGGCCCAGCTCACCCTTCCTCCCCAGGAGGTTCTGCAGTCAGGTTGCCTTGACCCCAGAGGAGCGGGAACAGCGGGCTCTCTACGCGGCCATCCTTGAGTACGAGCAAGACCACGTGAGTCCTGCTGGCGGAGCAGGTGGGCGGCGGAGCTAGGGTCACATAGCCCACTGGTACTGGGTCTTCCCCACACCCTGGGAGGGCTCCGGCACACTCTTGGTTGGCGACAAGGGGCATCCCATCCCAGGGGACCCAATGTGCTTTCCTTCAAGGCCCCCTGTCCTACAGGACTGGCCACAGCACTGGAGGAGCAAGCTCAAGAGGAACCCAGGGGACCTGTCACTGGTGACCAACCTTGTCTCCCACCTGCTCAGGTACTCTGGGCCAAACAGATCCCACCCACCGGTTCTCCAGGGGCTTCTCCTGTCAATAGCTGGATAACATGGAAGAGGCTGAGGAAAAAAGCTGAGTTGTGATGGCTGGGGAGGCAGCTGGTGGGGTAGCAGGCCATGGGGCTAGGGCTCTGGCCGAGGCACTGGTGCTGCTGACGCCCTCTCCCGCCATGGCCCCTCTGCCATGGCCCTGTGGAGGCCTGGGCTCCCTCTGCCTCGGCCCCTCTGCACTAATGGCTTCAGTCGGCTTCCTCCAGCCTCCCCACATGGGGCAGGTCACGCTCCAGAAACCATACAGGAATCGCTTCTCTTAGGTCTCTTGTGGCATGGCACCTTTGTGGACGGGTGGACACCACAGAGGGTGACAGGCTGGGGTCGGGTTTCTTACCCCCCATGGAGGCCTCTGGCTTGCACTCTGCTGAGGAGCAAGGATGGGGCAGGCAGCGGTGCGTGCCCTCCTGTGCGGCCCCTGCCCGTCAACCTGCTACTCTCCTTGCAGCCTCCCCGACCACCCAATCTCGCAGCTCCTCAAGAAGCTCCAGTGTGCGGTGTACAGCGCCCTCTACCCCGCTGTGAGCCGGGGCGCCCTCAGCACCGCGTCTGCCCCAGGTGCTGATGCACTGCTGGCCCCCGGGGGCCGGCGGCTTCGGTCCTCCCAGAGCCTGTACTGCATGCTCTCCCCCCCAGAGTCCAGCGTGGCTCCAAGGCCCCAGGATGGACTCCCTGCCACGCCCACCATGCCCCCACTCAACCCTGGGCCCCTGGACAGAGGGGCAGACAGCAGCCCAGCTGGGCTTCCCTCACCCCTGACGGATGCCTCAGCCTGCCTGCCAGACAAGGACAGCTCCTTTGAGGATCTGGAGCAGTTCCTGGCTATGTCTGAGAGGTGGAGCCAGGGTCCTGGGGGGCAGCCTGAGCCACAGACCCCGGGAACAAAGAGGGAGCCCTTGCTGGAGTGCCTGAAGAGTACAGTGAAGGACATACACGATGCCATCGGTGAGCAGCAGACCCATGTGGCAGCCCTCTAGCCAAAGCCCCTTCTTGGACAAGAGAGCCTCTGTCCATCCTCCATGTGGCTCAGTGGACCCTGACCCACCCAGGGTCTCCCTCTGTTCTGGGTTGTGTCCTCCCTGGGCTACATAGGGAGGTGGGGAGAAATGACCTGTCCATCCCTCCTTGTTGCCCTGGTCCCTGTAACTCTCCTGTCACAGGAGACCTGTCAGAACTGTGGGCAGCAATTAATACTGGCTGTGCCCTGGGCCAACGAGGTGCGCGTTTCCCCAGCCCAGGACTGCTGGTCCAGCATGGGCACCAGCTGGAGTCTGCAGCTCACCCCCAGCCCTTCCACTGGGAAATGGCATGAGGACCCTGGGGCTCAGGTGGCAGGGGTCTTGTGAGCCCCTTCTAGGGATGAAGGCTTCCATGATTTTAAGAACCAGTGCTGCCCACGTCCTGAAGGCTCTGGTCGTGCCCCTTCTGCACAGACTCCAAAGCCCTGTGTTTCCTACAGATGTGAGGCAGGTCCTTTAGAAAGGGGCCATCCTTCCCTCTCTGCAGACCCCTGGCTACAGCAGCCCCAGGGAGGAGGTGCAGCAGGCCTCTGGCCTCAGACCCCCTGCCCTGCCCCGGGCCATACCCACCCAGCATGGCAGGGGTGGGCGTGGAGAGATTGAAGGCAAGTAGAAGGACCAAATGGAGCCCTCCCCACACCGAGCCTGGACCTTCCTGTGGCTCAGCCACACAGGCTGGCTCGGGGGGGGGGGGGGAGGAGGACACCACTGCTCTGGGCCTAGAGCCTGCAGAGGTAATGGCAGTCGGCGGGGCGGGGGGCTGCCTGGACATCCCCAACTCTGTTCCTGGCAGACAGGCTGCTCTCGCTGACCCTTCTGGCCTTTGAGAACCTGAACACAGCCACCTGCAAGGACCGCTGCCTGGCGTGCATCGAGGAGCCCTTCTTCTCCCCACTGTGGCCCCTGCTGCTGGCCCTCTACAGGTATGTCCCCTGCCTGCCAGCCACCCCAGACAAGCCTGCTCTTCAGGTGACTCGGGTCCCAAGGCAGGCTTGGGAACTGTTGGACTGTTTGCTTGGGCTCACTGCCAGCCAAGTCTCCCCAGGACAGAGTTCGAGGGCCCCCAGCCACAGCTCGGCCCTGCCCTGGCCTGAGCTGGCCTCTCTCTGCCCTAGGAGTGTGCACTGCACCCAGGAGGCTGCCCTGAGTAGGAGCATGGAGCTCTACAGGAACGTGCCACCCACAGCCCTTGGCATCCCCACCCGGCTCCTCCCCCCGCACTCTGAGACTCGGGGGGCCACCACCTACCCCTACTGTGCCGCAGTCCAGGAGCTGGGGCTGCTGGTCCTAGAGAGCTGCCCTCAGAAGAAGCTGGAGCACATTGGTACGGGGGGCTTTGAGAGGTGGGAGTCACGAGGCAGATTCCCGCCTCACGGTGGTCTGGCCCTGTGCTGGCGCCTCTGGGCTACCGACATTCTCTGGCCAAATGTGAGGGCAGCACCCCTGGAGGCATGGCACCAGCTCTTCTCAGCCCTGTACCTCAGGAGAGGGTGGGCAGCAGCAGGACGCCCACATGGGGACCCTTGGTCCTCCTGTTCCTGCTGGGTCCTTCTGTTGTACCCCCACCCCTGAAGCCAGGCTTCTGTGCCACAGTGCGGACCCTGCGGGCCATCTGTGTCTGTGCCGAAGAGTACTGCCGCGCCCAGGAAGCCACGCACCAGGCCAGCGCCCATCCCCCGGCAGCTGCCATGTGAGTTCTAGGAGGGGCCAGGGCACCCCGAGAAGGACACCCAGGTAGGAGGAGCTGCCCTGCCCTCCGAGACTGGGCAGGAGGGAACTCTCCCACCTGCCCTGCAGCTGTCTGAGGAGGACCCGGCAGCCCTGCCTCTCCAAGCATCCAGGGCCGTTCACTTTAGCACAGTCCACAGAGGACCTGGGGCCTGCCCCTTCCTCACATTCCAGCCATCTGGACAAGGCTGCTGGCATTGCATCAGGCTGGGAAAGGCTTCTCAGGGATGGGTCCTTGGCTGATCTGGTGAAGCTGAAGACTACTTTCCCTAGCAGCATGTGCTGGTAGCCCCCGTCACACACCTAGCACAAACAAGGGAGCTGCCACTCTGAAGTCCCCGGGCCCTGCACAGATCGCCCAGCCAGGGACATTGCTGGCATGTCCCGAGGCGAGCTGGTTTCTCCCCACCTCAGTAGCCCAGGGGGTTTGTGGTGCCCAATCCTACTGTGACTCCCTGGACTTAGCACCCTTCTGACCTGGAGGCTGTGTCCCCCTCAGCCCTGCATAAGCTCTGCCTCCTGTTGCCCTGCACCTGGGACCTACAGCTTCAGGTCAGCAGTGCAGGGCAGAGCTCCACCGGAGGGAAGGAAGCAGAATCCTCCTGGCCACTTCAGGCTCTGATAGGGAGAAGCTGACAAAAGTGGCCTGGCTCCCAATGGCCTCTTCACCCATTTCATGAGTTCCAGGGATAAAAGGGCTTGAGTCCCAGCCTCTACCCCCACCAGCCCATCTGTGGAGCCAGTGCAGGGCCACCATGTTCCTGCAGGGAAGGGGCTCAACCAACTCCAGCCCCAGCTCAGATTCCGGCCACCTCCCTGGCTCCTTGCCTCTACTCTTCCCAAAGCTGCTGGCCCTGAGCAACACGCCCAGAGCATCATGTCTGCCTGGAGCCGAGTGGCCACAACACTGTCGGGGTGGTAGGCCGCCAGGAGGGGGACCATCCATCCATACTCAGGAGGTCTGTTCTGCTGATAGGCAGGAGAACAGGCAGGCCAAGACCACTCCAGGGCCACCAGGCTAGGGGAGTGAAAGGCCCTCTGGCCCTGGAGCCCACCAGCTGCTGTGCTCTTGCCCAACAGTGGTGCTGATGACCTGCTGCCCATCCTGTCCTTCGTGGTGCTGAGGAGTGGGCTTCCCCAGCTGGTGTCAGAGTGTGCTGCCCTGGAGGAATTCACCCATGAGGGGTAGGAATACCCGGGCCAGTGCGGGGGCAGGGCCAGGCATGCACCCCCAGCTAGGTGTCTCCTTGGGAAGGACTAGAGACAGGGCAGCCATGTCCACCAGGGGATTTCACCCCGTTCCTAGACTGGTGCTAGGCAGTGACAGGCTGTGGGCAGACAGGAAGGCAGGCTGGAGGCCCCAGCAGCACCTCTGGGCCATGTTGTAGGTGCACCTGTGCCTAGAGCCCTTTGTGTCCCACAGTCCCTTGCTCAGCAGGCCCTGACAACACCTGCTCATGGAAGGGTGGTTCTGCCACCCACGGACAAATAGGTAGTAGGGAAAGGCCCTCCCAAGCCTGGCCTCCCTGACAGCCCAGGTCTGGTCACCTCTGGCCCAGGTCCTGCCCTGTGAGAGCAGACGTCACTTTCCAGAGTCCTGGGTGTCATGCCCCTCAAGGTGACACGTGCCTTTGCCCCTCCTTGCAGCTACCTGATTGGAGAGGAGGGCTACTGCCTGACGTCACTACAGAGCGCCTTGAGCTATGTGCAGCTCCTGCCCCGAGGGGTCCAGGGCCACTGAGGTCAGCCCATGGCCTCCATGCTGACCTGCACACCTGGCCCTGGGGTGGGGAGCCAGCCAGGCCTGCAGGGGTCTCCTGCTCTTGCCCCTTCGTCACCCACATCTGCCCCTCTCCCAGCAGGGCCGAGGCAGCCCCCGAGCCCGCCCCTGCTCTGTTCTCTGCTAGCCTCTGAGACCTGGTAAAGGGAAAGCTGGGAACTGTACACCACTGGCAGGCCTCTAGCATTGCACACCTGCAGGCACAACCCAGCCTGCCAGCACTAGAGTGGCCCTCGCAGGGCAGCAGCTCAGAGCAGCAGTCTCCCTTCCCCCAGAACAGTCAAAGCCTTCTGAGCCAGTTTCCTGCCACAGCCTGCCAGCCCCGTCCCAGGAACTTGGGCACGGCAGTGTGGGACTGTGGTTGACTGATTGGACAGCAGCTGCCCTGCTCGCTTGTGTTGGCCCAGGTGTTCCTGCCCTGAGTTTGGAACTCTGACACTCCCTGCCCTGGCTCACTCTGGTGGTGAGTGATGAATATTCCAGAACCGCTGTCCAGCTCCCACTTCTGTATAGCCTCTCCCAGGCCAGCCTGAGCCCGAGGCCACCTGCCTGCCACACACCTGTATGGCCACCCACCTGGCCTAAAATAAAGAGTCGCTGCTGTCTGACTCTGTGTGGCTGCTCAGTCTCCACCCCACTGGCCAGAGGGAGGCCTGGCTACTGGTGTCAGGGCTCAGCATGGCCATCCTCTTCTGGTCACCGCAGAGACCACTAAGCCCAGGCACCCACCCCAAACCTGTGTTCAGAGCGACCGTCTGCTCCAGTGCAGGGTCCTCTGGGCTGTTCTTGGCCAGGCAGGTGTAGGGTTCCCTCCAGGAAGCACAGCTCCCAGGGACTTGGTGGGAAGCCGGGAAAGAGCTCCTCACCGGGACACAGGTGCCCTGCGGTGGCAGGGTGGCAGCCCGCCTACAGGTGCCCCACAGCAGCCACGTGTGAAGTCTGGCTGCCACGTGGGGATGCATGTCCCTGGTCTGCAGCACCTGCACAGGTGGATGTGCACGGAGTGCCTTGAGGTGGCCCTGCGTGCCACACGGGACAACACACAGACGAGCGCTGTGCCACGCTGCACTTCCCCAGATGCCTTGTGGTGTGTGCTCTGGCAGGGAGGCAGGCTATCCTGTCGGGTAGCAGGGTCCTGTCCCCTCAGCAGGCCTTGACGTGGATGTTGAGAAGACGGCTTTAAGTCCTGCTTCACAGAGCAGCGCAGGGTGGGCTGTGTGCTGAGGGAGTCCTGGTTTGTATCTGCTGGCCCTGCCTGGGGTGGAGCACCTGCAGGCCAGTCCTGGGAGGGCTGGGGCCGCCTCCACCATTTCCTGGGTGTGTCCAGGTGCTGCTTCAGCTTAGTCCCTCAGTCTTCTGAGACTGTGCATCTGCAGCAGGTGGCACAAGGAACAATCTCCCCATTGGAAATCCTGCAAGTCAACAAGAAAAAGGCAGAAGTCCCCAGTTATAAAAACAGCAATGGCTACAAACAGCCTTTGTATAGAGGAAGAGAGAGAGAGAGAAAAAACCAGTATGAGAGGAAGGAAGTTTTCAGAACCATAACAAGAAATGGAAGTTAAACCAGCCTCGCTGGCACACACCTATAATCACAACAGTTTAGGAGGCTGAGGCAGGAGGATCACAGTTTCAAAGCCAGCCTCAACAATTTGGTCCTTGTCTCAAAATAATAAATAAGACGATGTGGGGATGTGGTTCAGCAGTTAATTTAAACATGCCTGGGTTCAATCCCTGGTACAAAAAAAAAAAAAAAAAAAATGCAACTTGAAACAGTAATTTCAAGCTGAGGTTGTGGCTCGGTGGTAGAGCACTTGCCTAGCATGTGTGAGGCACTGGGTTTGATTCTCAGCACTGCATATAAATAAAAGTCCATTGACAACTAAAAAAAAGTTAAAAAAAAAAAAAATAACTTCACCAGGCCTGGTGGCACACGCTTATAATCCAGCAACTCAGGAGGCTGAGGTAGGAGAATCCCAAGTTCAAAGCCAGCCTCAGCAAAAGCAAGGAACTAAGCAACTCAGTGAGACCCTGTCTCAAAATACAAAATAGGGCTGCGATGTGGCTCAGTGGTTGAGTGCCCCTGAGTTCAATCCCCAGTAGCCTCCCCCCGCCAAAAAAAAAAAAAAAAAAAAAACTTTATACTATTGCAACTGGGGAGGGTAGCTGTGGGGTGGATGGTGCAGTGACCAGCTGCACTCCTCAGAGTCAAGGTAAGTATTGATGGACCCACTGATGTAGCAGTGCTCATGGGAGAGACGTGCACAAATTAAAGGGACATAGCATCCATCCTTGGGCAAGCAGGAAGCAAGGTAAGGATGCATCAACTGGTTTTGTGCATGACCTTGCATCCAGGAATGGTTAGTGGGTGTGCAATCCAGGTAGGGCTGCTTCCACACTGGGGTAACCTAATGCTGAGGGGTAGGATCCATCTGAAGAGCTATCTGTTCATATGTCTTGAGTTCGATGCTGGTGGTCAGCTGGGACCTCAGGGCTGTCAGAACACGCGAGGCCTGTACATGTATCTTGTGGCTGCTGTAACAAAATACCACAAAAATTCACTCTCCTGGTTCTGCAGGCCAGAAATCTGAGGTCTCAGTGTCAGCAGGGCCACACACTCTCTGAAGACTAGGGGAGACTCCTTCCTGCCTTTTCCAAGCTATTAAATCTTCAGGATCCCTGAGGTCCTTCAGTTGGAGCTATCTCACTCTCATCTCCATTTCCACGTGGTCTTCTACCTCTGTGTTTAAAACGCTCTTCTTACAAAGACATCAGTCATCTGGGATTAGGGGCCATCCCAGTCTGGAATAACCTCATCTTGATGATCTTAGAAAGCCCTGCCTGTCTCCCAGGAGTTGTAGTCCTAGACTGCAGGTGTACAGGGATCCATCCACTCCTGCCAGTCTCCTCATAGCACCAGCTGGGGTCTGAAAGTCAGCATCTCAAAATAAGGCAGGAGCATGGCCACGCTCCTACGTTTTTGTTTTTGTTTTTCTTTTGTGATACTGGGGATTGAACCTAGGGGAACCACACCACTGAACCACAGCCCTAGCCCTTTTTATGAGATATGGTCTCCCTAAATTGCCCAGGTGGCCTCGAAATTGCAATCCTCCTGCCCCAGCCCCTGGAGTTGTTGGGATTAAGGTGTGTTAGCCACTGTGCCTTGCTGGGCATGGCATCCTAATGATCTGGCCTCTGAAGTCCCAGTACTGCTGAGTCAAAGGCGGCCTGAAACCCCGGGGGAGTGGTCACTGGGGGCCCAGCAGGTTCAAGAAGAAGGGAGCTAGGAGACAGAGGAATCAAATCAGGAACAGAGAAGGGTTCACCCGATCCTTGCTGACAGGAAGAAAATGAAAGGCTGAAGAGCTGCAGGCAAATGAAGTCAGCTCCCCTAAGGGTCACTGTGACCCCTTGGATGCCTAAACACTAAATGAAAAATTCCCAGTTTAGTAGCAGCCAGCAAAACGCCTCAGAGAGATCTGCCTACTTGGTTACAACGTTTAACGAATTTCCTTAGAAACATCTAAAAATATCCCAGTGAAAATCCTAAGCGAAGGCAGGTAACTTTCCCCGGGGAAGGTCCCTTCTGGACACATTTGAGCCTTGGTTTGGTGACCTGGGGAGGAAAGGAGCAGGAGGTGCCCAGGAAGAGGACCTAATAGAACACCCTGCTTCCATCCGGCGGGGACCCTCCGGCGTTCACCCCCCTCCACCAGAGGAAACCAAAGGAAGGGAAGTCAAACGTCCCGAGAGGGGTGGCCCAGACTAAGGCTGGCAGATCTGCAGCGCGGCCGCTTGGCAGCCTCGAGGCCACGCTGGCCGACAGAGGGAGGGGAACGCCTTCATCTCGCCTCAAAGACCCCCAGACCAGGGGTTGAGAGGTACGGAGCCACGAGCAGAGCAGGGAAAGCCACCCAACCCAGAGATTGCTGCAGGAACCACCGTCCCCATCCCACCCGGAGCGCGCCCCTCCGGGGACTCGGCCAACGCCGCCCACCCGGCCCCCCGCAATGCGAGGCCCCGCCCCCGCCAGGAGAGGGCCGCCCGCTTCCGCGAGATCTGGGCGCTTCCGAGGATCGGCGCGGGAAGTCCCGGTGGCAGGGGTGAGCGAGCGGCGCGCGGCCACCCCTCGGAAGGGCTACCAGAACACAAGGCCACCGGACACGGATCGAGCGCCGGCCGCCAGCCCTCGCGCCGCGGAAACGCAGGAGCGCGGCGGGGGCGGGGCGCCCGCCAGCTCCGCCCACCAGGGGGTGGCGCCCTCTAAGCCCCACCCACCGTCACGGCTAGGGTTTGGGCGGAGTCGACTCCCGCGGAAGCTCGCGGCCGTGGGAAGACACACTCGGAGAGGCGGCTGCTCGCGGACGGCTGGGGACCGACAGGTATCGGTATCGCCGTCGCACCCTGGTCCAGAGCATCTGGTGGGCGAGGGACTCCGGGGAAGGAGGTGACGTCCATGCCGGACGCGCACCGCGGGCAGGACGGGGCTGCGGAGCGGGAGGCCGTCGGCAGGTGCTGTGCGGGGGAGCGCTCAGCTGGTGGGGACGAGGTCCGCAGGTGTGAGAGCTTGCTGTGGACAGCAGGGGCGCTCAGCTGGCGGGATCGGGCCTCCAGGCTCGGGAGAAGCTGCAGACAAGGGGCCCGCCCTGCTGGCGAGGCCAGGGTCTCCGAGTTGGGAGAGGATGCTGGATGGGGGGGCTTTGGGGTCACACAGTCGGGAGGGAGTACTCTCCGGTTCCTGACGCCCCGACCCGCTCGCCAGGATGGGCAGCAGCTCGCTGTCCGAGGACTACCGCCTGTGCTTGGAGCGCGAGCTGCGGCGGGGCCGCGCGGGCGTGTGCGGAGACCCCTCGTTGCGCGCAGTGCTCTGGCAGATCCTGGTGGAGGACTTCGACCTGCACGGGGCGCTGCAGGACGACGCGCTGGCGCTGCTCACCGACGGCCTGTGGGGCCGCGCCGACCTGGCGCCCGCGCTCCGCGGGCTGGCACGGGCCTTCGAGCTGCTGGAGCTGGCGGCCGTACACCTGTACCTGCTGCCCTGGAGGAAGGAGTTCACCACCATCAAGGTAGGGCGCCGGACGCCGCCGGTTACCGTGGGGGAGTGACCCTCCTTTTGGGGTTTCAGGTGTCCTCAGGGCCCGAAGCGCTAGGAGCCCGTGGGCGTGTTGAGGTCCCGGGTGGGCGCAGGGCAGCCTTGGGTGCCTATCTGCCGGGCCCCGCGGCCCTGGTTGCCGTGGAAATCCTAGGACAGGCGCACAGGGGGACTTGGAGGCCCATGCCCTCCCCCCCCCCCAACTCCTCCGCCTGATCAGGTCTGTGAAGGAGGATGCTGAAGCCGGAGGGGGGACGGGGGGGGGGTGGGGTGGACAGCACGGATGGGGGATGGCACGGACCTGGTTCCCGGCTAGGGCCGGGTCGGGCTCTCTGGGGAGCTGCCCAGAGCTGGAGGGGGCAGGGCTGCCGGATGCTCCTAGCTAACTGGGAGGAGTAGGAGGGTGATGACGTCAGTGCCCACGTGGGCGAGGTATGCCTCCACCGGTTGCCTAGCTGCAAACAGCCTCTTGGAAGGAACTCGGGAGCTGGCAGCTCCACTGGGGCACCGCTGGTCCAAGGTTGTTGAACTTTTATTCAGCCTTTCAGACTAGGGGATAAGGAGGGCCCACTAGCCCCATGGTGGGGAGGGGCAAAAGCAGAATGGCCAGGCCTGTCCTTGAGGGTCTCAAAGCGCAGGGGGAGGCTGGGAAGGAGCAGAGCTGGCTGGTGATTTGGTTCTGCCTCTTGGCTGTGTGACTTTGGGCAAGTTACCTAATCTCTCTGAGCCCATTTTGTTTTCTGAGAAAGGGACACAGGTCCACAGAAAAGGAAGTTCTACAGCTGGTGCCCAGTACCTGGGAGGTGTGTGCCTCCAGCTACTGTAAGCAGAGGGGTGCTCCACAGAGCCCTGGAGTTTCAGAACTTACTTAGGAGAGGCACAATGCCATGGGTCTCATGATCCTTTTGGTTCTTCTAGAAAGCCATTTCAGGGTACTCACCTACCTGCATGAGAGGACTAGGGTGTAACTCAGGCAAACAGGGCACCTGCCTCACACAGGCGAAGCCCTGGTTCAATCCCCAGTATTGCATCCATGCAGGGGAATACTACACAGTAGGGAAAAGATGCACAGCAAAGCCTCTTACCCTGGTGAGGAAAGGTCTCCAGTACTGTCGTGAAGAAGCAGAAAAGCAGGAGAGTGCTGAAGAGGCTGTTTTAAGGGGATAGACTAGAGTAGCAAACCCCGGGGTAGGAGGAGGTGGGAGAGTCCAAGAGGAGAACTGCTCTAGGCAGGGCACTCGGTGTGGACCTGCCCCAGACAGGTCAGAGCAGTGCTGGGGCCTGGCTGGCAGAGGGCCTGACCAGGCCCCTCCCTTGCAGACCTTCTCGGGGGGCTACGTGCATGTGCTGAAGGGCGTGCTCTCCGAGGAGCTCCTCATCCAGAGCTTCCAGAAGATGGGCTACGTGCGCAGGGACAGCCACCGCCTGATGGTGACCGCTCTGCCCCCTGCCTGCCAGCTGGTGCAGGTAGCCCTGGGCTGCTTCGCCCTCCGGCTGGAGTGTGAGATCCTAGGTGAGGTGCTGACCCAGCTGGGCACCAGTGTGCTGCCAGCAGAAGAGCTACTGAGGGCCCGGCGGGCCAGTGGGGATGTGGCCTCCTGTGTGGCCTGGTTGCAGCAGCGGCTGGCCCAGGACGAGGAGCCACCGCCTCTGCCTCCCCGGGGCACTCCTGCTGCTTACAGGGCCCCGCGGGACCTGTACCGGGACCTTCAGGAAGACGAGGGCTCGGAGGAGGCCAGCCTCTACGGGGAGCCCTCACCAGGTGCAGACTCACCCCCTGTGGAGCTGGCCTACAGGCCACCACTCTGGGAGCAGAGTGCCAAACTGTGGGGCACTGGGGGTGGGGCCTGGGAGCCCCCAGCAGAGGAGCTGCCTCGAGCCAGCAGCCCACCCTATGGGACCTTGGAGGAGGAGCTGGAGCCTGAGCCCTCTGCCTTCTCTTTCCTTTCACTGCGCCATGAGCTGAGCCGACCTGGGGACTTGGCTGCTCCTGAGGGCCCTGGGAGCCCAGGGAGGGCCAGTCCTCGACATGTGCGGGCAGAGGGGGCCTCAGCCTATGGGCCTGTCCCTGAGCCCCTGAGCTACCAGGCACACAGCTGTCTAGCCCCCGGTGCCCTGCCCACCCTTTGCTGTGACACTTGCCACCAGCTACATGCTGCCCACTGCACAGCCCTATCAGCCTGCCGCCCCAGCCACTCACTGCGGGCACTGCTCAGTGAGGCCCAGAGGCGCCTGTGGCTGCAGCGTGCACAGGTGGACACCCTGCTGTACGACAGCCCAGGGGCCCGCCCCTAGGCCCAACTGGCTCAGGTCAAGGGTCTTCAGGAATTTCCATGGTGCTGCTCTTGGGGAGGGGCCAAGGCCATTGAATGCCCTGGTCTCCCTATCCCTGGGGGAGTCCAGGGAGGTGGGGGCAGAGCCTCCATGGGAAGCTCCTGCCTGGGGCCAGTACCAGGTCCTCCTCCCCCAGGGGCCAGGCTCAGGCCCAGCTGGCAGTAAGCCCTGAGCTGGACTGACACACCTGCCAATGTGTCCCTGTCCTCCATGCCCAGTATACTGAGCGAAGGGTCCACCCCTTTAAAATCCCCTCACCTGCTGGCTGGCCCGTAGCTCCTCGTCCATTGCCTGCAGCCTGTGGTTCAGGACGGCAGGTTGCCCACCCTCCATGTGGCTTGCTCAGGGTCTGCAGGGCCAACCTGGGAAGCTGCCAGGTGCCGGCTGATCTGGTTTGAGGGCCTTGGCCTCCCCACAGTGTCACAGCCAGGGGGTGCTGGCTGGTGGAACCCAGGCAGCTGTGCCACTTCCTACCCAGTGGAGAGAAGGCTCAGCCACCAGCACCCCTGCTGCCTCCCAGCAGAAGAGGGGGCAAGTCCTGCAGGCCACCCACTGGACTGCTGTGTCCACTGTGGGTCTGGGCAGCTGCTGCAGACCCCAGAGGGAAAAACCACAGCCTGCTTTCCCTGGAGGCCACCTAGGGCCCCTGAGACCAGGGTCCCCAGGCCGCCAGCCCACCCAGGGATGGGTAAGTGCAGAGTCTGCCCTGGCCCAGCTTCAGGGGGCAGGTACGGCGATCTGTGCCCCATCCTGCTCCTCCTCCCCAGTGCGCTCAGAGGACACTGTCCATGTCACACAAGAAGGAACCCCACAGTGTATTAAACAATGGTGAAACCAGGTCTATTAGGAAAGTGTTTCTCTTGCTCAGGATGGGAGCCAGCTGCTTCTCTTAGGAGTTTCAAGGGTGCCCCCCTTCCCAGCCCTGCCCAGGGTCACCACAGCTTCTCTGAGCCCTGTGCAGCCCCTGTGACCAAGAGGCAACAGCACAGCAGTCCTCAGAGGCCAGTGCCCACCCCTGGCTCCAAGACCCCACTAAGTTGTACCGCCTGAGATTTCAGCACCAGTGTGTCCTCCTCTCAGGAGTTTCTGCCAGACAAGACCCTGCCCAGCCACCAGGTGTTGCCACAACAACTCGGCTCACCTGGGCACACAGGCTGCAGCTCCCGCCCCTACTGCACCCCAAGTGCATACCGGCCTGGTTCTGGGCACAGGCAGGGTGGAGTCAGCTCCAGGAACAGGATGGTCGAGGGCAGCCTGGGGACAAGCTGCATGCCGACTTCCCAGGAGGCCCAACCTGACTTGCAGGGGCATCCCCAGTCCACTGCAGGCCTGGCCATCTGACGCAGGCCCACCTCAGGGCTTACACCGCTTGCTCTGGCTCTCTGCAGTGGCCGGGGCAGCTCGCTTATTTCGGTGGTGGGGGAAGGTGGGCATGAGCTCCGGCTCACAGGCTGCAGGGGAGGAGCAGTTCAGTGTTAGGCTAGAGGGATGGGTGGCTCCCCAGCAGACCAGGCCACGGGGCATGCTCCAGGTCCTCACCTATTCAGGATGTCCACATCCTGCGTGCCCTGGAAGTCCACCCACCAAGAAAAGGGCCACTGGCCAAGCAAGCCCCCAGAGAACAGAACCCAGAGGGTGTGGGGAACTTACGCAGGGGCTTCTCCTTGAAGTAGGAGCTCTCCAGGCAGTCTCCCGCGGTTGCCCTGCAGAAAAGCAGCCCATTAATGGGATGCTGGCCTCAAAAAGGTCTGTCCCCTCACACCCCAACCGCTTCTGTTTTAAACTTCCAGTAGCAGGGTAGATGGTAAAGGGAGGTTTGGGGTCCAGAGACCACAGGGAACCTCAGAGTGAATTCTACAACAGGAGGAAGCAGAGAGAACCCACCCTGGACATGGGCAGCAATGCGGCCCATGTTGTGAGAAACTGTCTTTCAAGGTTGTGCTTGAGCTGGGGGAAGGGGTAGAGCACTGGCCCAGGGGATGCGGCTCCAGGTTCAGACCCAGCACCACAAGAATAAATAAGGGATGTGGGTTTGAGGGGTCCCTCCACCTCTGCAGAGAGCAGGGTCTTCCCATTCCAAATGCTGACTCGCAGTACTGCCCGCAGGCGGGATCTGACCTTTTCCTGGGGTCATACATGAAGAGGAAATTCAGCAGGCGTAGTCCAGCCTCCGAGAGCCAGGGGAACTTGTGCTTGAGGTTGTTGTACGGCTGTTTCCTCAGGCTGTACTGGCCAGCCAGGGGCAGCTTCGAGAAACCCTGCAGGAAGCAGGGCTGGAGCCATGGACGGGCTGGGCACAGGGGGCACTGGGGACTGCCAGGTTACCCACCGGCCAGATGTTTTCGCTGGGTGTCCCCAGAAGCTGCACGATTAGGTCAATCTGGTGAATCTCAGAGGTGCCTGGGAGAAGGGGCTTGTGGGCCAACAGCTCGGCTAGAACGCAACCCACCGCCCTACGAGGGGAGAGACCACAGACCTGAGTGCCATGCCACCAGACTGGTGATGGGATAGGCAAGAGGGCACAGCCAGGGCAGACCTGCTCCCACGGCCACTCTGCAGCTGCACTCTCATGCGCCCTGCAGACCCAGGGAAGACCCCTGCCCTGCCCTGCCCTGCCCTGCCCTAGCTCTGGGAGCAGCGGCTCTCACCACATATCGATGCTGGTGGTCTGGGTGGTGGTTCCCAGCAGCAGCTCAGGCGCACGGTACCTGCAGAGAAAGGCACTCCAGGTCGCTGTGGCCAGCCCCTCTCCTTCAGCCAGGGCCAAGTCTCCCAGAGGCTCCACAGTACCCTGAACAACAGGACCACTACTGCCAGGTCCAATACCCTCTGCTCTAGGCCTGAAAACCAGGGTGACACAGTGGTCACAGCTGTTAATGGAGAGCTGCCACATGAGCCTGTCCTGGGCGTTACGAGAACCACCAAGGCCTCGGCACAGGCCTGTGGACATCAGCCTGCTGGAGTGTGGTTAATGCACACTCCAGAGGTGCCACATAGGGACCCTCATGTCCTCCCTTGCCACAGGTCGTTCTGCCTGTTAACAGGATGATCACGGAGCTACGGAGGCCACCCAACTCCCAAGGCGCTTCCAAGCCAGCTCTGAAGGCACCACCTCAGGAAGGTGGACAAGGTGGGCTCCTTAAGGCCACTAAGCCTAGCTGTCACCCTTTGCCAGGTCAACCCTGGCTCTTCTGGGAAGCTGTCCTAGGCCACAGGTGACCTGGAGTGCCTTTCTCTGTCCAGCCTTTATGAGTCTCCCAGACTCTCCACTCTTCTGCACTGTTGGCCCCACCCTCCAAGGGCCCTGAAACAGGTACACTCATCCCCGGGAGGGACTCACCAGAGGGTGACCACCTTGGGGGTCATTGGCTTGACTGGCACACCGTAGGCCCGGGCCAGGCCAAAATCCGCTGTGGTAAAGGCAAAGAGGGAAGGAGAGGTCCTTCAGGGCACTAAACAAGGACCAACACCCCCACCACCAAAGGTGTGTCCACAGAAAGCCACCTCCACACATGCAGGGCCACCACCCTGTACCCACCTGTCTTCACACAGCCCTTGTCAGTCATGAGCAGGTTGGACACCTTCAGGTCCCTGTGACAGAACGCCAGTGTTCCCAGGAAGCAAGCTCCATGGGGCAGCCTCACCACAGCCTTGAGACCACATCGGTCTTACACTGCCCCCAACCCCCTTCTGAAAGCAAAGGGTAGCAATGGCAAGGACACTGGCCGCCAGGTATGCAGTAGCTCCCGCTGCTGTGAGAGAGGCAAAGCCGGCCTCCGGCTCCCATCCCCAAAGGCCCCCCACTCCCAGCAGTTCCTGGCAGAAGACGTTTCCCCCAGGCAGCTGGAGAACTTCTACTGTACACTGCCCCTGGAGGTCTCTGCGAATGACTGCAGTAGTAGGGGAGGCCGGTCACCCTGCCCAGTGCAGGCAACTGCTCCGACCTCCTCTGGCTTCCTCAGTTCACCTGTGAATGATGAAGTTCCTGTGAAGGTACTGGAGGCCCCGGAGCACCTGCAGCACAATGCACTTGACCTGTGTAGAGACCCAGGCAAGGGTTAGGGCGAGCCCACGGTGGACCCTCTATGTGCCATGTCCTTACTGGTGGCCAGGCTGTCAACACACAGCCTCAGGAACTTAGTGGTTGCTGTGTCCAATACAACCAGAAAAGTGCAGTTGCCACCTCTCCTCCCCAGGGGCCTCACGTGTCCCAGGCTGGGCTCCTCGCACTCCCCAACATGCCCCACAGGCAGTAACTCCACCTCTTTCAAGAGGGCTGAGACACCCCCACACCACCACCAGCCTTGTTTGGTACAGTGGTCACTGACCAGGGCTCGCAACGTGCCCCTCACACACCTGAGCTTCAGAGAAGGGCGTCGGCATATTCTCTAGGAGGCTGGCCAGGTCCTGTTCACAATAACCCATCACCAGGAAGATGCTGGGGGAAAACACAGGAAAACACATGCCCCATCCTGTCTTCTCCCTTCTGGGCAGAGGCCCTCCCTCACTGCAGGAAGGGTGGCACAGAGGAACAGGGCCCACACGGGTGGTGGGCCCAGCAGGGTACCTCTCCAGGTGGTTCCCGACAACCACCTCCTTGAGCTCCACAATGTTTGGGTGGCGAAGGCGCAGGAGCAGAGTGATCTCCCGCAGGCTGCTGATGGGGATGCCTGCAACAGAGAAGGCTCAGTGAGCCCCTGCCCTGCCTTCAGGCTCCAGGGACACCCAGTGAAAGATGCCGCTACTGTCCCGGCTCGGGGAGACTGGCCATCCCAACACCACTCGTCACTGTCACTCATCAATAAAATCAGCAACTCTGTGCTCACTGCTGTACTGAGGGCATCCTGGTGGGTCCGAGCCCCCCCCCCACTGCGGCTCAGCGGGGTGCCAGATTGGAGTGGAAGGTAGGTGAGGTGGATCGCCAGACTGGAGGGAGAGGAGGGGCAGGAGAGAATCCACACACCTCCAGGCAGTGGGGACAGACTTCACAAACCTGGCCTGGAGGTGACAGGCTGAGCCAGCCCCCTAATCATACCCCTTCCTGCTTTGAGGTCCTAGCTGTAGTAGTCTACCCCTCCCCACTCACCATCCTTCTCCTTGTCCATTCGCACCTTCTTCAGGGCAACGATCTCGTCTGTCTGTGTGTCGCGGGCCCGATCTGGAATGGAAACCCATCACAAGCCCCTCTGTGCTAGGCAGGAGCCCCTCTGAGGCTCCTTGGGGTTCCCTGCCCCTCCTCAGAAGCCCCCTCAGCTCCTCAGGGTTCCCTTCCTCTTCTCAGAAGCCCCCCTCAGCTCCTCAGAACTGCCTTCCCTCTAGCAACCTAGTGCCTAGTGATGCTCGGTCCTCACTCTGTGCAAGCAATACTCCTGAGACAAGCTCCCCGGTGCTCCCTCGCTTGAGCTGGGTGGGAATGAATACCCAGTTCCTCTCTGAAACATGGCCTCCGGCAACTCAGGCAACATATGACCCACTGCTTCACATCTGCCTGCAGCTATGTTCCAACAACAAATAAAGTGCTCTATCTGGACGGTCCCTCTTCCAAACACTAGACAGAAAGTCTCACACCAACAGAGTTGGTATGAACACCAGCTGCTGCTGAAAATTCTACCTTTCAATATTCTAACAGCCGCTGCATTCCATGGTTATACATTTGGGTTACTGATATTAGCACCCTGAAACTGAGGTTTGCCCCCAGATATGGTGTAAAGTTCATGGAAACTGCACTGGGCGTTAAAAGTTCCTGAACAAGCTTTGGGATTGAACCCAGGGGCACTTAACCACTGAGCCACATCCCAGCCTTGAGAAGCTTTTGCCAGCCCCAACACAGCTGCCTTGTGGCAACCCAGCCTGTACTCATCAGCCACAAGCTGCGCCTCCAGGCACCCCACGGTGGTCACTCACACACAATGCCATAGGTGCCCTCGCCAATGCGGTTCAGCTTCTCAAACTCCTTCACGCTCCGGCATCGCCCCAGCTGAAAGAGAGAGGTGCTGCCAGTGTGGCGCCTGGAAGCTGGTAAACAGCTGAGAACAGGCATTTCTCACCCACCTGGCACTGAGAAGTCCACCCATGTCCTGCTCACCAAAGAGAAAAGCAGCCACACACTTGGGCTTCTCTGATGAGAAAAGGGGGAGGATGATACTGGGCCCACTTTGAACGAAATACAGAGGTGGCCTAGCCACTCCTTCTCCATCCCAGTCTGCATGCCTGCTGTCTACAACAGTCACCACTGTGCACAGCAACACCATTATGGCAGAGAATACTATCATCACCATCCAGTCACTACCTCCTCTGTGTGAAGAAACATGGCTCAGGCTGGGCAGGGTGGCGCAGGCCAGTAATTCAGCCACTCAGGAGGCTGAGGCAGGAGGATCCCAAGTTCCAGGCCAGCCTCACCAACTTAGCGAGATCCCGTCTCAAAATAAAACACTAAAATGGGCTGGGGATGTAGCTCAGTGGTAGAAAAAGAACACTTTGATTCAATCTCTTGTATCAAAAAAAAAAAAAAGAAAAACAGAAGAAAAGAAGCACTGTTCAGTGGCACCTGGCCACGTGTGTCTTCCAGGTCAAAGGAAGCTGGCTACCACCCACTCCCCTCCAGGGAGGCTGGGAATGGCTGAGAACAGGGGGAGCAACAAGGCAGAAGAGGGCTAGGATGCAGCTCAGCGGTGGACTGCTTGCCAGCATGCTCAAGGCCGTGGCTTCAAGCCCCAGTACCACAAAAAAACCCACCATGGCCCACCGTGTGGAAAACAGCTGCCTTCCTAGGATGTTAGTGAAGAGAGGAGATAAAGCTCTGTCCACCCAGAGAGCCTGCACCCTGACAACCCTGCATGATGTGGTGCCTCTGGAGAACGGAATGAGCACTTCTCCTTGGGTCTAAGCAGTGTCTGCAGCAGGGTTCTGATTCCAACAGCCTCTCCTGGTTTCCCTTCTCTTGTCTTGTTACTCTCTGAGACCTAGAGGCAACTGGCCTGGCTCCCTCCAGGGTCTCATCCCTCCTCACACTGCTGCTCTGCTGGCACCTCCTGCCCACACTGTGACCCTCCTGCTCTGCCCCTGCCTCCTGAGTGTGGCATGCCACCCTTCTCATCTGTGTCCAATCTGATCACACTTCCTGGTCCAAAAGAAATGCCAGTTCTTCTGCCAATCTCGTCCTGGCCCCAGCTGAACGCGACTCCTAAGACCCTAGAGACTTCCAGGTCTCCAGGCACTGCTAATTATGCACTTTGCCTATCCTCCCATTGGGCCACGACCATTATTTGTTTGTTTATTTATTTTGGTGCCAGGGAGTGAACCCAGGGGCGCTTAACCATTCACTGAGCCACATCCCAGCCTTTTTCAATATTTTAGAGACAGGGCCTCGCTAAACTGCTGAGGCTGGCTCTGAGCTCCCCATCCTCCTGCCTCAGCTTCCCCAGCGGCTGGGATTCCAGGCGTGCACCACCATGCCCAGCTCTTGATTCTCGGAAACACAGCCCCGCTTTCCTTACACCATGTGTGCACCTTGGTAAAAATGGTTCAGCGCCTTCATCCCACAAAAGAGCCAGTAACGGAAGTGGCGGCACAGGTCCCCAGAGAGGGCTGCCGGCCCCGAAGAGCCCAGGCGCAGATGGAGACGGGAAGCAGGCCGCCAAGTTCTCGCCCAGCACCAGCTGCGGCGGCGGAGCCCGTCGCGGGCGGAATCGGGAAAGCAGGGGTAGGAGCTGGGAGTCTGCCCTCGCGGGAGGCCGGGCCTCGCCCCGCCCCGTCCCCGGGAGGCCGTCAGCCGGGCCCGTCCCCGTCCCACCCCCGCGAGGCCGCCAGCGGGGTCCAGTCCCCATCCAGACCCCGCGAGGCCGCCAGGAGGACCCGTCCCCGTCCCCGGGAGGCCGCCAGCGGGGCCCCGTCCCGCCGCGCCGCGCAGGGAACCCCGGGGCCGTCGTTCCCGCGCGTGCCGCACGGCGCCGTCGGCGCTCCAGCGCGACCCTGCTGGCGGGGAAGGCCGCGTCCCCGAGGGGCCCCCCGTCGCACCCTGTGCTCCGCAGGCACCGTGAAGAAGCCTTCCCTACGGATACACTTCAGACGGATCTGCTCCGACTCGGGGTCCGGCTCCGCCATGGCGAGAGCCGGCGCCACTGCCCGAGCGCGCAGGCGCGCGATCTACTTCCGGGTCGTGCTGCTCCGCCCCCCCCCGCCACGGTTACCCCGGGAACCTTGCCGGGACCTAGACACGCCCCACCTGGCGAGGTTCCAGCCTCTGAGCTCAGCGCGTGGGGTTGGATGCAGACCCTGGTAGCTGGTCCACCGGCAGAAGGCGGCAGGTGGGGAGGGCCCCCTGAGATGGCATCCAGCTGAGCACTCCCCTGCGGGTGCACCCTCCACTTCGCAAGAGCAGGGCTCCGCAGTGAATGCGGGCAAGCCCAGGGCGTCTGCCCAGTCCTAGAGGGTTCTGGGTTTGTATGTAGTATGTATGTATGTACTAGATAGGACTGGTGTTTATACTAGATGGACTTACATGTACATATGTATGTATACATTTGAAGCTGTTGGAGCCAGGCTTGGTGGCTCATGCTGGAATTACAGAATTCCAGCAACTCAGGAGGCTGAGGCAAGAGAATTTAAAGTTTGAGACCAGCCTCAGTAAATTAGTGAGACCCTAATTCAAAATAGAAAAAAAAAAAAAAGAACGATATGTCGATATGTGTGACAGGCACCTCAATACCTGAGAAGACTGTGGCCATGCCACTGTCCCCTATTTCTGGTTTGCCCTCTGAGGCCAGCCAATCTACAAACTAACAAAACTAACACATTGTTACTACATACATAAGATCAGACAGGCCAGGGCACTCAGTCAGGCCACAACCTGACCTGAAGACTGTGCTGAGGGTGGACTCAGTTGAGTTCTCAGTGACATCATAACTGCATCCCAAAGTGGCCCTTAATTACCAGAGGGCCAGGAAGACAGGACAGCATTAACAAGGTCACTTCCAAGGTCCATGTGCCCTGCCCACCCACCCCAGGGCACTTCCTGCACTATTCTGGCCTTGGACAGCTCAGAGGCTGGCAGCCCAAGG
This sequence comes from Marmota flaviventris, assembly GCF_047511675.1. NCBI lineage: Eukaryota > Metazoa > Chordata > Mammalia > Rodentia > Sciuridae > Marmota > Marmota flaviventris. The sequence goes on along the minus strand of NC_092515.1, from coordinate 62,842,246 downwards.
CGGCTCTGAATCTCTCTGTTCTACAACATTACCACTTAAAAGTTTATACTCAGCCTCTGGCCTTTTCTCCAATTTGGGGGACAGGCCACTCACTGTAACTTCTAAGTACTTACTCCTCAGAAGTGAATGGAAAGGATCCTAACTGCCCACCTAAGTCAGAGCCCGAGGTGCCGCCTGCTGTCCATCATTCATCACAGCCAGCCACTTCCAACAAGGAAATGCTAGTTTATTCATTTAACACCACAAATTTCACTCTCTGAACCTGTCACTGTCACTCCATAAGCTGCCAGCGGCCCTAGGGAAGGTAAGACCAAGGTGGTCACTGAGGCAGAACCTAGTGGACTGAGGGCACCTTGGCTCCAAAGGGGCAGGATGGCCCTTTGCCTGTGTGGCTGAAACTCAGCACACTGAGTCATGACAATTCAGGGGCGCTTGTTTATTCTTTAGTATGCAGATCATAAGCAGCTACTGTACTGGGGTTCCTGTGTCGGTGGTAGGGACCCCAATCAGCCTGTTCCCGAATGGTTCTCTGCTCTTCATTTCCAGTGGAACAGTAGCTGATTAGAGTCTCATTTGAGGCCCGAGTGATGATGATCTGCGGAATGACAAATTTCTTCTTGTTCGACTTTTGCTTTACATCAGGTTTCTCTAGAGGGAAGAAAACATCCAGGCATTTAGTGGCTGTGTGGGGAACTTCCACAATGCAGACAAGGCCTGTCTGGGGCCAGAATAAAGGAATCGGGCTTGGGGTTAGCAGGAGAGACTGTGCACGGAAGTTCCAAAGCTCACATGGATTCACAATGCAGCCACAAGGGTCCTTTCCTTCAAGGGAGAAACAGGAGACTTTCTAGATTTCCTGTGCCCTAGGGAAACAGCTGTAGGGTGGCTTCAGGGCAACAGCACAGGAAGGAGAGGATATAAAGGCAGTTCTGCCCCAGATGCCCAGCATCCAGAGGGTTATAACTCTGGAAAAACTTCTGTACAGATCTCTACCCATCAGAATTGCTAGAAAAGGCTGTTTCAGGCACTGCCGTTTGCATACTCCTAAAGGTGACCGAGTTTGTCTTGTTACAAGGTATGAAAGCCAAGGAGCTCCCAGCCTCCTCCCTCCACCACTGGCTCCAGGCTCCCAGGCTGGGGCCTGTGGAAGCCCAGTGAGGTGCACAGACAACACAGTCAAATGCTGATCATGCCCTTTTGGGGCTTGCTTTGCTCCCTCAATTCCCTTAATGCTGCATGAGCCCAGTTACAGGGGAGAATGAGTGGTTAGTGATATCAACATGGCTTTTATTATTTATTTTGTAGCACTGGAAATCGAACCCAGGACCTCATGCATGCCAGGCAGGCCTCTCGCACTGGTCTGCTAAAGAAAGCCATTCTGCAGATGTACAGGTGTATCATTCTCTGGCACGCACATCCTAGCCTGTTTTGGAGACCTGGCCTTGTTAAGTCGCCAAGGCTGGCTTGAACTCACAATCCTTCTGGTGAGCTTCCCAAGGAGCTGGGATTACAGGCCTGCTCAACCATCCCTGGCAGACCTTCAATATTTCTTTTTCTTCTTTTCTTTTGGTATCAGGGGTTGAACCCAGGGGTTCTTTACCACTGAGCTACATCCCCAACCCATTTATTTATTTATTTATTGTTTTGATATGAAATCTCACTAAATTGCTGATGGTCTCACTAAGTTGCCCAAGCAGGAATCAAACTTGTGCTCATTCTGCCTCAGTCTTCCCAGTCGCTGGGATTACAAGGCAAAGCCACTGCACCTAGCACCTTGAATATTTCTTTGTGACATCCTTCTTTGAGGTTTAGAAAAATCAGATTAATATTTACATCATTTTATTCTAATCACTCTTGACCATCTGGAAACTATCTGCATATGGCAAAAGGCTACAATCCAACTTGTGTTTTCCTTACAGTGTTAGGCAGTTTTCCTAGCATCATTCATTATACAGTTCTTCCATTTTCCGCTTTTTTCCCTTGATACCAAGCATTAAAGTTATTTAGTTCTTTTTGCATACTTTTATTGGTGTGTTATAACCATACATAATAGTTACATTTTTATGTATTCGTACTTGGACACAATATAATGATATATTTGGCTAATGTAATTCCCACCTATTTTTGGTGCCAGTTTTATTGTACTCTCATTACATACACACACACACACACACACACAGCTTTTCATGTTTTCCATTTCATTGATCTGCTTGCTCTCTTTGTACTGGAACTACATATTTTTTTTCCAGATATGAAATCAACCCCTTGATATCTTGTCTCTATGTTTCTTTACCACATCAAAAGGTTGACTGCAACACTGGACCTTTGCTTCTGTCCAGTAAGTCTATGTCACAAGATGAATCAGGATTTAGAGATGTTTAGCATCTCTTTCTTTTCAAATTACAACAAATATTTGGAATTTACTGCTGCAGTCTCACATGTTCTTATCATAATAGTGGCCAAAACTGAAAGACATATTAAAAAAAAGACCCTGAAGTCATCCATACTTGCCATTTATTTAGTCTGGTTTGGAGAAAAAGGCAAAGAATTCTGGAACTACATTTTTAATAACAACTTTTGACATATTTTTAAAGTTTTTATTTTTAAAATATTTATACATTCATAGAAAGTTGCAAAAGTAGAACAGAAAGTTACTGTATACTCTTCACCCAGTTTCCCCCAATGATAACACCTTTTATATCTGAGTTAATATAAACACTGGCATTGATCCAAGGTGTACAGATACATGCCATGTAGTCACGTGACCCCACCTTCATCAGGACACAGGACTGTTTCCCACCAGACATCCCCACCACTAGTCTGTTCACCATCTCTATAATTATTACACAAATGGAATCAATCATACAGCATGTGACCTTTTGAGACTGGGGTTTTTTGGTTTTTTTTTTTGGTGCCAGGATGGAGCCCATGGCCTCATACATGCTAGGATTTAACCTAGGGGTGCTCTACAACTGAGCCACATCATCAGTCCTTTTTGTTTTTTTTTTTCCTTTTGTGTGTGTGTGTATAGTACTGGGGATTGAACTTGGATGCTCTACTAGTGACCTATATCCCTAGACCCTTTTGTTTTATTTTAAGACAGTATCTCATTAAGTTGCCCAGGTTGGCCTTAAACTCCTAGGCTCAAGCAATCCTCCTGAGTAGCTGGGAACTCACATGTACACCACCATGCCCAGCCAAATTCAGTTTTTTCTTTTGGTACTGGAGATTGAACCCAGGGGTGCTCTACCACTGAGCTACACCCCCAGCCCTTTGTAATTTGAGACAGGTCTTGTCCAGTTGCTGAGGCTAGTGTAGACCTTGCCATCTTCCTGACTCAGCCTTCTGAGTAGCTGAGATTACAGGCATGCACCACCATGCCCAGCCTAATTCTTTTTTCTTTTTGGTGGTGCTGGGGATTGAACTCAGGGCTTTGTACATGCTAGGCAAGCACTCTCAACTGAGCTATATCCCCAGCCCCCATTTTTTTTTTAAAAGGCATAGACAGAGGTCTATTTAGGAAAGTGGATACACATTCAAGGGAGAACAGGGTGGGGAATGGCAATCTCAAAAGAGAGCTGCCGGGAACTGGGGCTGTGGCTCAGTAGTAAAGTACTTGCCTAGTATGTGTGAGGTACTGGGTTCAATTCTCAGCACCATAAGTAAATAAAGTTCCATAAACAACTAAAAATATTAGAGAGAGAGAGAGAGAGAGCACGCATGGCGCGCGAGAGCTGCCTTTGGACTAAGCAAGGAAAACACAACCCAGGGAAAATACAAGCCATCTCCAGAGGGAGAGACAGTAGCCCATTGGTGCACTGGCCCAATTCAGTTGTAAGAATGTGTCCACCATCCCAAGAAGTCCTCTTGTGCTGAGTGTGACCAATTCCCACTCCTGCACTTGGCACCAGAAGGTCACTGAGCGCCTCTCTATGTATCTGCTTTTGGACATTCGGATATAGAGCATCATCCTGTAGTGCCCTGTGCACTTGGCTTCCTTCATGTGGCATCATGTTCTGGGGTTGTTCCACAGTGCAGCACATCAGTGGTGCTCCCTTGTTACTGTCGAGCACGTTCTACCGTGTGGAGGAACCACACTCTCCCCTGTCTTGAAATTCATCTTCACTCTTGTTCCTTGACCTGCTGTTTTCTCTTCATGTCCCTGCCTCCGAAAAGGTGCTGTGAGACAGCTGCTGCCTGGTGCCTTTCCAACAGGCAGTTCCTTGCTGGCAGGGGTCTTGCCCACTCCAGTGCCTCATGGGTCCTCCAGTCTCTGGTGAATTTGCAAAGCGAGACCATCCTAGACAGGCAGAGCAGCTGAAGGGAAAGGTCTCCTTGCTAATAGACAGTGAGGAAAACCAGGGGCCTTCTGGCTATCTGAGGACTATGGCAAAAGACATCCTTGATATGAGGGCAGCAGAGTATAACATGCCAAGTCCTTGTCAGGACTTAGTCAGTGGTGAGCTGATGAGCAGACCATTCCGAATGCTCAGTAGAAGGGTGATATCTGACTCTTCCATCATTTGTGAGACTATGACCTCAGTTGAATTTGGTGGCTTTTTTGTAATTGTGGCTAAAGGCACCCTGAGAGACAAGGGCAACCCTAGGACTCTGGCCCTTCTCAGCCTCCTACCTTCAAGTGAGGAGTTCCTGAATTTCACGTCCAGCCTGTATCCCAAGCCCAGTGCCTGAACTTCACCCTGCCTCCTGCTTGTGGCCCCTTGATGACCTACATCCTGCCCAGCCAGTGTGCCATTTCTCATCTGACCCATGAACCCCATCTCATCAGATAGAAGGTTCTGTTGTTTCCAACTCCTGGGTCCTTCTGGAATCCCTGGTGCCACAGCCTCACTGGTTCCCAGCAGATTACATCAATGGACCCAGGACAGATCTCCCTTGGCTCTGTGCTTCCCTCAACTAGCCTCCGTGCTGGAGCCAGACAGACAGACTTTTCCAAGGCAAAGCCCCATCACACTTCCCTTGTTTTAAATATTTAACAGTCCCACTCCACAGTCGGCAAGACCAAGTGGAGGGAAGACTGTATTCAGGCTTCTTCCCGCAGTTGTGGCCTCAGTCCCTCCACTCCACATTAAGCTGCTAAAAGGGGACACATTTGCTAACTGCTTTGCTCCTTTGTCTCAGTGGTTGGCTCCTCACAGCTGCACTCCCGCCGGGCAGTGCCCCGGGTTCCATTCCACACTCTCACAGTGGTGCCAGATGACACCTGGTGGCTTCTCCCCAAGTCCTCTGGACTCTGTTACCTACCTAAACTCTAAGGGAACTTACCTATCCATGAAGAGCTGGATATCACTTCCCACCCAGAGGCCCTGAAGCGAACCCCCCCCCCCACGGCCAGGGCCTGGACACTGGACCCCGTCCCGTGGCGAACGTACCTTCCGACGAGGCAGAAGGCCTCTCGTGCTTGGCCGACCCCTTCCTCAGGAAGTGGCTGTCCGCGAGCTTCTCGGTCTCCAGGGAGTGCTTCTCCGACAGCCCATCCTTAGATTTCGAACTCGAATAGGAGGAGCCCTTCCTTTGCTCCTCACCTGAAACACACGCACAACCGTCAGCCCGCCACCCGGGTCGGGGCGCGGGCTCCGGGGCGGCCCGAGCAGCGGCGGGCGCCCTTTACCTTTCCTGGGTTTGGGCTTGCTTTTCGAAAGTCCCATAGGTGAGCCCGCCGCCCCGCCGGCGCGGGCCGGGGTCCCCGCGCCTCCGCGGCTGCGCGCCCAGAGTGGCTCACAAAGCCCTTCCGCGAGCCGCGGCGGCGCCGGTCACCACGGCAACCGCGCGCCTCGCGCGATCTCGTCCTCTCGCGAGAGCGGCTGACGACCGGAAGCGCCGCGACCCGGAAGTCCCCGCCCGGCGTAGCGGAGAGGTGGGGTTGAGTCGCCTGCGCCCGGCCCAGGGCTCCCGCTGTCGGACTGGCCATGGACGGTAAGGGGCGGCGGCGGACTCCGGATCCCCGACCTGGGGTTTGTTCCCCGGGCGCCCACCCCACTCTGGGCCCGGGAGACCCGACCTCACATCCCAACCCAAGAGACCGTCTCCTGGGCCCCGACCCCACATCCCCACCGACGCCGCCCCCGGCCCGACCAGGAGACCGTCTCCTGGGCCCCGACCCCCCATCCCCACCGACACTGCCCCCGGGCCCCGACCCCGCATCCCGACCAGGAGACCGTCTCCTGGGCCCGACCCCTGGTCACATCCTGACCAGGAGACACCACCCCCCTCCCAAGTCTTGACCTCGCCTTCCCAGGGGAGTCCAGGCCTCCTTTCCTCTAAACTTGGCATAACGAGTGAACAGCGTGTCCACTTCTGCCCTTGGGGCCCTGGAATGCCTGGCCAGAGGGTACCAGGAAAGGTGCAGTGGCGCTCCATGACCCCAGAACACCACTCAGAGAAATAGGAAGAGAGCTCTAAGGGCCGGGCACAGGGGTAAGCCCCAGACCTCAACAGCAGCTATTTTGAAACTGGAGCCATACGCCCCATTCTGCAGGTGGGGAAACAGGTTGGAAGGGAACCACCGACCCGGCAGTCTGACTCCCTGGCCTGCCTTCACTTTGGAGTGCTCTGGGCCCAGGGATTCCAAAGAACAAGAAGAATCAATGGCAAAATTAAGCTGCCTCCATTTGCAGAAACATTTATGGGGTAGTGTGATAGATTTAAAACATTTTTTTTTTCAAAATGCTTGGGTAGAAAGTATATAACTATGTCATTGTCATGAAGAAAATGTGTTGGAATTCTTTATAGACCACCGTGGAGTGATGAGAGGTAACACCTAACCTAACTGCCCCCACCTCCTGAAGAAAAAGCTCTCCTGGTTCTTTTGAGGAAACAAGTTTTGTTGTTGTTGTTGAAAAATTATGTATTAATTTACTTTACAGTAGAATGCATTTTGACACATTGTACACAAATGGAGAACAACTTCTCATTCCTCTGTACATGGTGCAGAGTCACTTCAGTAGTGTAAACATACATTTATTTAGAGTAATAAAGTCTGTCTCATTCTACCATCCTTCCCATCCCCACAGTACCACCCCTCCCCTCACTCTTCTCTACAGAAATCAAAATTCCTTCATTCTTCCCTATCCCCTTGCCCCATTATTGATCAGCATCTGCTTATCAGAGAAAACATTTGGCTTTTGTTTTTGGGGTGATTGATTTATTTTACTTAGTATTACATTCTCCAGTTCCATCCATTTATCTGAAAATGCCATACTTTCATTTTTCTTTAAGGCTGAGTAATATTCCATTGTGTATATATACCACATTTTCTTTATCCATTCATCTGTTGAAGGGGAGGAAACCTTCTTAAGCCAGTTTCTCCAGCTGTTTGTTCTACATGGTTCATGCAGTCTGGATAAGGACCCTGAGGCTGGAAGGGAGGGGATTTTGCCAAGTGGGATGGACTGGGCATCATGGCACTGATTTGCTTGCCCATGTATCAGGGTAGCTTTGTTTTCCACAGTCAAAGCCAGCTTTGGCCTTGTCCAGGCCCTGGCCAGGCCCAGTGGCACATGCCTGTAATCCCAGCTACTCAGGAGGCTGAGGCAGGAGGGTCAAGAATTCAAAGCCAGATCAACAGATTAGTGAGACATTTAGCAACTCAGCGAGACCCCGTCTCAATAAAATTTAAAATGGGACTGGAGATGTGGCCGAATGGTTAAGCACCCCTGGGTTCAATCCCAGTACTAAAATATACACACACACACACACACACACACACACACACATTTGACCAGACCCTGTACTGAGAAAAGATAGATTGCTAGGTGCCCAGAACTCAAAGGGGATCCTTGATTGCATCTGTGGAATGTACGCTTATTCAGGGCCGAGGGGGGTGACCTTTCAGGAGCCAGTTCTTGGGATCCTCATTCAAGGCTGGGGGGTGATGAACCCTTCAGAAGCCAGCACTCAGGACTTTCATGCTGGGCCAGGAGAGGATGGATCCTTTGGGACACACATTCTGGGCTGGTGGGGCAAACCCTTTTGGAACCAGTACTCGGGTTTCTCCTTCTGAGTTAAGGTAAACCCTCTAGAACCCTCTTTCTGTGCTGGGGTTGAACTCTCCGGATTTAGAAATTTAATAAATTTATATCAATCAGAATCTGCCTGGCCCTTGAGTTGTAGTGAACAGGCAGTGAATTAGGACAACAGTGGATTTGTTCAAGACACTCCGTCTGCAGGGTGGGCGGGCAAGGTAACCTGGTAACAAGGTAACCTGAAGCCATGGCTTAGAAATGGCAGCTGCCATGGAGTCAGTTATCACTTGGCTATTTTGATCCATTTACCTTTGGGACGATTGAGTACATACAAAATGGACTGTTAGGTACTGAACATTATTAGGTTGGGAAAGAATCCCAAGGGTCTTTTGTGAGGTTGCATTAATTGTAAACCACCATCTCAAGTTTTCACCACGGCCAGGAGCTGCCTGCGTTACATGATCTGTCCTCATACCCACCCCACATTCTCAAAAAGGACACTGGCTAAGGGAGTGTCTGTGTTGATTACAGCCTTGCAGCCAGGAAGGGCCTGGAGCTGGCCACCAGTGTATCTTCTGACTCGTGCTCAGGCCCTAGCCAGTGCTGTCAGGTCTCAGTTCTGTGCAAGCTCCTAGTGTCTGCAGGGGTCTCAGTGAGCCCATCTGTTTGTTGGACTTGCTGCTTGTCATGTTTCATGAACATGCAATCCTCAAACCATGTTCTCTTTCTTTGCAGATACCCTGTTCCAGTTGAAGGTATGTATTAAATGACCATTTGCCCCAGCCCTGTCCTGGCGATGAGCAAACGGGGACAGATGGTACAAGTCACACTCAGAATCCTAGTAACAGAGTTGGGACAACTGCTCAGACTGCTGACCAGAGACAAGTTGTTGAGCTGGCTCTGTGCAATATTAATTGATTCCTCTTTTCTGGCAGTAGATCACTCTAGCTCATCCATGAAAGACTGAGTGTATTATCTCTCAAGAAACAAGCTTGGTGTTGTGGTTATGCCTTGATGGCCCTGCTAAGCAATTAAGCTGTGGCCTGAAATGCTTGAAAGTCACTATCAGAGAACTGAGGATGGTGCCCCTCGTGTTGGGGTGGTGTTTTCAGCTTTCTGATAACCCCAGGCTCGTTCCTCACTTTTCTTTTAAAGGACCCACACTTCATCATCAAGGTTAACGGTATCTTGTTTCTCACTGGACTCAGGTTGGGCAGGAATGGAGTCCACAGACTACCACATGTAGCTCTCAAGTGGCCTCACCTCACACCAAGTCTTTGTGAAGTACTGCTGCTGTGGGCACAGGCCCTCAGGGGATCAGTTGCATGGAAGACCAGTAAGCCAGGCCCCTAGCAGTGGTGGCAGTGGCTAGGACTGGTTTTGGCACCAGGCAGCTGCAGAGGTCCTGGGGTCACGCATCCTGGTAGTGGTGGTAGCAGGACAATCAGGTTTCTGGGATCTGTCTGCACAAGTATTCTGTGGAAATTATTATATTTTCAGGTTTTGAGAGGTTTTGTTGTTGTTGTTCTGTGGTGCTGGTGATTGAACCCAGGGCTTTGTGCATGCGAGGCAAGCACTTACCAACTGAGCTACATCCCCAGCCCATGGGTTTTGAGGGTTTTATTGGTTGGTTGGGTTGGTACCAGGGTTGGTATCAGGGTTAGTTGGGTTGGTACCAGGGGTACTTTGCCATTGAGCTACATCCCCAGCCCTTTTTATTTTTTGTATTGAGACAGGGTCACGCTAAGTGGCTTAGGGCCTTACTACATTGCTGAGGCTATCCTTGAACTTCAGAACCTCCTGCCTCAGCCTCCTGAGCCATGGGGATTACAGGCAGGCGCCACTGCACCTGGCATCTTTAGTATTTTTATCTAGAATTATGTGTTACTATTTGGGGGTGTCCTGGAACAAGTTGGAAGCCTTACATAAACAGGATTTGGGGTCAGCCTTCCATTCTGGGGAAGGGCTTGGATTAGGATGTTTGGGGAGAAGACAAATGTTTTAGAAAACCTGTCAGAGGCATCTCCTTCCTCAAGCTATTGCAGTCTCAACCCCATGATGGTGGGCTTTCTGCCTTCTCAGCTTGTGGCCAGTCCAGGGTGGCAGAGGTGGAGGGACTGGGGAGCGGGACTTGGAGGGTGGACCTCAGGCGTTCAGCTCAGAATGTCTTGGTTTTCCTCAGTTCACAGCGAAGCAGCTGGAGAAGCTAGCCAAGAAGGCGGAGAAGGACTCCAAGGCGGAGCAGGCCAAAGTGAAGAAGGTGTGCGACGTGTCCAGCTTCTGATTCTGCCTTCTCCGTGCTTTTCTGTTCCGTTCTGATGCTGTCTTCTAGAACCGCACTGTGGCTTCTGATCCCTGCCATATTCACTTCCCATCTGAGACCAGCAGTCTTGGGAGAAGGGGCAGTTCCTGACTCCACCTTCCTGATCCGTGGGGTGTGCACATGGGAAGATGAGTGCATAGCCTCTGCTGGTTCTCTTTAAATGTCCATCCTGTTATTCCTCTGATATTCTGAAGTTGCTTTGCACTAAATAATACAGGAAGTGGGCTCTACCTGTCCCTGCTATGATCTCATCATTCTTTTCTGCAGAGCTGGTGTCCAGGGCATCAGGGTTTGGGCAAGGGTACAGTGGGCCTCCATGGGGTGTGGTAGGGCTGGAGACTCTCTGGGGGCCTCTCCTGGGAGAACCCTGAGAAGGCAGGGCAAAAGGAATGTTGGGGACCCTTGCTTTTGGTGGAACTTCCATTGAAACTTTACTTACATTACTTCCTTGTCTGGGGATATAGCTCAGTGGTAGAGCACTTGCCTAGCATGCAGGAAGCCATTGGTTCAATCCCCAGCACTGTTTAAAAAAAAAAAAAAAAAAATTCAAAAAAAGCCAGGCGCACTGGTGCACACCCATAATCCCAGCTCTATGGCAAGCTGAGGTAAGAGGATTGCAGATTCGAGGCCAGCCTGGTCAACTTAGTGAGATCACATCTCACAATGAAAATAAAAGGCAGGAATGGAGCTCAGCAGTAGAGCACCCTTGGGCTCAATTCCCAGCACCAAAACAACGAGAAAACCTTGCCTCCTTGGTGCAGTGGCCTCAGGGATGTTGATTTTGGCTTCCCGGGCAGCTGGCCACAGTCTGTGTGACAGTGACCTGTGCCATTCCTGCAGCAGTGGCATCTACTTTGGACTCAGTGCCTCTGCCTCTCTCCTCTGCTTCTGTGCAGCAGTGGCTGGGGTGGGCTGCAGCAGGCCAACCACTCTGGAGGGCCTACTGCATCATCTACCCTTGGGCTCAACCCATGCTCCAAAGTGGGCTTGAGGCTTAAGACATCACAGTTCTGCAAAGCTCACAGATGCGGGGTGGGGCGGGGGAATGCACTAAGGATGGGACCCAGGGCCTTTGCATTCAAGGCAAGGGCTCCACCACTGAGGCACACCCCGGCCCTCACAAACACTGTTGATGAGTGTACCTGGCACTGAAGGGCCTCCCCGCTCCATGTTAGCAAACGACCCCCTGGAGAGGGTATCACCAGGCTCCTCCTAGCCAGTGTGCAGACAAACTACCAGTTTCCCCTATAAACTTTTCCCCTTGAATCAGGCCCTTCAGCAGAAAAATGTGGAGTGTGCCCGAGTCTATGCTGAGAATGCCATCCGCAAGAAGAATGAAGGTGTGAACTGGCTCCGCATGGCATCCCGTGTGGATGCAGTGACCTCCAAGGTGCAGATGGCAGTGACCATGAAAGGGGTGAGTGCTAGGGTCCTGGCGCTGCTTGTGCTGACTGAAGCAGGAACAGGATCTGGTGGCTGGTGTGGGGCAGCCCAGAGTGTAGGGAAGCTGGGTCAGAAGGGCTGAGGCATGGGGAGTGCTGGCTGGACACAGGAAAGTGGGCTGGGGTCCTCCGACAGCACGAGACGCAGAGCCTTGTGGCCAGACTCATCCCAGCTGATCTTGGGACTCTCACTAGCCCCTCTGGAAGAGGTGTAGGCTTGCAGCTCCACCATGTCCTCCTTGTCCCGTAAGTGGCCATGTGCTTGTGCGTTCAGTTAACAGCATTTGCTAAGGACCTGGGCTCCCATCGGAGCTCAGAGGACATGTTCTTGGTGGAAAACCCTTGCTCACCTTAGTCCTATTCCCTTCCCCAACCCTCTCTTATCCCAGGTGACGAAGAACATGGCACAGGTAACCAAAGCACTGGATAAGGCCCTGAGCACCATGGACCTGCAGAAGGTCTCTGCCGTGATGGACAGGTTTGAGCAGCAGGTGCAGAATCTGGATGTGCACACATCGGTATGTAGTGCCGTGGGAGGGCTGGAGGGTGCTCAGTCCCGTGTCGCTGAGAGTCTTTTTTTTTTTTTTTTTTGGTTCTGGGGATTGAACTCGGGGGGGCACTCGACTCCTGAGCCACATCGCAGCCCTATTCTGCATTCTGTTTAGAGACAAGGTCTCTAAATAAAAGTGAGTTGCTTAGCGCCTCACTATGGCTGAGGCTGGCTTTGAACTCATGATCCTCCTGTCTCAGCTTCCCGAGTCACTGGGATTACAGGCCACTGTGTCTGGTGAGAGTCCTGTGAGGTGGTCCCTGCCAGGACCCCGAGAGGGCATGTAGGGAGGGCCAGGTGGGAGAGCGACGAGCACACAGAGTTGCAGAGAGTGCCTCAGCACTCGTGTGCACAGTAGGGGAACACAATGAAGGAGTGGCAGGAAGGGGTGAGGGAGCAGAGAGAGCGTCCTGAAAACCTTGGCATGAGAAGGCGCGTGTGGGTGGAGAATGGAAAATGAGGTGGGGCCCTGTGGGGCTGTGGAAGGCTGCTGTAGCCCTTTCCCCGACTGACCAGGATGTGCTCCGCCCCCAGGTGATGGAGGACTCCATGAGCTCGGCCACCACACTCACCACGCCTCAGGAGCAGGTGGACAGCCTCATTGTGCAGATTGCTGAGGAGAACGGCCTAGAGGTGCTGGACCAGCTCAGCCAGCTGCCCGAGGGTGCCTCCGCGGTGGGGGAGAGCTCTGTTCGCAGCCAGGAGGACCAGCTGTCCCGGAGGTAGGGTGGTGCCCTGGCGCAGCCGTCCGCCTGTGCTCTGTGCTGTGAAGGCAGACACAGGTTGGAGACACTAAAGGCAGTTTGGGCTGAGGCTGGGCACAGAAGGCTGTGTCCTCCTCCCTGCAGTCAGAGCGTTAGTGCGGGTGGTGGATCTTCAGCTCAAGGAACGCTCCTGTCTGGGCTCTCACACGTGTCTCCTCTTCATCTGCCTGTGGCCAGCCCTGCATAGAAGGCAGTTGGTGTCCGATGTGGCATCACAGGTCTGTGTGTACACAGCTCACTTCAGAAGCGGAATCTTGGCTGAATGCAGTTGTACACACCTGTGATCAAAGCTACTTGGGAGGCTCAGACAGGAGAATCACAAATCTGAGACCAGCCTCTTTGAGACCCTGTCTCTCAAAGTCAAGAGGGCTGGAGATGTAGTTCAGCGGTAGAGCACCCTTGGGTCCCGTCCCCAGGACTCGGCTGTTTTCTGATGTTCTACTCCTGTTGTCTCAGGGTGACCTTAGGAAGCTGAGACAGGACAGGGCATGAGCTCGGGGCGGGGCATCTGGCATGTGGACACAGTGCTCCGCTGGCCCTTGCCTTTCTTGTCTCACGTGACCCTCCGTTGGCTTCCCAGGTTGGCTGCCTTGAGGAATTAACTGCGCCCCGACGTGCACTGGCTCCCCTGCTCTGTGATGTGCTGGAGGCTCCTGTCCTTCCTCCCCACTGTCTCTCACCTTCTGATCCTGCACAACTGCAGCCGGCAGCCATGGCCTCTCAGCTCCTGCTGCCTGCCGGGCCAGGGTGGACTCAGAGCTGATCCTGTTCCTCTTAGATTGGACAGTGGGTCTGCATCCTGGTGTTGAGTTTGTGCACACTGGTGTGGGTAGCTTTGTGACTCGGGCGGACCCTGGAGCCTGGCATGCTGCCTCGGTCCTTCACTGTGCACAGTTGATGGGACTGGCCAAAGGATGTGTGTGGACTTGAGCCCAGTGCTGTGGGGCCCTCACGCTCCAGGGGCTGCACCCCTGCTGCCTACTGTCAGCCAGTGGGGATTGGGGCCACCCCTGTGCCAGGCAGCTCCTGGAGGCCTCCCCTTTGACAGACAGCCGGCCACAAGAAGGTGCCTGTGGACCTGAGTCCAGCACCGCTGACACTCTGCTGGGCATTCACAGATGACGACCACCTTCTGTGGTTCAGGGCTGAGGTCTTGACCATACTGCCAGCTGCCTGAGCCCTGCTGGGGCCTCTGCCCTCGCCTCCCTCGGTTCTTGGAGGTGCCCAGTCCCCCGGACACAACAGTCGTCCAGGTCCAGGTGTGCCTACCTGGGGTTCTCATCCTTGCTGGGCAGCTGCCTCTGGAGGTGCCTTGGGCCACTGGGCCTGAGCCCTGTCTCCCACAGCGCCCACCAGAGCTCCAGGCTCCTCCAGCCACATGACCTCTTTCCTAGGGCCTTTGCCAGTGCCTCCCACTCCTCAGTGGGTGCCACAGTTTTGTCTTTCACTGTAAATTAGCGGGCACTCCCCTGGCCACTGCCCCACCTGCCTCCTCAGCTTGGATGCCAGAGTGGCTGTGGAAGGGAGCTGGGACAGCTGTCTCCAGGGCCACTGCAGGCTCTTAGAGGGCTGCTGCGGGAGCCACGTGAGACGTGCGGGGAGGCCTCGAGGGCTGGGCACCAGCTGCTGTCTTGTTTTTTCTGTTTCCTAAAGTTTACTTAATGCCATCAAAGTTCTTAGGGTTTGGGGGGTTTTTTTTGTTTGTTTGTTTTGGTTTTTTTGCCAAAGTAGAAAGCCGGGTCCTAGTTTTCTCAGCATGGGTGTGGGGGACCAGTGTTGCCCACCCAAAAGACCCATGTTCAAGTTCAGCGATGTGGCAACTGACCAGAGCACACTGCCCTGGGTTCTGTTCTGGACGTGGAGCCCTGGTATCCGTACAGTGGGTGGTGCTGGGGGAAGGGGTAGCATTGGTTGTTCCGAATGGGGTTGGTCAAGGCACTGTCTGGTTGTGGTCCCACTGGGACTCTGGAAATTGACCTGCATGCTGGGTGTTGAGAGAAGAGCTGATGTCTCCTGGGGAACAGCCTCAGGGAGCTCCCAGAGCCCCACTGCAGGTGCACTGAGGTGCAGAGGTGTGGGTGGCACTGGCCTGCAGGGGTGCTGGGGCTGGTTCACCAGAGGAGGGTGGGTGTTTGCCTTTTTCCTAAAATGCTGTTGTAAGTAAATAAATTGATGCCTGTAATCTGCTTGAGCTTTGCTTTGGTCTGAGAAGCCCAGTTCCCATCACTACCTGAAGCCTTCAGCATGCTGCCGGGAGGCACCTTGCTGCTAGAGCAGACACAGGCCCCTCTGCATGCCCGTCCAGTTCCTGTTTGTGTCATCTTGCAGTGCGAGCCTGGCCCTCACGTCCACCTCTCAGTGGGGAGTGGAACCACACCCCTTGCCAGCAGGGGGCGTTCCCCTCTGGGTGAACACCAGCCTCGTTCCCCATGCCCTCTCAGGGTGGCGGTCATCTTTCTGGTAAATCCCTTCATCTGCATTCCATTGTGGGAGCCTTCCCACCCTGCACTGTGCCTGCAGAGGAGAGGGGACCTGCCCCAGAAGCCCCATTGCTTCCAGCCACATCTCCTGTGGCCTCCGTCTTGTCCTGGCAGGAGCTTGGGACAGCCAGATGCAGGTCCTTCAAGGAGAGAGCTGGCAGGTGCCACCCTGCCAGGGCACAGCCAAGAAACCCGCCTGCACCCAAGCCACCTCTGCAGCCTGTTCCCAGGACTTCCCCACCCCTGGTGGGTGCTCTGGAAAGGCCTGCACGTTACGGAAGAGGCAGGGGTTTAAGGAGGTCTCCACGCAGATCTTTTCAGGTTCTTGACCACGTCACAGGAAAGAACTTGAAGGTGAGTCAGATGATAACAAGAAAGGAAGTGCTCTATTGAAAGAGCACAGAGACAGTGTGCTGGGGCAGCCAGGCGGCCGCGGCTTGTGCTGGCTAGAGACGAACCTCCAAAAGCAGGGGTTGGCTGCAAGGGGGCGCCCGATGTGGGGCCCCGCCCAGCTTCTCTACCATCTCGCCCTGCAGCCAAAGGGCGTGCAAGCGCATGTGGTGGTCACCTGCACAAGCACAGGGTATCTGGAGGTCAGGCTGCCTGAAGGCAGGCTGACTGGGGTGTGGTCACTAGTTAGAACACTATAGTCCTGCCAGATGCTAGTAGGGCCCTATTACTGAGTAGGAGGCCCGAGGCAGGGGGGATTCCTGCAGTGAGGTGAGACCGGCTCACTCTGCACACGGGGTAAGCCCTCTGCACCCACTGCCCTGTTCCTGTCTCAGCCCACACCACATCATCAGGATGAGGGATGACCGAAAAGTAAGGTGGTGAGCAGGAAGCGCTCTCCAAATCAGAAGTGCCTGGAGGGCAGGCAGGTGTGTCCCTCTGGGTGCTGCGGTGAGACCCTAATGTGGGTTGGGTCTCTGTGGAGCCAGCATGGCACCAGTTATTTCTCTGCAGCACAGGATGAGCCCAGTGGTGCTCTGCCACTGAGCCACACCCCCAGCCTCTTCAGCTTTGGGTTTTTTTTTTTTATATTTTTTAATATTTTTCTAGTTGTAGATGGACACAGTATCTTTTTTACTTTTTATTTTTATGTGGTGCTGAGGATCAAACCCAGGGCCTCACACGTGTGAGACAACCACTCTACCGCTGAGCCACAACCCCAGCCCTTTAGTTTTATCTTGAGGGGGATCCCGCTGAGTTGCTGTGACTGGCCCGAAGCCTGGATCCTCGTGCCTCAGCCTGAGTCGTCAGGGTGGCAGTGTGGCCTCAGCTCAGGGCTTGCTGCCTTGCTTGTGAGAACGCACTCCCCAGCTAGCCAAGTGAGGGTCATGCCTCTGCAGAACTCTGGACAGAACCCCTGCTGGACTGTTTGCCCCTTTCACATTACGTTGACCCTAAGTCATCAGCAAATGCCCCTTCAGAATGCCTGGATCCCTGGTAGACCACTGCTCCTCTGGATGTGCCGTACAGGCAAAGAGGCGACTGAGCTGCGTTCTGTGCCAGTGGCTCCATCCCTAGGCACGGGCCTGCTTGCCCCCACTGTGGTATGTGGCATGTGGCATGTGGAGGACTCCAGACCGGATCAGATGACCCTGCACTCAGCCCCCAAGGGCTTTGGTCACCCTCTACCTGGTCTTCTCCCAGGGAAGTCAGATGGAAAGGACCGGGCACCCTGTGGGCTGGGTGGGGCCTGAGGTGCTGGGCAGAGGTCTGCCAATGGGTCCAGGGGGAGCGGCCTGCAGCTCTGGCCAGAAGGTGCAGCGGTGCTATGCCTGGGTCTTGCCCTGTGCTGTTCCTTCCTCCTGAGATTTATCACCTTGGCACACCCCAGTGGCCTCATGGGAAGGCTCTGAGCCTGTCTGCCTGATAAAGAGGTCAGTGCTGGGCAGGTCAGCTGAGACCTCCTCTGTCCTTGCAGGTCTGCTGTTCAAAATGCATGATGACCTTGCAGGGCCCTGGAGCCCCTCTGCTCAGACCTCATGGTCCCACCTATCCAAAGAGGCTGAGCCAAGGGAATTATTTACAAAGGCAAGTTCCTGGGCCTCCTCTCAGCTCTGCAGAACCACACCTGCTGGCGGTGGGTGGCAGGTATGTCTGTGTACAAGCATATGCGTGTGCATGAGTGTCAGACTAGATGTGTACACAGAGGCCATGTGGGGAGGTAGTCATGGAGCCTCCTGGACCATGATGGTCTTTTGTTTGCTTGTTTGGTACTGGAGGTTGAACTCCGGGTGCTCAATCACTTAGCTACATCCCCAGCCTTTTTCAGTTTTTGTTTTGAGACAGGGTCTTGCTAAGTTGCTGAGGCTGGCCCAGAACTTGTGATCCTCCTGCCTCAGCCTCCCAAGTCGTTGAGATGACAGCGTGTATCACTGTACCCAGCTGGACTGTATTTTTTAAAAGACCATAAACAATGTCTGCATAGCCCTTTTTCAGAGGTTCTGGGCTCCCTCTGGCCCGTACCCACCAGGACTCAGGTTCTGTTCTCATAGATCTGTGCTCCATGTGCTCAGGAGCAGCCCCTCCAGGGCCTAGGGTCTGACAACACACACCTTGGTTCTCAAGGGGCTGTTGCTTTTATTGAGTCTACTGTGGGCTGTCCTGGGCTGTCCCCCTCCCCCCAGCAATCCCAGCTGCTTGCACAGGAGAGGTTGGGCCTTGTGCTCTTAGACCAGCCTGTCTTCCTTGATCCCAGAAGAGTCACAGGGGCTGCAGGCTGAAGAGCAGAGGTACCAGGAATGCCAGCAGGGCCCCTGGCTGGTGATGGAGGCCGGGGGCTTCTGAGTAGCCATACTGAGTCCTACAGGAGCCGCCCAGCTGGTCCAGTGGGATGGGTGTCTCCTCTGGAGTTTCGCTGTGGTTGCTCACCTGGGGACAGATGGGCTGGGCAGCCTGCCTGGCAGGGGCAGACAGGAGGGGGCGGGAAGGACATAGGTAGCCACCCTGTCCTCACCTTCTCCACTTCCTCGAAGACTCTCAGCAGGTTGTTAGCCAGTGCACCCCTGACCTCTTCCTCTGTCCACTGCCTCCTGAGCAGCTCCGCAATCAGGTCTGGGTACTTAGAAACGTCCTCCAGCCCCACCGGGAGCCTGTGTCCAGAACAAGAGAACTGGATTCTGCTGCACCCAGGACATGCTTTCCCTCCTGAGCCCCCGATGGGACGAGGTCACAGCCCTTACCTGGTAACACCGTCATAGTCCCCGCCAAAGCCCACGGCTCCGGCTCCTGCCACTTTCTTCACGTGGTCCAGGTGGTCTGTTGGTGGGAAGGGCAAGTGTTGGGCCCTGAGCCAGGCCCTGCCCTGAGCCTCCCCCAGGGAGGTTCACACCCCCACCTACCAGCCACCTGGGACAGGTTGGCACCCTCAGAGCAGGAGACAAAGTAGTTGTAGAAGTTCACCATCACCAGGCTGCCCGTCTCCTTCTGCCCCGGGGAGAGGGGAGGCTGAGTTGGGGAGGACCCGCTGGGCGACAGGCTGGGACTCCCACCACACCCCAGCCCCTCACCACCATCTGGAGCACATCGTCTGGCACGTTCCGGGCATGCCTACACAGGCTGTAGGCCGAGGAGTGGCTGAAGATGACTGGTGCCTTGGACAGCTTCAGAGCAGCCTTCATGGTGGCCACTGACACATGAGCCAGGTCAATCATGATGCCCAGGCGGTTCATCTCCTTCACGACTTGCTGTGGGAGACAGGGCTGGGCCATTTCCAGCACCCAAGGCCAAGAACAGGGTGGGCCCACTCCCAGCATCCAAAGTCGAGGACAGGACGGGGCCACTCCCAGCACCCAAAGCCAAGCCCAGGGTGGGGCCATTCCCTGCACCCAAGGCCAAGGCCTGGGAGTTGAGTCTGGTGTCACTTGACCCTCAGCGGCTGGAAGTTGGGGGCCTCAGGATCAGCACTCTGAAGGCCAGGGGGCTCCATGAGCCCAGCCCTGGGTAAGCTAGCTGCATTTTCTGGACAAGGAAACCAAGGCCCTGAGGGTTAGGCACCTGTCCTGGCTATTCTCCCTGGACCTCTGCCTTCTCCCAGGGAACTGTGGCACTTCCCCCACCCCCTCACCTGCCCAAAGTCTGACAGCCCTTGGCTCTGAGCCTTGTCAGCTCCGTCATCCACCAGCCAGTTGTCAGCCCTGGAGAAAGAGCAGGTGTCTTAGGTAGGGGTCCGGGCCTGCCACACCTGCCTGGCAGACAAGGCTAGGCCTGGGACTCCCAGGAGGTGAAGGAGACCGTTGGTGGTGGAGGGGGGTTGGTCCTACCTCCTGACCTCAGTGGCCACCGTGGGGACCCTTACCAGGGTGTGTTGCAGTTGTGAGTGAGGGTCATGTATCGCATCCCCAGGTGGTAGAGTGCCCGCAGGACACCCAGGCTGCTGTCGATGGAGTGGCCGCCCTCCACACCGATCAGGCTGGCCACCTTCCCCTCCCTGAAGGCCTGTCGGATGCCTGAGGAGAGCCAGGGTGGAGGGGCACTGCGCTTGCACCCGAGCGGCACCACACCTCCCACGCCTGCCCCTGCCCCTCCACCACCAAGCCTAGCTGGAGGCTCAGGCCAGCCAGAGCCCACCTTCACTACTGGTGACACACACAAAGTCTTCGGGGTACATCTGGCACATGCGGTTAATGACGTCCATCTGCTCCAGCGTCCTCTTCACCACGTCCTTGTTCTGAGTCTCACAAGGTAGATACGCAGACCAGAACTGGAGGGACAGGGGGCAGGAGCTGGTGGCACCGGGCCTCGGGCATCTGGTCCCCCATCCCTCCTGGAAGCTGCACGAGCCCGGGGCCCACTGGACCCGGAGGCCACCCCACCACCGGCAAGGCCAGGCCTCAGCCAGGCCCCCAGGGGATGGGGCTGCCAGTGGGGGAGCGTACCTGGCCCCCCACAAAGCCAGCCTTCAGCTTGGGGATGTTGGTGTGGGTGTCAGCCAGTGTGGTCAGGTTGGCCCTCTTGTCCAGCAGCTGGTTGTTGAACAGATTCAGCAGCTGCCAGGGCAGGTCATTGTGCCTGGGGAGCCAGGAAGGGGTCCAGTAGTCAGAGTGGCCACTTGAAGGTGGGGCTTCTGATTCCTGGGCCACAGCTGTCCACTCTCTCCTTCCTGCTTCCCAGACTCAGGGCTAGAGCCAGGCCATGGAGGCCTAACACAGCTGCACTCAGGTGAGCATCCAGCTGGGCCCACCCCTCGGCCAGGGAGTGGCTGGGCAGTCCCCACCTCCAGGAGGAGAGAACAGGCGACGCCTCCCAGTCTCTGGGGGTGGGTGCCTGTGGGGCCACCTGGATAAGGCTGACCATTTTCAGTCTGAAGATTAAACCACCCTTTCAGGAGGAAGTTGGGGTGTGGGGTGCAACTGGCCCCCTTCTTCCAGGGAGCAGAGCATCAGGTGCAGGATTTGGGGGGTTCAGGGCCCCTCTGCTGACTCTATCCCTAGGGAAGAGTCCTGTGCCCATTTCCACAGATCCTCCTGTGCCTCCCCAGGACTGAGGTCCCCCAAGATTCTCCCAGGAGCTGTGGGGCTAGGGCCTTGGGAGAGGGTGTGTCAGGAGGGGCAGCTGAGGGAGCTCTGCCAGGGCCCTCCTCTGGTGGCCCAGCAGCCCCAGGGCTGAGTCCTAGACCCTGGGCCCCAGCAGAGGCTGGGAGTAGCCTGGAATCCCTGGAGCTGGGACTTGCACGTGTCCAGTTTATCGGCACAAGACAGCTAAGGAGGCACTCTGGCGCCCCAGACCTTGCTGTTACTGTCTGGGACCTGCGACTTGTGGCCAGGGCTCCAGGCCCCAATTCCCCTTCCCCAGGACTGGCCCCTGTCAACTTCCAGCTCCTCCCCTCTGTGCCTCAGCTGGCTGGGCAGCCACATGGGAACGTTTTGGTGTCATCTTCAGAGTGAAGCCTGGGGCAAGTGGGTGACCATTAATGTCGGCGTGTGGACACTCTGAGGAGAGCAGTCCGTGTGTGGACACCACGGAGCACCACTACACACACCAAGATGCTTCCTGTCTCACAGGCCACGTGATCTCGGGGATCACTGTCCCCGCTGTCCTCCTCAAGGCTGTGGTCAGCCACAGCCACACCTCAGGCACGACTGTCACCACAGGGTCTCAGAATGTGGTGCCCCTCCATGCTGCCCACCCAAGTGCACTCCTGGGAATGAGCCGCCCTGGGCACGCCGATGAAAGTCCCTCCCCAGGAAAGGTCTGGGCACCCCACTGGGCCCCTAGAGGGCACCTGCCACACGGTGTGATTTTTCAAAATCAAGGACTTCTATGAACGTGGGAGGGACTGGGCAGATGGGACTGTGGCCGAGCTCCTCCTGGGGCGACCAGGACACATTTGTCCGGAGGAGAAGTGGGCGGGTGAGGGCACAGCCCCTGGGCTCTCCCAGCAGGAAAGGGCAGCACAGCCTGCAGAGGAAGTCTGTCCCCCCCCTGGGCGGGGCGGGGCCGAGGGCAGCGGAGGCTGCCCGCCCTCACTCCCCCACGGCCTCAGGCTCTGCCCACTCTGCAGGAGGGGACCCGCAGGGGAGGGCAGGGCCCGGCCCTTCTGCCTATGGCTGCTCAAACTGCAGTTCCAGGCAGTTGACATACTCTCCTTATTCAGGGGTCCTGGGTGGGGTCCCACCAGAAAGACGGCCCAGCAAGGGGAAGAGAGCTTCCGGGAGAGATGCTGGGGCCCTTGCTGGCTTCCTGTTTTTCCTGGGAACAATGCCCCACAATGCTGGCAGGCACATGGCCCACTGGAGCAGAGACGCTGGGTGTGGCCATGTGGCTGACTTCTGTCCTGTGACAGATCCCAGAAACTATCCTTGGCAGACGGCGGTTGGCTTGCCCCTGAGGCAGCGGTGGGAACGGCGGCCTCACTGAGTCCTGCACAGGGGTGCCATGGCAGGACCCCCCTGGGCTTCTCTGCTGTTGGGACCACTTGTTTGGGTCTCCCAGTGGTCAGTGCAGCTAATGTGGACTGGTCAGGACTAGTGGTCTGATTCTACTTAGACTGGTCCTGGCTCCCTCCCTCTTTGGACCACCCCAGACCCCCAAGCCCAGCTCCCTGGCATTCTGTCCCTCTCTAGGCCACCTTATCCTCATGTGGGCTCTGGACAGCCCCCTCCTGAACTCAGCCCCTCTTTCTGCCCAGCTGCCCTCTGCCCCCTAGAAGGGAGAAACGTTCCCTGGCTCCCGTGCCCTACAGTGGAGTCCTCTGCAGCCCTCCCCCGCCTGGCGTGCCCAGGGGGGCCTGGGTCACTTCCTTCCATAACAGGGACCTGGGGCCCTGGTCCTCTGCACTGGCAGGAGACCCAGACAAGCTGGCCAGAGGGCAGCAGGGAATGTGGGGAAGGGACACCACTGGCCCATGGTAGCCTGCCCTCCTTTCCTGAGTGGCCTCTGCTCCCTGGAGCCGGGTAGGAGGCGTCTGGGCTTCCCTTATCTTCCCACAGAGGTGCCTCCGGAGCAGAGGCTAGCGCAGCATCCATTAGGCCCCCGTGACCCTGCCGAACCTAGACCCTGGATGCAACTAAGCTGGGAGGTGGGGAGAGTCACCTTCACAGATCGGGGAGGGCCCAGCAGCCAGAGCCCAGCTGCAGTGCAGGGACAGTGGGAAGCGTGGCCGCAGCACCCAGGAAGGTGATGACGGCACAGGACCCGGGCACAGGGGCCTCAGGGCCCCGGGGTCGGGAGGGCATGTTCATTAGAGGTGTACCTGGTGACCCAGCGTGGCGGTAAAGGGACAGCCAGAGGGGGCCTCATCCTTGGAGGCAGGAGAGAGGCTCTAAGCCGCCTGCTGAGGCTGGAGGGCAGCAGGGAGGTCAGAGGGACACGCAGCAGCAGAGGGGCACCCTGTGTTCCATGAGGCTGAGAGGGAGGCATCGGGGTCTGGCGGTGTTTGGGGGAAGAGCCAGACAAATGTCCATGGAGTGGCTGGACTCCACCCTTACCTGCAGCTTTCAGGGAATCTGAGGCCCAGGCAGGGGACACTGCCTTGTTACCTGGACACACAGAGATGGAGTCAGGCTGCAGGGCTCTGTATCACCAGCTCGGAGCCCCAGGAGCCCCAGGAACCCCAGGAGCCCCAGGAGCTGGGCGTCTGGCCACTGCCTCCGCCTGCCCAGCCTATAGGCCCCTCTGCTGAGGCCCTTGGGGGCCCTGGGAGACTCCACGAAGTTCAGCCCAGTGAAGGGCAAAGGCCACGCTTCGGAGAAACCGAGGCTCCCACTGCGTGTGGGCCCTGCCGAGGCAGGCGGTCACTCACCCATCGACGAGAGGCAGGTCCCGCATGATCCTCTCCGCCTCGTTCCGGAATGAGTCTGCAGCACAGACGGCCACCAGGGGCCAGAGCCACCAGCTGGTCCACATCGCAAGGCCCCGGGGATCTGCTTCCAGGTTGCCTGGGTGTCTGTCCCGGCTGACCTGTGCCAACTGAGGACAGCCGCCCTCCACCTGCCAGCAGGAGCACAGAGGCCTTTGCTCCGGGTGGTTGCGGCCCCGGGTTCACCTTTACAGCTCGTGTGTTCAATGAGTAACCAGCGCCTACCCTCTGAGGGGGTAGAATGGATGCTTGGAGACCCGGGGGCTGGCACTGCCGTCCAGGCTGAGGACAAGCACACCGAGGCTGCAGCCAGCCCTGTTTAAGGGACGCTAGCCCACCTGCTGGCCTGCTGGCTCCTCTGCCCCGGGTGGCCTCAGACCTGCCCGAGCCACAGATGTCAAGGCTCTGACAGATCAGGGCCAGGTCCTCTGGTTGCCTGTCCCCCCCCCCCAGGGCAGGCCAGCTCCTCCCCTTCCTCCTGCCTCTGAAAGGGGAGGCCACACTCAGCCCTGGCTCTGCCCGAGTCGCTCTGTCACCGGGTAGGTGCCTTGGTCTCTGAGCTTGTTTCCCTCCTGTTCACGTACTTCAAACAGCTGCTCAGGGCGCTGCTGGGCCGGGGGGCAGCTGTCAGCCCTCTCCTGTGGCCCTCTCGTCCCTCCATCTGCCCCCATACTCCTGGGGACTCCAGGGGTTTTCAGTGCTTATGCCCCCCAGCCCCTCTGTTCCTTGGCAGGACATCCTGGGTGCTTACCAGGACCCTGGACAGAAAAGACCCCCATCCTGCTGGACATGGTGGCACACCTCTGTAATCTCAGCTCCTTGGGAGGCTAAGGCAGGAGGATTACAAGTTGGAGGCCAACCTGGGCAACTTAATAAGATCCTGCCTCACAGTAAAAAATAAGAAGGGGAGGGGCTGGCGTTGTGGCTCAGTGGTAGTGCGCTCGCCCGGCAAGCGTGGGGCCCTGGGTTGGATCCTCAGCACCACATACAATCAAATAAAGGTATTGTGTCCAACTACAACTAAAAAAATAAATATTTAAAAAAAAAATAAGAAGGGTTGAGGTGCAGCTCAGTGGTAGGGTGCCCAGTATCAAACCAAAATGAAAAAAGTGGAAAAAACCTAGTCCCGCCGCAAGACCAGGCACCTAGGTCCACTCAGGTGGAAACTGGATTCCACGTGGCGAGAGGATGATGAGCCTGGCGCTCATGGGCACCAGCACCCAACAGCGCACCCCTCATTCCAGAGCCTAATGTCCACTTGGCTTGGCCTCCCTGCCCTCTCTTGGACAGGCAGGGCATCCTCCCCACAACAGCCTGTGAAAGTGTCCTGTGGCTGGTGACGAGGTTGGTTTAATGTTTCGAGGCAGCTTCGAGTGCGGGGCTTGAGCCCTAGCCACCTCAGGTCCAACTTGGCCACAGGCGCCTCTCTCTCGAGATCATCTTGTCTGATACCTTTTGCAGTTTCCAACCTGTGCTCCTGTCCTTGTGTTTCAGAGCTTTGTGGCACAGGGTGCGCTAGGAGAGGGCTCCACCACTGAGCCAGGCCTGGGCACTCTGATCTGTATCTGGACACATTCCTGCTAAGCTGCCCAGGCTGGCCTGGAACTTGTGAGCCTCCGGCCTTGGCCTCCCAGGTGGCTGGGATGCCAGGCGTGGCCACTGCCCGACTGGTTGGCTTTGCTTTAGGAGCCTGTGGTGGCATCTTGTTTCAAGGAGGGTGGTTCAGCCTTGTGTGTAGGGACCCCTCACTCACGTCCCTGTGTGCACGGCTCCTGCTCCTGAGGCTGCCCAGCTAGCCTCCCCCCTGGGGCCAGTGCTCCTTCCCACAAGCCAGGGTCCCTCGTGGCTGCAGAGTTGCCTTCAGCCCCGCATCCTTCCCACACGGCACCCCACACCTCATCCTCTGCTCCCTTCCTTTAGTGTCACTGTGTCCCTGGGTGGAGGCTGCTGGCCTGCCTTATTTTCTCTTGAGGGTCTTGTTCTGATTTCTGTCTCCCTCTTCTTTCTGGGGCCATGTCCCCAGCGACGCTGCGCCTCCTCTGGCTCTCGTGGCTGAGCCTCCGCCCGGCAGCAGGGCTTCCTGCCCGGGTCTTCACCGGGGCTTTCTCTCTGTTCCTGAAGCCCCCAGGGCCCTTTTAGACCTGCCCACACTCTGGAATTTCCTTCTGAAGGACATGGACAGTGGGCCCCAGGGAACTTCCCTTATCCACAACGGTGCCCACCCGTGGAGATGACCGCAGTAGTACCCACACTGTCCCCACTGCCCCCTGCCACGCGTGGAGACGTCTGCGTCTGCGTGGTATCTGCAATGTCCCCACTGCTTCTGACAAGACCCCCTGCAGTCCCTCGGTGGGACGTGCCCTGGGCTGCTGTTCCCTGGTCAATGTCCCCACCCCCTGCCGCAGGTGGACTTTTGTCATTGCAGCCCAGGCCTCACCAGAGGAAAGGCAGGGGATAGCACAGAAGGGACTAGCCCGGCCCCACCCACAGCTGAGCGCCGTCCCCACCCTCTGAAGGACATGGAAAGTAACAACGCCCAGGGAGACAGGGAGAGTGACGGCTCTGACCTGGTGGCGGTTTCTATCTACAGCTGTCCCCTGACTCCTTTCCCGCCAGGACGCGGCCCCTCTGGACTCTAGAAACTCAGACCCGTGGAGATCTCCCCTTGCTGCTGAAAAGCACTTCCGGGCGATGAGGCCGCGCGGAGTGTCCGCTCCCTGTCCTCGGTGTCCCTTCCTGGGCTCCCCTGTCCAGGTTCACGCTCAGTTGTGCTTGAGTTGAGACCTCTCTACCTCATGGCCCTTCCTCTGTGATCCTTTATCAACCTCTGACAAGACCCCTGCGGTCCCTCGGTGGGACGTGCCCTGGGCTGCTGTTCCCTGGTCACCTCGGCAGCTCTGGACAGTGGCCTCACCGGGCACTGTCCTCGCCACCAGCTCTGCACGTTGCCACTGGCCACAGAACCAATGGCCCCACCTCCTTGCCCAGCCTGACCAGATCTGGCCTCAGCCTCCCTCCTGCAGCTCTGGACTGGGGCCGTCACTTCTGAGTGGGAGTCGGGAGCAACGCCTCCTCCAGGTGGTGGTCCCTCCTGGAGTCTGACTGTGCCCCTTGCACCCCTGCCGTTCCTCGTCCGCCCTGAGTCCCGCAGCCTGCCCTCCTGGCCGTGCCCAGCCCTGCCCGGGTGCTGCCTCCCAGCCTGGACTCTGCAGACTCCCCTGAACTTCCGCTCGCACCTTCCTTGGCCCGAGAGGCCTCACGGGTGAGCAGACCCTGAGCACCTGCCGGTCCACTGGGCCTCGGCCCCACCAGGGGTCTGGCCGGATGTGCAGTTCAGGGTTGTAAACCACTTTCACCCTCAGAGGTTCCAGAGTCTGTCTCACTGGAGCGGTTGGTGGCCCAGCCAGCCGCGGCCAGCTGCCCTCTCCCGCAGCCTGGAGCTCCCTCGTCCCCACATCCTGCAAGGACTCGGTGACGCCGCTGATGCGACTTTGCTTTTCACCTGTCGGCCTGCACGCAGCTTCCCTGCAGTCAGGGGCGCGGTCTGGGATTCTCCTGGCCCTCTGCTGCGCGGGGCTGGCACCACCGTGGCCCTGGTCCCCACGTGCTGGCCTGGCCCTCCTGTTCCGTCCCTGCGCTGTCTTGCCATGCCCTGGGGCTCCCTCCACTTCCCTCCCAGCTCCTCTCAGGAGCTCCGCGGGGAGCCTGGGGCAGTCTCTTGGCAACACCCGCCCAGGACTGGGTGGCGCTCTGCCTTCCCTGGCCTGCTCCTGTCTGTCTGGACCCTCCTGAGTTCGCAGTGTTCCTCTCCAGGTGTCCAGGCTGGAGCAGCAGCATATCAGGTGGTGCTGTCCCCGTATGGGCAGTGCTCAGCTCAGGCTTAGAAGTGCACACGGGGAGCTGACCACAGCGATGGCCACTCGGGCCAGAAGTCAGGGCCAGCACTGAAGCAGCAGCACCCTGGTTCTCCCGACACGGGATCACGTGTCTGTGATGGGGTCCTGTGCTCCCCCTGACCTCGGTCCCTGGACCCCCACTTTGGCCACCTGTGTCACGTTCTACCCCTGACCTGACATGTCTGAGTGGAGCTGCTCTGTGTCTGTGGGTGGCCAGCCCCACCCAGCCCTCTGCAGACGTCCCCACGTGCTCGTTCCCAGAGGAGTGTGAGACCCCCGCCCCTCACAAGCGCTCCGGTCCCTGAGGCTGCGTCTGCTTCCTGCTCTCCTGGGCCTCTCTCTCCTTTGGTGGTGCTGGGCTGAGCGCAGGGCACACTGGCAGCCAGCCCATGTGCCCCACGTCCAAACAGGCTCTGGCTAGGCTGCCAGGCCCCTCCTGCCACAGCCCCTGCGTCCCTGGCCTGCGGGGCAGCCTCCTGGCTTCTGTGCCATCCTGTCCCTTCCATCGGTCTCAGTGTCATGCTGGCATAGTCTTGTTGGTCACCAGGTCCTCTGTTCACTGGGGTGAGGCCTGGGAGCGAGTCCTCGGGCGTGGCCAGCCTGGTCCCTTTGCAGAGAACCCTTAGGGGAGCCATGTGCACTCAAAGGCAGGCTTCAGGGCCTGGCGCCCCTGGGTTCGAATCCCAGGCTGCAGTCGGTCACGTTTTCTGTCGACGCCGCGGGCAGCAGGCCTTGGCCCTGCCTAGTGGCCAGTGCAGCCTGGGGGGCTCCTTGGAGAGGAGGGATGGCAGCCTGGACCCCCTGGAGGCACAGGCAGGACGACTTCTGCCCTGGCCTGGCTGTCTACAGAGTGCCCCTGGAAGGCACCCCGTGTGGCACGGAGGCCCTGGTTCAGAGAGTCCAACTGGGACGACCAGACTGGAGGCCCACTGGAGGCCCGGACACGGCTGGGCACTGTGATGAGACAGGGCTGCCCGAGCCAGGCCACCCGCCTGGTGATGCGTTACTCTGGGACAGAGAACGACATCCTGGCTATTTCCCCAGACCAGTGACCTCACAGGGCTGGTGTGAGGCAGGGGCCACACTCTGCCTCGAGGACGCTCCTCCCTGGCTGCCCCTCACTGTGCCCCATGGCCTTTCCTTGCCTGAAACAGACGCCTTTGCCTGCGTGGTCTCCCTGGACCCTCCCTCTCCTCTGGTCCTTGGCCAGCGTGAAGGAGGCCATCATAAATGCTCAGCCTTGACGTGTCCCTGGGAGGATGAGCCCATTTGCACAGTGGGGACTGCCCCGGGAGACCCCGGCCTTCTGCCCTGCCTTGGGTCTGGGCCGCCCTTGCCTCAGGCTCTGCCTCCAGCCACATCCAAGCTGAACGCAGAGCACAGGACTAACTGAAGGGTTGGGGAGCCCAGCAGGCCACAGAGAGGCCCCCGGAGCAGACCTGCAGCAGACCCCTGGGACCTGGGCCACGGACGTACTCCCAAAGCTTGACCTGCCAGTCAAGCTCCAAGTGGCCAAGCTGAGAGGGACCAGGCCTGGTCACCAGCCAACCACGGGGCCCTGGTGACACTGCCCAGAAGCACAGAGGCCCAAGGGTCCTTCACAGACACACCACGGAGCATGTACTTGCACAGAGGTGTACGCACACTCTTTGCCCCACCACTGCACCTGCACACGGACCAGCAGACAAGGACTGTGCCCGGAGGAGCACCCACGAGTGCCCTCCTAACGCAGGCCATGAGCACACGGGCTTGGCACAGTGTTCACATGTGGCACAGGGGTGTGAACCGCCCCCTGCCAGCTGACCACTGTGAACACTAGCACCTCGGAGCCCCCAAAGGAGCCCCCAGGAAGGAGGGGGAGTGGTGGCCCCTCCTTCCATCCCTCCCCCGGGAGCACCCTGTGGCTCCAGCTAGCCGCTGGGCCTTCCTCCTGCTACAACCCAGGCTGACATCTGCACTGGGGACCCTGGGCCCCTTGACTCTCCATCACAGCAGCATGGCCCACACCCACCCCTGCCCCCAAAGCCTGGCTCCCAGCATCTAGGTGGACAGTGCCTCTGGCCTCCGTGTCCTAGGAGCTGCCCTCCCCATCTTGCATGCAGCCCTCTCCTTGGTAGGTGGCTCCTCTGTGTCCCACGCCATCCCACACAGCCCCTACTGGATGCCCGGGAGGGTCATCTTCCTCACACAGCCCCACACCCCTCGGAATCTCCCCTGGCCCTCTCTGATGAGGTCCTGGCCCTCAGCCTGGCCTCCCGGCCCACCCCCCGCCCCCCGTACTCTAGACAAGACACCTCAGACACTCCCCACCTGCCGGGGGCTGCTGCCCTTCCCTGCGTCCCCTGAGGACCCCCAGCCTCTGAGACGCGCCCCTCGTGGGTGGCACTCTCTAGCGGTGCGGTTCCTGCTCGGCGGAAGCTTCCTAGCCAGGCCTGAGGAGTGGAGGGCCCACACTCAGCGCCCCCCACTCACCACGCGAGAGGGGCTGCCGAGAAAGCTTCAGTCCCTGTGGCCGGAGCTACCTGGCCCAGGCCCGGGAGACCAGCTCTCCTGCTCCTGAGCTCTGCAGCAACGAGGGCCACCTCCGGAGAAGAGAGACTCTGGCACCTTCCCAGTGCAGAGGGCTGACACCTCGCCCATGTCAGCTGTGCTCCTCTGGGAGACACACGAGCCCCAGGAAGGCTGGGTCCCGCCAGCCCAGAGTCTCTGGGGCCTGCTCTGTCCTGGGGCAGGAGAAGACCGTCAGGTGATGCTCCTCCAGGTCCCAGGCCAGACTCTGGGGCCTCTGTCTCAGGGAGGCCCGTGGCATGGGGGGCACTGAGTTGGGAGGTGGAAAGAGGTCAGGCCTGGGGCCCTCCTGTGTCCTGCTGCTGAGCCCAGAGTCCTCTCAGGTGGCCCGGGGATTCTGACCCACAATTTTTCACCCTCTGCGGATCCCTGCCTGCCTCCTCATTCCCTGGGGCCCCAGTGGCCTCTGACCTACCTGGGAATAGGCCAGCTCTGACCTGGCCCAAGGGTGGGAGCCCGGTCCCTTTATCAGAAGCAGGGGAGGGTTGGTCTCCCCCCATTCCCAGAGACAGGAGGTTCAACAGCAATCTTGGATTGGAATGTCCTCTGGCAGAACCACAGGACTTTCGAAATCGAGGGAGGGTCTGCGGCTCAGGCTGAGCTGAAGGCTGGGCTTCTCTCCAGTGGCTGCGACATTCTGAGGTTGGGGGGGCGGGGGGAATTGTGGTGGGCTCCAGTGGGTGAGAGGCCAGGCCAGGCCCAAAGCTCCTGCTGGGTCCGTCCCCAAGCAGCCTGGGGTGGGGCACCATGAGAACCCACAGGCCCACCCCTGGCCAGGCTGCGTGACTCCTGTGGGTGGAGCTGCCGGCTCCCTGGACAGGGTGCCATGAAGACTTCAGACCCAGGTCTCACAAGGGGCCAGGCAGGACCCTCCTCGCCCCAGAGTTCCAGGGACCTGGAGGGCGAAGGGCACAGATGGGAAGGCACACACCCTGCTCTTGCCTGAGAGGGCACTAGCTCACTCCAGCCACCCTGTGCACTGGCCCTGAGGGTAAGAACCCTGACTCAGAGCCTGCTCCTGTGGGGTGGGGCCAGCCCAGAGCCACCTGGCCCCATGCTTGGTGGTGACTCTAGGGTTCCCAAATCCATCCTGGAAACCTGTTCATGGTAGGATTTTCAGGTAAAATCCCCCCGGAACCCCCCAGCCCCTACTTGGGGATGGCCTCCCAGCAGGGTCAGAGGGAGGAAAGAGGTGTAGGGCTCACCCCTCTACACCCCGCAGAGCAAACCCAGAGAGCCTCGGGAGCCTCTGCCGACAGACAGCACCAGGTCTCCTGCACATGCTCAGGGACCCCAGTCCCTCCTGGTGTGTGGAGAGCCTTGTCTGCCCGCAGGGCCGCACACCCAGAAAGCAGAGCTCAGCCAAGCGCTTGCTCCGCCACCTTGAGACCTGGCTTGTCTTTGACGTGTTTTGTAAGTGAAGTCCGATGGGACAAAGGAACATGCCGGACAGGGCAAGACCCACGCAAGTGTCCACAGAGCCAGTGGAGAGCACCTCCTGCTGAGGAGCGCAGACAGGTGACTCCCCAGGTGCACAGCCTGCCTCTCTGACTCAGAGCCACGCGGCTCGCTTACCTGGGCACGCTGTGCTGAGGCAGCCTGTGAGGTGGGGCGACTTCTTCACCAGAACACGCAGGGAGCGTGGGCCGGAAGAGGGCGGGTGAGCCCCCACCTAGCACCCCATCTTCCCCGTGGGCTCCCTGTGCCCCAGCACTGTGCCTCATGACTGGACCTTAGCAGCAGAGAACGTCCACGATGCTGAGCACTCCTGGACCTTTTGTGATGAGCCACCCACCCTGGAGGGTCCCTCTGGGCCTTGGACTTTGATGCCTTGAGCAGCTCCAGCCATTTCCTGTGGTCCTTGCCCTCAGCCCCTCCACCCTCCTGGCTCTGGCCTGCCCGGGCCTTCTCGCAGTCTGATGGGCAGGACTTTGAGTCTCGATGAGCACCACATCGGGTTTGCACAGCCTGGGTGCCCGTGGGCCGGGAGTGTGAGGACTGTCTGCCACTTGAGAGATGCCCCCGCCCCACACTGCGCACATCAGCACCGGGCCTGCAGCAAGCCTCCCCAGCCTCCTTGCAGCACAGCACAGCATTACGCTGGCTGTCTCTGATCCTTTCCCCTTAAGCTCTGCCCTGCCTCTCCCCCAAAACTCTCTGTGGCCCAAGCCATGTTCAGGCCCCATCCCCACAGACGGTCCCAGAACTCTGCAGCCGGGGTTCAGCCTTCTCCCGTCTCATCCACACTGCCTGCCTGGGGGCTCTGAGCCCAACCTCTTCTTTAGCGACTCCCCTCTTCCCTGAGTCCCCCCAGACCTCCCCCGAAGTCCCTCCTAGATCCGGCCGCCTGCTGAGCACCTGCAGGTGAAGGCTGCCAGCATTTCACACTCCGAGGACCTCGCTCACCAAAGCCTGCTCAACCCTGTGGCCCCACTCCTTCCAGAGCTCCAGCCCAGGTCCAGAGACCCCAACGCATCCCTGTCTCTCCTGTGACGGGTGGTCTTATGTGCCAGTGTTACCGGGCCCCAGTGTGTCAGGTGGCTGGCCACACGGGCTCTGAGCAAGCCCGAGGTCAAACCTCCCGAGTGAAGCAGATATGGCCAACCTGGGTGGCTCATGTGGGTCACAAAGGTGTCAGGAGAGGCTGGTTCCCTCGGCCTCCAGCCCCCTGGCCTCCAGCCCCCTGGCCTCCAGCCCCCTGGCCTCCAGCTCTTCCCTCCAGCCCCCCTGGGGCCTGGTCTCCTGCCTGGGCTCAGCTGGAGCGGAGCCAGCAGGCCTCCCGGCCTCCAGTTTGCTACTAGGTCTCTGTGAGCACGTGACGAGTTCCTTGGGACGGCTGTCTCTGCGTGCCAGCGAGTGGTTTCCCTGGAGAGCCCGGCCCACGTGTGTCCCCCGGCTGTCTGCTCTCGGCTCCTGGCAGCCCGCCCTGCACTCTGGCACACTTCCCCTGCTCCCAAGGCAGACAGCTCACCCTTGGCTTGGGTGTGGCCCAACAAGCAGGGACAAGCCCATGACTTCTGGGTCTGACTGCATCCCAGTGGTCCCCAGCACCACCCATCCTGGGACATAAGGGAGTCGTGCGGGACATCCTAAGAGTCCTACCCTGGTGCGTGCGCGAGCCCACAGCTGCCCTGGGTGGGTGCCTCTGGCTTTAAGGGCAGGCGGCTGGTGGGAGGGAGTGGCACTTGTCCCCAGGGCAGGTCTGTCTCTTGCTCTGGTGGTCACACCCCCAGTTACGGGACCAAGTTGCTGAGGGGGTTCCCAGCGTGTGGACTTTGCTTATCCAACCCATCCCCACTCAGCACCGAGACATCTGTAAGGGACATGGCGGGCACGGCCAGGCCGGGGTGGGCCCAGGTGATACCAAGGCCAACTGGGTCAAGGGTCATCACGGAGGCGGCTGCCCGGCACAGCTCCCCCCAGCAGGGTCATTATCCCTGGGTCACCTGCTGCTCCGTCAGCAGATTCTTCTCCAGATACAGAGCCCTGGTCACAGGCTTCGAGGCCCGATGAGGCCCCATGAGGCCTGCCCTTCCCCCTGCATGCCCAGAGTGGGCAGGAGCAGAGCAGTGGAGGGCCTCTTGCCGTGGGGGCAGTGAGTCCTGGGTACTCTAGTTTGGGGGGATTTTTTGGTTCCAGGGATTGAACTCAGGGGTACTTAACCACTGAGCCACACTTCATCACTTTTTATTGTTTACTTTGAGATAGGGCCTCGCTGAGTTGCTGAGGCTGGCCTGGAACCTGCCATCCTCCTGCCTCAGCCTCCTGAGTTGCTAGGTTACAGGTGTGGGCCACAGCCCTGCTGGGCACTCTACTTTGAAGAAGTCACCCTTGTGAAGGCCTCAGCCTCCAATCTGTGAAAGGGCAGAGAGCCCAGAGCTCAGGAGCCAGGTCAGGGTCCTGCCAGGGGCGGGTCTCTCTCAGGAGGCAGGAGCCCGCAGGCCTGGGACCGACCAGCCCTGAACTGGCGTCCTGCATCTCCCGCCCCGCTCTTGCCCTGGCTGCTGCGGCTGCTGCCCTCTGGTGGACAGTTCGGACGAGACACCAGAGCGGGCTGGTCAGGGCCTGAGAAGCTGCCCCTCCTTCCTCGTGACGGGCTGCCCACCGCTTGCCCTCTAGCCACACCTGCTCCCCAGGAGCGAGGCCTGTTGTTCCTGGCCTTGTCAACAGGGCCACGGGTACCCTGT
This sequence comes from Marmota flaviventris, assembly GCF_047511675.1. Lineage (NCBI taxonomy): Eukaryota > Metazoa > Chordata > Mammalia > Rodentia > Sciuridae > Marmota > Marmota flaviventris. The sequence goes on along the minus strand of NC_092515.1, from coordinate 62,807,746 downwards.
GCCGATGGCAGGACAGGCCAGGGGCAGGTCCCGCGGGTTCCAGAGTGTGCTTTGGCCTCTGTCTTTGCTCTCTTGTCTGAAAATCCCAGGAACATGAGAGGAAGGGGGACCCAGCATGGATCCCTCAGCCCACCCTTGGAGTCCTCCCTCCAAGCCCCTCAACAGGTGGGGTGGCACTGGTGATCCCAGTGCCCAGGAGGCTGAGGCAGGAGGATTCAAGGTCATGGCCAGGCTGGACCACACAGTGAGACCCTGTCTCAAAAATTAAAAACAAAACAGAAGGGCTCCTGCTGCCACTGCCCGCCACGGCCAGCTGTCCACTCGGCCCCAGGCTCACCTGCCCCAAGACGCTCCTGCTGCCACTGCCCGCCACGGCCAGCTGTCCCCTCGGCCCCAGGCTCACCTGCACCAAGGGGTGCCCCTGCCCCTCAGTCCTCTGTCCTCAGCCGCTGCAGCTGACGCTGGCCTGGACCATCAGGATTCATCAGTAGAAGCCCTTGTGCAGCAGGAGACTGAGGCTCAGAGACCACACTGGGGACACTGCCCATCAGGGGGCTGCCCAGGACACAGACCTCACCTCCCTGGTCGAATGCCACCCAGCCACGACCCACCAGGTCCCCAGGAGAAGCTGCAGGCCACCCCACACCCCTGTGCACAGCAGTGCTGCTCTGGGGACAGTCGTCGCCCCATCTGACTCCGACACCCACTGGGCCCAGGCTTTCTCTCTGGAACATTCTGTGAATGTTCCTGAAGCCCCCGCCTGACCTTCCTCTTAGCTCATGGGCCTGGGGCTGATAAGCCAGTGTCCCTGAAAGTGGCAGCACGTGGCAGTTATGTACGCACAAAGGGGAGGTCAAACGAGCAAGTAGCAAAGAAACTTGGACACCTGGCCCAACAGAGAAGTTGGAAACCTTGTTTAGCCCAAGATAAAACCGGACACTGATCACCAGGGGCAACAGAGAGAGCGAAGCCTGCTTCCATTCTGGGTAATTTTTAACTGTGTCAAAGTGAAGTCCTGACCAAATGTGGGAGGCAGAGGCCCAGGACTGGACAGAGGCTCTGAGAGGCCCGGCACTGAGTTTGCACAGTGTCCAGCCCCTCGGCCGGACCCGAGGCTCTGAAGGCCGTGCCCCCGTGGGGAGGGAGCAAGACGCACCTTGCCAGCACAGCGCTCCTGTGGGCACCGCACTGTGCTGTGTGGTTGCGGGGGGCGGGGGCTCTGGACAGCCCTGGCCTCCCACAGCACCTGGCTGGACTGCACTTCCCTGCCCCTTCACGGGGGGTTCCTGCTTTTACTGGGAAGGGAGGCAGACACGGGACAGAAGATTCTAGAACAGCTGGGTGAACGTGGAGCCTGGGCCCTTCCCAGCTCCAGGAAGACTGAGGGCCTAGAATGACTCCGTGAGAGCAGGGGCACAGTGGCGCACACCTGTGATCCCAGAGGCTTGGGAGGCTGAGGCAGGAGGACGGCAAGTTCAAAGCCAGCCTCAGCGACTTAGTGAGACCCTGTCTCTAAATAAAATATTTAAAAAAGGGCTTCAGTGGCTGAGAGCCCCTGGATTCAATCCGCAGTACCAAAAGAAACAAACAACAAAAAAGGAGACTGTGAAAAGTGAGGAAAGAACATTCTAGAACATTACAAATAAGACATCAGAGAGGTGAGAGAGAGGCTGGAAGCTGCAGGTCTGCACAAGTCTAAGGACCAGGTGTCAAAGACAGCCTCAGGAGTGGACCGCACAGCTCCTGGGGTCCAGGGTGGCCCCCTCTTGCTTCCCACACCCAGTGCCGGCTGGGCTCTGCTGGGCCTGGGCCCCCAGGGACAGCGGCCTCCTGCACACAGCACCGCCCTGGGCAGCAGTAGCCTCAGACCCCCACCCAGCCCTGGACACCCGTCCACTCACCCTGCCTCCCGGTGCAGCTGTCCTGGCCTGGCCCTGCCCCACCACCTGCCTCTCCTCCCAGGCAGGGGAGTGCAGGGAGGGTGAGGGCCAGCAGGCAGCCAGCAGGTGGGAGGGAGAGGTGGAGCCCGTCCTGGGGGCCTTCCTCTCAACAGCCTGCCCTCCGGTCCTGACCGCAGGACCCCATGCCGAGGGGAAGCCACTTCACGAGTTTCCCAGAGCTGCGCGGGCCACATGCCACCCGGGTGCAGGGCCTGGGGACGCCAGGCTATACAACCGCCACATCCAGTCCTGGAGGAAGGCACATCAGGGCCTCGAGGGTCCCTCATTCCTTTTGTTACGTATTTTAATTATGAAAATATAAGCCCCCAAAAGTATGCAGGACCTCCATGGATCTGTACAGACGCTGTACCCGAGGTTCATGGCAGCACTTGTTATTACTGCCCAAATGTGGGAACAGGCTGGGGTGCAGCCCGGGATTCATGGGTGTGTGAAGGAAAGGTCACCCCTGGAGCCCTGCTCCCCGTTCTCGCTGGCCAGGGCTGCCCCCCACATTCCCACTGGGGGCCGTGGGGAAGGGTCCTGCACATCTGCTGGGGGCCTGGGGGTGAGTCACCAGGCCAACTCGCAGTCCCAGCAGGCCAGAGGCAGCCCCAGAGCTGCGGGACCCCCCCTGAGCAGACGCGGCCCTGGTAGGGCTCCCGGCTGGGGCAGGGAGCTAGGGAATTCTGCTAAAGCATCTAAAGCCACGAGGCTCCCTCAGCTCCCCCTCCCCTGGGCACCCCATGGAGCCTCCCAGGGGGCCGGGCACCCCCACCCGTCTCATGGTGCTGGTGAAGTCCAGTTGTCTTCATGTGTCCATTCATACCCAGACCCCTGCTCCTGGGAGCCCTTCCCCTAGGGCAGGCCTGTCCCCTGCAGCTCACCATGGCTCACCTGTCCATGGCCCAGCTGCCCACAACACTCAAATGGTTCCGGAGTGCAGCACCCCACCTCATGGACCACACTAGATCTCAACTTAGGGGCGTCCTGGGACGGGGGCGGGGACCAAGATGGATCAGGAGCGCAGCAGCTTCTCACTGGGCATCTGCTGCAGGAGTCCGCCTCGGACAGGGGCAAAGGCAGGGCCACTGAGGGAGGGGGCCTCCCCCGACTGGTGGAGGCCTAAAGTGAGAGGCTGCCTGTGTCCCACGTCCCCAGTCTCCCTGTCCCCATCCCAGCTCACAGGACCAGGGTTTCTCCTCCAGCACCCTCTGCCCTGGGCCACAGGAGGATGGGGGTCTCAGGGCACACCTAGAAGAAGGCCCTTCATGCTACCCTGGAGCTGCGGGTACAAATCCCAGAGCTGGAGGCTGTGTGTGGGGCCTCCTCCAGAGGAGCAGGCACCACCTGATGGAGTTGTCTGTTTCCCCAGACGGCGCCCAGCCAGGGCTCCTTGCCGGGTCTGTGGGGAGTGCCCTTGGAGGTGCTGTGGCGTCCACTGCAGAACTGCCTGAACTGCTGGGCCCTCTCCACGCCTGAAAATAGCCATTGGTGTCTTTAAACCTAAACCACTGGAGAATCCATTGCAGAAGCTCATCAGCAATTCAGAAAATGCAGCTTAAATTTCTTTTTATTTTATTTATTTAATTAATTAATTTGTTTATTTTTGTAGTTGTGAGAAGGAAGTGGATCTCTTGGAAGGTCCGGCTTGACCTGGACAGCATGCCTTTATTTGTTTATTTTCATGTGGTGCTGAGCATGGAACGCAGTGCCTCCCACCTGCTAGCCAAGCGCTCTGCCCCAGAGCCACAACCCCAGCCCCACCCTTAAGTTTCTGTTCTTCTAGAAACACTCCCGATACCAAAACTTCTGTCTTGATTACTTTGAGTTGCCATAACAAATTACCTTAGACCAGGTGGCTTCAATCACCGGTGTCCCTTTTCACAGTTCTGGATGCTGAGAAGTTGGAGATGCAGGTGCTGCCAGATGTGGTTCTGCCGAGGGCTCATTTGCTGGTCTGCAGATGGCCACCTCTGGTTGTGTCCCCACGTGGTGGGCCGCAGGCTCTTGGGTATATTCGTAAGAGGGCCCTAATCCCATTCCTGGGGCCCTGGCCTCACGACCTCTAGATGCCATTGCTAGGGGATTAGGGTTTCCACATGTGGACTCCAGGGGGTCACAGACACTCGGTCCACAAAAGATGGCATGTGAACTACATCTCAGCAAAGCTGTCACAGGGCCAGGGATGGCCCAACTCAGGCACAGGAGAACAGGCTACAGGGTGCCCCCACACAGAAAGCCACCCAGCGGCTCCAAGGGGCTGTGACCCTTGGCAGCAGGTGGCTCCCTCCGTGTGCAAGGCAGAACCAGGACGGGAGCCGTCTGCGGCTGGAGCGCTCAGCACGGGCAGCTGGTGTGGAGGCCTGTGGCCGTCTCTGGTGGAAGACGGTGTCAGATCAGGCGAGGCGGGCAGCGACCAAAGGAGGCAGATTTAAAAGGGCCGCTGAACAGGCTTTATTGAGACATCACTCCCAGGCGGAACTCGATCAGACCCACAGAGGGGACAGGGGAAGGGTCTGAGGAGAAACCACGCGGAAGCTCGACCGGACTGGACTTTTATGGGGCTTACAGCAGGAAGGGAAGGGCTTGGGACAGGAAACGGTGTTTCTAGGGTTCCTTGCCCCCTTGGAGTTGGTCAGGGGAGTTGGCTGAACTCCAGGATTGGCCAGGGGGTCCTGTTGATTGACAGGCGTTAGTCAGGAGATCTGGCTGATTGACAGGCATTTCTGCCTGCATCTGATTGATGTTCTTTTCCGGCTCGGGCTGCTTTGTTCTAAGTCGCCACCACGTCCCCACCACCGACCTAACGGAGGACGGCAGCCTGAAGTCCAGGGGGCCAGGGGAGCTTCTGGGAGGAGAGCTGCTCCACATGTCCATCCTCCACGCAGCGATTGCTCCACACACGAAGTCAAGCTGGACCTTCCAAGAGCTCCACTTCCTCTTCTTTGGGTTTGAGTGTCGTGGGTTGAAGGAGGAGGCCAGGGGATGGAGCCACCCTCCAGCAGCCAGGTGGGGACTAGCAGCTTGGGGTCAGGGTCCCTTTGCAAGTTTGTGGGATCAGGAAGGGCAGAGGCTCAAAGGCCTGGGCTTCCCCTACCCTGTGGCCCAGGAGTCCTTGGCTCGGGCGCTGTCACTCCGGCCTTGGAATCACCACCCAGCCCACCATGAAGTCTGCCCTGGGACTTTTAGGAGTTTCAGCTTCGGGTCTTGTACCCAATCCACCTTGAATTGGCTTCTGCTGATGGGGGAAGCCGAGGGCCGACCCATTCTTCAGCTCTAGGACGTCCAGAGGAACCATGGACCCAGGCCATCAGGCTCTTTGAGAATTTGAGGAGTGAAACCCACGGACCTGGAGTGACAGCCAAGTAACAGGTTGATTAGAGTAATAGGAAGAAAGCAGAGGCCCCAGAGGGGAGGCCCCAGGAGGGACGCCCACCGTGTCTGTTTCTAAGGGGCATCTCAGATAGCCCAGCACAGGTGGCCAGCACAGATGCCGACATGAACCAGTCAAGCCCTTCAAGCCCCACCCTAACCAGCCAATCAGCAGAGCATGATCCAACTCCCGATGACGTAAATAAGGGGCCCGGTCCTCTGGTGGTTTTGACATATCTGTTAGGAAGAAGCATTTAGTCAGCTGCTGCTTGGGCAAGGGCAAGAGTCCCAGGAGGCTCTGCTGTGGCTGTGGCTGTGAGGACAGAGCAGGTTCCAGGTCAGAGGAAGGCCTTGTGGTCAGTACTGGCAGGGGCAGTGAGTCCCAGGATGTCCTCCAGACCCCTGTCTCCCTCCAGGTTGGCGCGACACCCAGGCCCTCCTGGCCCCCATGGGGTCTGTCTTCCTGCCTCACATGCACTGTGGCTTCATGTCTGCGGGGCTGGGGAAGAGCCCAGGGCCCTGTGCACACCAAGCAAGCGCTGACCGTGAGCCACACCCTGTGGAGGACGAAGAAGCTACTCTTGGCAACTCAGTAGGAGGTCAGCGGAAAGGTCATTTTTGTTGACGAAACAACTGCTCTTGGGCCTGGCCATCCACATAGTGCAGTAAGGGTGGGGCCGACGGCTCAGGTAAGCTTTCTGGAACTTTCTATTAGGACTCCTGGGGGGACTCGAAGGTGTCTGGAGGCTCAGGAGCCAAGCCGAGAATCTGCCCCCCGCTCACTTCCAGCCCTATGGTGGGCGGAGGTTCCCCTGTTGGGGGCTTCCTGGGCCTGGCAGAACCGGGCTGTCCTGCTCACCCGGAGGCTGTGGCCCCTCAGGCCAGGCACAAGCCAGTGCTTGGGGGATTTGGAAGTTCAGCTCCTTACAGTGAAATTTAGTTCCTTCCGCCTGTGTGGCCATGTCCAACCGCAGGGTCTACTGTGTGCCTGCGTCTCTCGCCACTGGGCTCAGCCTCCTCCTGTCTCAGCCTTCCCAGTGGCTGGGACTGCAGGAGGTGCCACGGTGCTGGCCACGTCATTTTAAAATGACATTTTGTCAAAAGCAGGGATGACAGTTTGTTATTGAAACCACATAAATGACTCTACGGCTGTGAAGACAAGAACAATTGATAGTCAGTTTCAATTATTGGATGTATCAAGCAGGAAAAAAAAGATAAATGTCTCAAGTTTGCTACAAACCTGTATTTATCTGCTAGACTTTAATAAATCCTTCAAGGCTTGCAAGAAAGGACTTTTTTATGTCCAGAAAATAGAACACTCAGAATCACTTTTGAGCCATGTGTAGTGGGGTGGCCTGTGATCCCCACAACTCGGGATGCCAAGGCAGGAGGATCATAGGGTCAGGGCCAGCCTGGGCAGCTTAACGAGGCCCTGTCTCAAAATCAAAAATAAAAAGGGCTGGGGGTGTAGTTTAGTGGTAGAACACCCCGGGTTCAATCCCCAGTTCTGGGAAAAAAAGAAAAAGAAAGAAATCCTGACTCTCTCTCGGCCTGACCCCCAGCGGCTGGAGCACACAGCACGGTGCCTTTCCTGTGCGGCAGGGACAGCCCAGCACTTGTCTGTGGCTGGCAACAGGAGCCGGTCGGTGGCAGCGCCGGCAGTGCCAGCCCCTCGGGAGGCTGAGGCAGGAGGTGGGTGACAGCAGTGTCCTGACTGGAAGGCCCGACGGGAGGCACCGTGGGAATGACAGGACTGGGACGGTGACCGGTGAGGACCTCCAGCCACGAGAGTGTTCCCAGAATCCTAGGGACCCCACCTGATTTCTGCCACAATGCACTGCCCCTGTGTGGGAATGGCCTGGGCGGGCACCTCTTCCCTGAGGGTGCGTCTGCCCCAGTGTTGCGATGGGCAAAGGTGCGACTTATGCAGTCGACAGGAGAAACAAAGGACGTCCACGCACTTCTGCCTTTGTCAATGCTTTATTCACTCACATCATTAATACAATTCCACTCTATAGGTTCTTGATCAAGAAAACGACAATCCTTAATGCTGGGCACTGCAGTAGCCATGATCAATTCACAGCAAACAGTTCTAGATTAATTGTAAGCACTGCAATCACACTTAATCACGACAGGCTCAGGACAGACAGTCCCTCGGCGTGCTAAGTTCAAGTGCCAGGAATAAAGTCTCCAGCCTTAGGCTCCAAGTCCACAGATGCCCACTCACTCAGACGGTGGTGATCAGGTCAGGGACCCAGGCAGGCTTCTCCTGGGGTGGAGCTCACAGCTGGCGGAGGAGAGGGTCGTCGGGAGAAGTCGCGGCTCCCACCAGGGTCAAGATGTGGCTGTCGGGTTTGAGAGCGGTGAAGAGATGCCGAGGATCAGCAACAAATGCAAAGTGTTGGGACACCGTCAGGGCCCTCAGCACGAGGGCATCAGTGTCAGCTGGCTGGACCTCTGTTCATTTGCTCCATTATTTATACAAAATTTGGGGGTTTTGACCCCCCTTAATTCTTTTCAGCTGACATCAGGTCTCTCAGTGACATCATTGACCCTGGGGTTAAAACATCTAGTCTGGTGGTCCCACCCTGATCTTCCCCCTTTCTCTCTTATCAGGCGAGGCTTCACTTATAGAGGCTTCACCCTGAGTCTATGGGGGGGGTGAGCCTGAGGACCACACTGGAGGGCTCCCTTAGGGCGCCTGTGAGACCGAGGTTCAAACTGGAGTTTGAAATCGCAGTTATTTGGGCTGGGGTTGTGGCTCAGCGGCAGAGCGCTTGCTTCGCACCTGTGAGACCCTCGGCTCGATCCTCATAAAAATAAATAAATAAACAAAATAAAAATATTTTTTAAAAAATGCAGTTGTCAGGCTCAGGCCTAAGGCCATCCTTACACCAAGTGCTCAGAATCCAGGTGAAGTCACTTGTGTCAACCAAAAATAAATAAAACCAAATAAAAAATAGAGAGCAGAGCTGGGCGGCTAGAAGGGGAGGGTGTCCCCAGTGCCTGCCGGGCCCACAGCAGAGCAGGAGCTGACTCAGCAGCTCTGCAGGCCACTGCCCACCTGTGGCCTGCTGTTGCCCGCAGCCAGGAGCCTCCCTCCGGGTCTGTGCCACCTCCTCAGTTCACCTCCACAGGCCCCTTGCTGCTGTCTCTAGCCCCGGGGCTGAGCGGATGCCGAGTCAGGAGGATGGCAAGTTCAAGGCCCATTGGGACAATCTGGTGAGACCCTGTCTCAAAATAAAAAGAATGGGGATGCGGCTCAGCGGCAGAGCACTTGCCCAGGAGGCGGGAGGCCCTGGGTCCATCGCCAGTGCCACAGAGAGAGTCTGGGGTCCCCTCCCGACCCTCTGCACCTGCCCCTCGCAGGGCTCTGCTGTCCAGATCCCATTTCTCTCCTGGGCCTCCCTCTGAAGGTGCTGAGGCCGGCCTGGCCACGCGGCTCAACGTCACATCACCGTGAGTTCCACACCCAAGTCAGGTGAGAGGACGTGTCCACGGACGTGGTCCAGGGACCTCTGGAAACTTCCAGGTCAGCTGGAGATCACCTAGAATCACATTTTGGGAATTTGTTGAAGATGTCAGAGGTTTGACTATTTAAATAGGATCAAAGGTATCGCCCCACGGTACTGTTTAATTATACATTAGCCCGAGACACGGAGAGGTTTCAAAGGTTGGTGATGTCAGAGGTGATTGGAAGACACAGGCCTGTCTCCCGGCAGAGCACCTCTGAAGTCAGGACCAGGCCCTTCACCTGCCTTCAGGGAGAGGAATCGTCCGAGCCGTTGAACGCCTGGGTGGGAGGGAGCCCGGGCCCGCGGGCTGTTTAGCGCCAAGTTTGGGGGGTTCCTGCCCTCGCCGCCCCAGCCTGTGCCACCCCCTTTCTCCCTGAGCAGGTGGCACTGCCTACGGGAAGAGCTGTGTCAGCTGAGATGACAGCTGCTCTCTCTGGCCTGAAGGGCAAGTGCTCATCCGCCTGCTGGGGGCCACCTTCCTCTCCCCCCCCAGCCCACAGTCCTGGACCAGGCCCCGCCCACCCCACACCGTGCCTCCGGGGTCCACACAGACGTGAGTGCTGGGGACACTTGCAAACCAGACAGAGGAGTGAGCCTGTGGCTCCCCAGAGCCACCTCACGTCACCAGGCTACAGCAGGACAGGCGGGGCCCTCGGCATCTCTGATGGAAAGGGATCTGGGGACAGATTTACTTAGGGAAGCGACATGTTCAGGGAGGACACAGCGTTGGGACTGAGAAGCCTCTGAGTGCTGTCAGGAGCAGACACGGGCCCAGGCCAGCTGCGGCCGGCCGGAAGGGGCGTGGGGTCCCCTGGCTGCACCAGGTCCTGTCGTGCGCTGCGCCTTCAGTCATTCCTGCTGGCAGGGAGGATGGCCGGGGACCTGGGCCCAAGACCTGGCTAAGGAGTGGACCGTGCTGCCAGGAACAGTGGTCTGCCTCAAGGCCCTGAGCTCCCCGCTGCTCTGTGAGGCCAGGCGAGGTCCACGGTCACTTCTCACACTCCGGAAGCTCAAGGGAACTTTTCTGGGTCCTGGGGATTGAACCAGGGTGCTCTGGTACTGAGCTGCCTCCCAGAACTCCTGGTATTTTACTTTGAGACAGGATCTTGCTAAGCTGCCAGGCTGCGCTGGGACTTGGACCCTCCTGCCCCGGGTCACTGGGATGACAGGTGTGGCCGGAACCCAGTGGGCCCTTCTCCTCCTTTTCTGCCTTCCCAGCTTCCTGCCTCACGTGGGCCTGGCTGTCTCGGGCTGTGGAGGAAGCTGGGGCTCCCTGGGTGGTCTGGGTCTGATCTGGGAGGAGATGGGAGCCCTCTGGAGGAGCTCTGCCACCCTCCCCGGACACCAGGGCCCCCTAGGCCATCCCCCTGCACCGACTGCTGGCCAGCTCCCCACCTCTCTGACAAAGACCTGAGATACTCGGTTTAAGGAGGGAACGGCTGGCTTTGGCTCAGGTCTGGGCTCCTGGTGCCTGGGGCTGGCCCTGCTGCTTCAGGCAAGGATGCCGGGGTCTCCCCACCTCCTGGCTGGAAGCAAGGAAGAGAAAGAAGGAGTCCTACTGCCCTCAAGGGCACCGCTCCAGCAGCACCCCGGCCGGCCAGAGCCACTCTGTCTCCTCTGGGGACAGATCCAACCTAGAGCACTCGTTAACACCTAGCTGGGCTCTGGTGAAGTGGCCGAAATCTTCACCATGGCTGATTTTAGGACTTCAGCAAAAGAGTCCAATGTAGGTGAACTTCCAATTTTCGTGTCGCCCTGTTTTACTTGGCCACTGGCCGGGAAGATGCCAGCACTCGAGGTGCTGCACACCCCCTTACTAGTTTTTCACAAGCGTGTGCAGTATAGTAGTTTGCAGAAATGTGCAAACAAGGCCTCTGTCCTTGAGCTGGGCTTCACAGAGGTGTCTACATTTCTAAGATCAGAGAAGGTACAACTGGGCTCCATGGGAAGAGCTGGCCGGGGAGGGAAGGGGAGAAGCAGCTCCCCCTTCTCAGTCGCTGTCCTTGAGGGCTAACTTGCCCAGAACAGGGACAGGAAAAGCTGCTTTGTGTGAACTTCTGCAGATGAACTGAGCCCCTCCCCTGAGACGCTGGGTGTAAAACTCTAACTCCCTGAACTCGGGGTTCAGGGGATTGATCGATCCCAGCAAAAGCTGTGCCCTCTGAACCTGGCTGCAGCCAAAGAAAACTGCTTCCTGCTGTCTTTGGTGCCCCACCTCGTCTGTCCCTACAACAGTAGCTTGCATTTTGAGTGGGGTCTACGTTTCAGTCCCCACAGGCCAGTTGGAGGGGAATCTACTCCTCTTCTCCCCCTGACCCACATGGAGTCTGCTCCTCAGGTCATCTTCATGAGCTGCCCTGCTGTCCCTCAGAGTCCCTTGGTCGGGCTGCGCTGCACCAGATCACCTGTGGCGCCTTCAGCAGGGCCAGCTACACAGGGCAACCCTGTGCCCGTTCCTCCCAGGGCCAGAGGGTTAGGGTCAGGGTCAGGGTCTGCCGGCCCCTGTGCTTTCCTTCCTCGGCATTTCCCAGGCGGTGGCTTTTCCCGTCACTGGGACGTCCTGCTGGGCCCTCAGGATGACTGCCGTGGGCCTATGAAGACTATCGGTCTCTTTCAAAACATAGTTTTTCTTTTATTTTCAGTTCAGGGGATCACGCTCAGGGTCACCCGCCCTGCGTGAGTGCTCTGCACCTCCCAGTCCCAGGCCGACTCTGAACTCAGGGGCAGTGGACCACTGAGCCACACCCCAGCCCTGTTTTTATTTAATTAGAGACGGGGTCCCACTGAGTTGCTTAGGGCCTCGCTGTGGCTGAGGCTGGCTGTGAACTCACGCTCCTCCTGCCTCAGCCTCCGGAGCTGCTGGGATGACAGGTGTGTGCCTGGCAGGGTCTGGTCTTTTTGCTTCTGTTTTTCAGTTCTGAGGGTTGAACCCAGGACTGACAGGTGTGTGAGACGAGCACTCTGCTGCTGATCCCACCCTGCAGGACCCAGGTGAGCTGCTCAGCGTGTGCTTGGAGCTGCACTGGGTAGGACCTGCCTTCTACATGGCCGCAGGCCTCTTGCACTGACCCCCGACAGTCACAGCCCCTGGTATCTGCTCTTCTGGAACATTCTGTGGAGTTCCCATGTCAGTATAGCTCTTCCCAGAGACACCTGCACTCTGAAAACCTGGGCTGCTCCTGATTCTGACGCAGCCTGAGGTTGAAGCAGGAGGGTGTCACGTACAAGTCCAGCTGGGAAACGCAGCGAGACCCTGTCTCATAACGAAGTAGAGGGGCTGGGGTGTGGCTCAGTGGATGAGCGCCTGGGTTCAAGCCTCGTACCCCTGTAACAGACAGCTTTGGGTGTGCACTTTAACTTCAACACAGATTCAGCCTACAAATTGCACTGCTTACCCCTGGGTCCTTGACTCCCCTGTAACTCCGTCCTGAGCTGAGAGAAGCTCCTATAAACATCCCCATCACATTAAAAACTCAATCCACTGGCTTCTTCCAGCTCTTCTCCTGTCTACACAGCGAGGCGGGCTGTCCCACTCTTCGGTGGCTCTGGCGCAGCCCAGGAATTGGCAGATGACGCTGGAGGACTCGGCGTTCTCGGAGCTATTCCAACACTGTAAACAGCAGGATTTAAGCCAGGATCACAGTTTCAATCTGTTCCTTAATAATACGCTCTAAATGGCTGCCTCTCAGATGCCCCGGCCCTTGGTCTGAGGTCCTGAGGCCTCATGAGCTCAGGGACTCAGGAGCTGCTGGAATTTAGGGACCGGGACATGTTCTGCTCGAAGCCACCTCCAGATAATGCCTGCTTCTACCTCAGGACATTGGGACAGGGGATGAGCAAAGATCACACAGAGTTCCCCTCCAGCGCAGCCAGGTCCCCACCACGTGAGCATGGACTGGCAGCCAGAGCCCGGCTCCCCGAGGGTTTGGGTTTGCAGGGTGCTGGGGCCTGTGGTCAGATTCTGGAAACGAGATTTTTTTGCTTGGGTGCTTTGTTACAGTGCTGGGGATGAACTGGGCCTCAGCGTGTGAACCAGTGCTCCACACCGAGCTCACGCCAGCCCCAACCAGCTCTCCGACAGCCAAACACCTAAAAAGCCCGGTTTTTAGGCCCATTCTTTAGGATCTCTCCCTAGAGTCTAAGGGCTTCTGGGCTTAGAGATGCTGCTGCCCAGCGTGGACGTGGCCGCATGGTGGCATGTCCGTGAGGGCTGAGGTCAGCACACAGGTCCCCTCCTGTCCTCACGGGTTGCATCCCAGTCCCCTCTAGAGGCAGGTTTTGTGAGGGAAGCATTTTCCTGGTGGCTGACGTGTCCCAGCACCTGGAGAAAATCGTGCCTGCTTGTGGTGGGTGCTCAGAAGATGCCAACCGGATGGAAGACAGTCAGAGGCTCACAGACGGAAGGGATTGTGAGGAGCCAGGAGACTTTAGGGTCTCTGAAAGGAAAGCAAGGATCAGGGAGACAGACGGAAACCAGGCAGAGAGACACACGAGAGTTTAGTGTCAGAGCTGACAAATGAAGGCCACCTCTCCACAGACGGAGAGGGCCAAACAGGCTTCAGGTCCTGATGCCGTGGTTAAGGTGGGGTCGGTGTGAGGGGTGGTGAGTCTTTCTCAGAAACACCCTTGGGCAGAAAGCGAGACTTTTTCTTAAGATGGCGGCTGTCACTTAGGATGGCCGTCCAGATGCTGAGCAAGGACCTCGCAGTCTCCAGATGGTCACTTGCTGGCTGGCAAGGCAGGGGGATTCTGGGGACCATCTTATTCTGATGACAAGGAGATAGTTTCAAGTTTCAAAACAGGATGGCCTGTAGCTCTGGGAACTTTGGGGCCCCTTCATTACTATGCTGTGACCCTTGCCACGGTCATCAGCTGACTGGGTCTTGTGTTCTCTTGGATCTTAAGATAAGCAGGAACCTACGTATGCACTTAAACTTATCTCTGCCCACTCACCTGCGTGCTGCCATCGACTTCTCTGTCACCCTTCACCCATCCATCCACGTCTGGCCACCCATCCTCCATCCACGTTCACCTTCCGCGTCCACCTACCCTCTGTCCCTTCATCAGTCCACCATCCCTCCACCCACCCATTCATGTCTCCACCCACCGTCATCCACCCGTGTCTCCACCCACCCATTTTTTTTCTATACTTACAAAATGGAGCTCACATTGCACATGCAACATTTTGTGTCCTGAACTTTCACTTAATATTGCAGTGTGCATATCTTCTCATGAAAATTTAAATGGTTGCTTGATATTCTGGGATGTAAATACATTTTATTGATTTTTTAAAATCTGTCTTTTTTTTTAGTAGTTGATGGACACAATACCTTATTTTTTTTAAAGAAACATTTTAAATATTTTTTAGTTGTAGATGAACACCATACCTTTATTATTATTATTATTTTTTTTTATGTGGTCCCGGGGATCGAACCCAGTGCCTCACACATGCTAGGCAAGCTCTCTGGCACGGAGCCACAACCCCAGTCCTGTAAATATATTTTAAATAAATTATTTCACTGTTGGACATTTGTGTTGTCTCCAACTTCTGGCCGTCAGGAATCATGCTGAATTCATCATCTTTGTTCCCAGCCTGGTGGGCCCATCTTCCTCACCTCCTCAGGCCACGCAAGCCTGAGGCTCTTGCTACTGAAGGCTTGAGGGTCAGAGCAGAGAACCGAGAAGCAAAGCAAAACCCCAGCCCTGAGTGGCAGGTCACGGCCCAGCCTCTGCGGTCTTCCTCTGTTGGCCACCCTCCCCTCAGCCCAGTGGCTGCATCTAGCTGGTCCCCTTTCCCTAGAGGGACCACTTTTCTCCATCTCATGTGTCCCCGTGCCCCAAGCCCCACTTCCACGTCTTCTCTGGGTCGATGCCCTCCACGTAGGAAAGCATCATCGGCAGGAACCTCTCGGCCACAGAAACCTACCTGAGTCCAGTTGTCCTGCCAAGGAGGGACTCAAGGGAAACAGGTTTTATTTTATTTTTTATTGGTTTGGTGCTGGGGATTGAACCCAGGGCCTTGTGCATGCAAGACAAGCCCTCTACCACTGAGCTGTATGTCTAGCCCCAGGAAAGCAGGCTTTGACAAGAACTCGTAAGGGCATGAGATGCAGCCAGGAACTGGCTGCCCGGCCTAGACCTGACCCAGCCGCACAGGGATCCCGAAAGGTCAGCGGCTCTTGGAAAACTTTGGGATGAAGTGAAGCCCACCTGCCCCTGTTACACGGCTGCAGCATTTCTGGGAAATCACAGGTGGGTGAAGGCTCTGCAGGGGAAGCGGATCTAGGTGGGGTAGATGCCACCCGAGGGTCTGTGGCAGGTCTGAGTCCATGGGGCTGCCTCGGCTTAGCATCTCTGGCCCAGGATGGCCTCTGTGCATGTTAAACCCTGGGTGGGGCCAGGCGCCTCGCCTGTGTCCTCAAAGCCTCTGTTCAGCCAAGTGCAGGGGCGCACACCTGTGATCCCAGCAGCCAGGAGACTGAGGTAGGAGGGTGGCAAGTTCAAAGCCATGCTCAGCAACTTAGCGAGGAAGTGCAGGCCCAGGGCTTAATGAACCCTGCTTTTCTCCCAGTTTTCCAGGGCAGGAATTCAGACGCTGTGGTAGGAGACAGGACACCGGATAGGAAACAGGAAGCAGGTTTCTTGGGCTGCAGCCAGGTTCAGAGGGCACAGCTTTCACTGTAACCAATCAATCCCCCTGAACCCCGAGTTCAGGGAGCTTCAGAGTTTTACACCCAGCGTGTCAGGGGAGGGGCTCAGAAGTTCACACAAAAGCAGCTTTTCCTGTCCCTGTTCTGGGCAAGTTAACCCTTCAAGGACAGCGACTGAGAAGGGGGGAGCTGCTTCTCCCCTTTCTTCCCTCCAGGCCAGCTGCTACCACGGAGCCCAGTTGGTGACCTCTCTTCTCTCTGAGATGTAAACACCTCTGTGGAGCTCAGACCAGAGTCCTCCTGAAAGGAACCTGATTTCCTTATCACACTCCGCATCTGCAGACACACTTCCCCTGAAAACCTTTACAAACTGTTATTTCATATATCTACTGCACTAGAGAGTCCATAATGTTGATGAAAAACTAGCAAAGGGGTGTTCAGCACCGGAGTGCCCATCTCTCTCAGGCCCGTGACCAGATCTGATTATTGTAAGACAGAGCAAGAGGAAACGGAGGCTCCGCTACACTGGACTCCTTTGTAGAGGTTCCTTTGCTTTAGTCCGAAGGTCGATCATGGTGCAGGTTTCTGGAGAAGGTTAGTTAAGGTTTTCTGTGGAGGACGGGTGTCACCACAACACAGGTCCCTGTCCAGCTGAGGGGCCACAGGAGCAGGGTCCATGTCCAGTGTGACAGGAGTCGGGTGGGAGGCAGGCACCCAGGGCAGGAGCCGACAGAGAAGACCCTTCTTCAGAGGTAACTGTCACAGGCTGAAGAACGTGATCCCAGGGGGTCAGCAAATGGCCACGTCTGTCAAGCGGGATGTCCACCTCTCCTGACCAAACCCGGACGGAACCGTCCCTCCCCTGCCCTGGCCTGGAGTTCATCCTCGGAGTAGGCGCGTGGCACCGTCGCTGGTCCCCGACACGCTGGGCAGTGCTGTCAGCCCCACCGGAGCCAGTTCCCACCTCCTGCAGGGAGGCCGGAAGCTGGGCCCAGGACGGTGGGCAGTGCTGGGTGATCAGCCCGAGGCGTCCGGGTCGGGCTGGGGCACGGCTGAGAGAGAGGCTCTGGAGGGACCCGGTGCGGTCTCCCTTCCCGAGGGCCAGGGCCATGGACATTCTCATGGGAGGCCTGAATGTTGCAGGAAGCGGTGCTGCAGGCCTGGCTGGCCATGAGCTGCGTGGAGTGTGGTGGCCGGCACCAGAGGGCGTGGGAGGTCCAAGTGTCCTCTGCTGGTCCAGGAGCCTGAGCAGTGTCAGGCAGCCACGGGGGGCAACAGGTGGGGACGGTGGTCCCCAGGACCTCATCCTAACAGAGACACACACACCTCGATCCCCACCCCCCCGCCCAGCCAGCCGTCGACACCACAGCTTCAACACAGCCATCGGTGGCCTCTGTCTCCAAGGGGAGCACACCCCCGGGATGCCTTCCCCCTGCGGAGGCTCCCCGTGCCACAAGTGGGAAATTCCAGGGTTGGTGGCTGCCCAAGGACAAGGACCCTGCACCTGACCCAAAGCCCAGCTTTCCCCTGGCCACGAGGGGAGTAGCCTCCTGAACTGGGTCCCCAGCCCCAAGGATCCTTGGACCCTGGGGGCAATGCTGTGCCTGTCCCAGTGAGGACGGTCCAGGCCCTGCATGTCACTTGAGTCCTGGGTGCCAACTGCCTGTGAGAGGGTGAAGCCCCACACAGTGGCTGGACCCAAGTGTGACCTGGGGTTTGCAGAGAGGGTTCAGCGAGACCCTGGAGGACGAGGGCCTCCTCCAATCCCTCCCCACAGGCGTGCGTGCACACACACAGCTCATGACCCTGGGCCCAGTGCCTTGATCTCTCTGAGCTCCGTCCCCTTTTCTGTGGGACGCAGTCACCACGAGCTGCCACCAGGGTCGGTGTGACTCCAACCACGTGGTGTCGGAGCCAAGCTCGGCCAGTGCCAGAAAGGAGGAAAACACTCCACACATGGGGTGGGGGGGGGGGGCAGCTGTCTAGCTCTCCACTGGGGAGGACAAGGGGAGGGCCAGTGCCTGGGCAGCAATGGTCCTGGGTGCCCACACCCTGGGGCAGGGCATCAGCTCGGGGACAGGCGGGGGTGGGTGGGGAGGGAAGGTCCACCGCCGTCTGTGCCAGGGCCGCTGGCTGTCGCTGTGTCTGACAGCCCTGCGCGGCCCCCGCACCAATTACCAGCACTTAGTCACAGTCTCCTGCCTGCACTTCCTCTGGCAGCAGGAGAAAGAACAACCGGGCGAGGAGCCTGCAGGGGGGGACTGACCCTGTGTTCCCAGCCTCAGAGGCCCAGCGCGGCGGGCGGGGTGGGAGGCATGTCTAAAATAAAAAGATGGAGCTCGTCCGGCTGGCTGTACTTTTAGGAAACAGTGGCCACACACTGGTGCGGGCACCAACTCAGGCACCGTGCAAGCAGACTCCTGGGCGGCTCCAGCCTCCTGGGTTGTGTCATGGGCTGGGAACGTGGTGGCCGGCCCACCCAGCCAGGTCTGCAGGGCGGGGACCAGAGGGATGGCCTTGTGGCTCTGGCTTCGGATCTCTCAGGGTGTGGTGTCAGCTGGTTCCGTCTCTACCACAGGCTCTGCCGGGATGCAGGAGCCACTGGAGGCCCGGGCCTCCTCATATGCAGCGCGAGCCAGGGCCAGTGTCTCCGGCAGGAGGCAGCAGCCCCGTGTCCTTACCGTGGAGCCTTGGGAGTCACTGTAGAGCCCACGTCCATCCAGATCTGACAGAGGCAGGGCTGCCAAAGTACCCTGGCCCTGGCGCCTGGGACCAGGGCTTGGACTCCCTTGGGGCTTGCCCAGGGAAGCAGGTGTGGGGGGCTCGGCCAGGTGTCCCGCCCAGCTGCCAGGCACCTCCAGACTCTTCCCGGTGCCAGGCCCAGGCCCCAAGAAGGGGGCTCCTCAGCATGCTGGAAGGGAGTCCTGGGGCTTGTGGGGGTCCTGGGCCCTCCACCCTTTCCAGCTCTGCTTCCCTGGAACACCCACACCTTGGAGCCACACCATGAGCCACAGCCAGGCTCCAGGTGGTTGGGAGCTCCACCTGGCAACTGGGGACATGGGTTCCACTGCAGGCTCCTGCCCAGTGGAGGCTTTCTGACCCGGCCGCCCAGCCTGGGAGCGCCTCTGGACCTGTGGTGGCCCCCTCCTCCACCAAAAGTCTTAACTCAGCTTCTCCAGAAATCTTTACCAGGATTGATTTTAGGACTATCAGCAAAAGAGTCTCTACAACAGAGTTCAAGGCAGGTGAATTTCCTGTTGCTCTATAACTTGGTCACTGGCCTGGAAGAGATCGGCACTCCAGGTGCTGGACGCCCCTTTACTAGTTTTCCACAAACATTTATCCAGTACAGTAGTTTTCAAAGTGTGTTTGCAAATGCAAAATGTGATCATAAAAAGACAGATCCTTTAACAAGGCCTCTGGCCTTGAGCTGGGCTTCACAGAGGTGTCTACGTTTCTAAGATCAGAGAAGGTACAACTGGGCTCCGTGGGAAGAGCTGGCCGGGGAGGGAAGGGGAGAAGCAGCTCCCCCTTCTCAGTCGCTGTCCTTGAGGGCTAACTTGCCCAGAACAGGGACAGGAAAAGCTGCTTTGTGTGAACTTCTGCAGATGAACTGAGCCCCTCCCCTGAGACGCTGGGTGTAAAACTCTAACTCCCTGAACTCGGGGTTCAGGGGATTGATTGATCCCAGCAAAAGCTGTGGCCTCTGAACCTGGCTGCAGCCAAAGAAAACTGCTTCCTGCTGTCTTTGGTGCCCCACCTCGTCTGTCCCTACAACAGACCCAGCCAGGGCACATCCCTGACACAATGCAGGGGTGCAGCCAGGACTCACAGAGCCGGGGTCCTGTGTCTGCCCCTACCTCGCTGTGTGACCTCAGGTAGGTCACTCCATGGAGATCTCCCCCCGGTGCTGGGGGGATTGAACCCCACATTGCCTGTGAGGCCGACGTACCACCACCAAGCGAAAGCCTGGTCCTTTTAGGGATTTTTTTTTTCTTTTATAAATTATGAGACAGGTTCTTGCTGAGCGGCCCAGGCTTCCTGGATGAGGGGCCATACTGCCTCAGCCTCCTGGGTCGCTGGCTCTGCCCGCCTCAGTACCCACTCTGGGCAGTCGCTGCCTTCTGGGACCCCACTCTCTGAGGGCCCTCAGCAGCACCTGAGCGGACTCCAGGAAGGCCCAGGCTTCCTGCCACTGAACCTGTGGGGACCAGATCAGAGCTGGGCTGACACCTGCCTCAGGTCTGGACCCACGACCTACCCCTGGTGGAGAACCTCTGGCCTGAGAAATGGACACAGGGTGCATTTCCCTGGTGTGCTGTCTGCCCCCAGGTTCCCCCTCCACACACAGAGCAACTTCAGCCCTCTGACTTGTAGCCAGGTTACCATGGTGATGCCTATTATCCCTGCTTCGCAGGAGACGAATCAGGACTCAGCCTAGAGGGAGGGAGGGGTCGGAGGGGGTGGGGGATGGGGGTGGACCGGTGAGGGATGGGTGGACGGGGGCGGATTCAGGGTTTTCTCAGACAAGGTAATGCAGAGGGATCTCAGTTGGAACCCACTGACCGCTCTGGTCCTGGGCGGGAAGCACTGCTCAGGCTGCAGTCACCAGGGGGCAGGAGCGACCCTGGCCGCGGGCCTCCTGCTGTGGGTGGCTGGTGCCCTGGCTGGTGCCCTGGGCCTGGAGGAGCCCAGGCCAGGTCTGCCTCTCCCAGGGCCAGATCCTCCTTGGAATGAGGTTTTCAGATGGCCACAGGCAGCCAGGAGAGGGTCTCAGAGAAGAGGAGGAGAGGACCAGGACGTCCCCTGACCTCAGCTGTCCTAGCCTCTAGACACGACCAACCCCAAAAGGCACTTCCTCCTGTGCCATCAGCCCCCACCCCCAACCTTGAGGCTCAGAGGCCACTTTTCTCCAAATTTGCTAGAGTGGGCAGAGCAGTGCCGATGGGAGGCTCTCTGGATCCGACCTCACCACCACCTGGGGACAGTTGGGCACTGGAGCCCCAGAGAGCAGAGCCGCGGGCACCCCTCCCGGGGCCTGTCTCCTTCGGGAGCTCTGCTTGTTTTCTTGCCCTGTGGGTTTCTTTCATCAAATCCGTGAGGCCGAGAGCCCACTCAACCTCACTCCATGCTGTAGACGGAGCCCTGGAGGCGCAAGGTCGCCCGGCCTCGGCTGCGAGGAGGCTCAGGAAGCTGGGAGTCCTACCAGGGGACAAGCTGGGCTGCTGTCCTGAACCCTGCAGATTCACGCAAGCCCAGGCAGCATATGCAGGCCCCTGTCCTGGGCCTCCCCTAGGAGCTCCGCCTGCTGTCCTCCTACTACTCCACAAATCTGTTTCTTTCTGACACTCCTGCCCCCGGATTTCATTCTTTGAATTTGTGACACAGACAGCTCAGCCGTCCTCGCAGGTCACAGAGGCACAAGTCCACTCCTGGGCCAGGTGAGGCTTTATTAGACCCGACGCCCACTCAGACCCCCAAGGCCCTGGGATGTGGACAGGATGCTCAGGATGGCAGCAGGGGCAGGCGGAGGGGTCCTGCCAGGGCAGAGAGGGGTCTGCCCAGGAGGGTGTCGGGTGCTCAGGACAGCTGCCCTCAACAAGCAGACGCTGAGGAGCCCCCTGCCAGGCCTGTCCTACCCTCAGCAACCCCTGGCTCCAGCAGGGATAGGCACGGGGGCTGCTGCTTCTGGGTGCCCCCCAAAGGGCCTGGATCCCTTCATCTCCCGCCCTCCCAGGCCAACAGGACGACAGGAGGGGACAAGCCTGGGCTGGGAGCAGGAGGCTTCTGGGGGCCTCAGGGGCTTAAGGACCCCCAACGGTGCTGGAAGCAGAGGCCGTGGGGGCACCCTGGTCACAGTCCCCGTGCCTGGAGTCCTCGGGAGACGAGCGGGGGCTGGCCTCTCCAGGGAGGCTGCAAAAGGCACGTGGAGGCAGCTCCTTGTGGCTGTAGTACTCCACCACCTGCTTGGGGACCTCGGCCAGCACACACTTGGCCAACGCCGCGGGGGAGGCCTAGGGTGGGGAAGGCAGGTGCACTTGAGCCCTTTGAGATCCTTGTCCCCCACCTGGTCACAGCCCCAACTCTCAAAGTGGTCTAAGGGACCAGCAGGGAGCTGACCTAGGCCTGGTGCCTGCTGAGCTTCTCCTAAGGACACAGACTGAAAACCGAGAGTGTGAGTCCACAACCCCCCAGAGCTCTGAGGGCCACCGCCTCCCCCAGGGGCTGGGGCAGGAGGTAGAGGGGCTGCTGGGCAGGTGCTGCCCACGCTCCGGAGGAGTGCCCGGGGTGGGGAGCCCTCTGTGTCCCAGGAGGTGCAGGGGCTGGGGCAGGAGGTAGAGGGGCTGCTGGGCAGGCACCGCCCACACTCCCTGAGGAATGCCGGGGTGGGGAGCCCTCTGTGTCCCAGGAGGTGCAGGGGCTGGGGCAGGAGGTGGAGGGGCTGCTGGGCAGGTGCTGCCCATGCTCCCTGAGGAATGCCGGGGTGGGGAGCCCTCTGTGTCCCAGGAGGTGCAGGGGCTGGGGCAGGAGGTGGAGGGGCTGCTGGGCAGGTGCTGCCCATGCTCCCTGAGGAATGCCGGGGTGGGGAGCCCTCTGTGTCCCAGGAAGTTCAGGGGCTGGGGCAGGAGGTGGAGGGGCTGCTGGGCAGGTGCTGCCCATGCTCCCTGAGGAATGCCCGGGGTGGGGAGCCCTCTGTGTCCCAGGAGGTGCAGGGGCTGGGGCAGGAGGTGGAGGGGCTGCTGGGCAGGCACCGCCCACGTTCCCTGAGGAATGCCCGGGTGGGGAGCCCTCTGTGTCCCAGGAAGTTCAGGGGCTGGGGCAGGAGGTGGAGGGGCTGCTGGGCAGGCACCGCCCACGCTCCCTGAGGAATGCCCGGGGTGGGGAGCCCTCTGTGTCCCAGGAGGTGCAGGGGCTGGGGCAGGAGGTGGAGGGGCTGCTGGGCAGGCACCGCCCACGTTCCCTGAGGAATGCCCGGGGTGGGGAGCCCTCTGTGTCCCAGGAGGTGCAGGGGCTGGGGCAGGAGGTGGAGGGGCTGCTGGGCAGGTGCTGCCCACGCTCCCTGAGGAATGCCGGGGTGGGGAGCCCTCTGTGTCCCAGGAGGTGCAGGGCAGGGGAAGCTGCTCCCTCTGCTTCTGTACAGACCGAGTTCCTGCAGCCAAGCCTTAGGCTCCCTCCCGGGCCCCAGCTGGGGCGCGCCAGGTCCTCGCTGGCCAGGCTCGGGTGGCCTGCCCGGGGCCCTGCACTCACGCTCTTGAGCTCCCTGAAGGGCAGGAACTGCACGATGTCCCGGAGTGCCGGCTCGCCCCGAGGGGAGCGTAGGACGCCGTCCTCCCCGTCCAGAGTCTGCATGTCGGTGAAGTCGGCGTTGCCCACGCCCACGATGATGATGGACATGGGCAGGTGCGAGGCGCGCACAATGGCCTCCCGCGTGTCCGCCATGTCGGTCACCACGCCGTCCGTCAGGATCAGCAGGATGTAGTATTGCTGCGGACACAGGAAAGGGGTGGGGCAGCACCCAGGGCCCTCGCCCACGGCCAGCTGTGCCCCCACCTGGATTGGCCAGAGCTTGGCTCAGCAGCTTTAGGACGGCTCTGCCGAGCGTCTGTTGAAGCAGCACCGCTCACCATGATGGCACACTCAGGGGTCTCTGCAGTTACCCTACTCCAGCTCCCCCGGGCTCCCTGTCACCGTCCCACCTGTGGCTCTGGACGGGCACTGCAAAGTCCACCTGACATGACTGCCAGGCTGTGCCAGAGGAGGAGGGGCCCAGCGTGAGCAGGGTCCACTGCAGTCCCGGCTGCGGGAGGCAGCAGGACCCTTTGCAGAGAAGCCCACTTTCCAGTGATAGCCAAGGCCACCCCACAGTCTCACTAAAGAGAAGGGGGGTCCCAGAGCTCGAGCCCTGAAGGCTGGGCCGTCTCCCTCACACCTCTGCCTGCAGCACAGTGGACACCCAGCAGTGGTACTATCCAGGGAACAAAGGATGGACAGGCCACAGGCCCGACCAGCCTCAGAGGAAGCAGGGACTTCCCTTTCTCCAGCCATCTCCTGCCACCCCCTCCAGAGCCAGCGTGCCTCAGAGCAACCCCAGCCCTGCTCCTGGCCTCCATGTACCACAGCCCTGCTCAGAGCCCACCTGGCCCACCCAGACCAGGTCAGCGCCCGCATGGTCTCCAGCGCTCCCTCTGCCAACTTTGGGCACCCCTGGCACCGTCACCCCTGCCGGTCTCACACAGGAAAGGAGAATTAAAGACTAATCTCGTGACATCTCATGGCGACCCATTTCTTGGTGGGAAGTGTCATGACTTGAGAACAAGAGAGAGGCCACACACGCGGGCTGGTGTCTAAGCCGGGGACACCACCGGTTGGGCTGGGGCCTAGTCTCTGTAGAGGCCATGAGAGGCCCACAGGTGGAATGTGTGTCTAGCACTGCTTCACGGCATCACCCGACCCCTGAGAGCAACAGCATCCCCGCCAGATCCTTAGCCAGGGCTGTCAGTCAGCAAAGTCTGAGGGGAGGAGACCAACCGCATCACGCTGCACGTGGGAACGTTGCAGTGCCCACTGCGTAGTGTGTGTGGTACTGAGGTTAAACGCACCGTGCACCTGGTGCAGTGGCCACGCCTGTGATCCCAGCTACCTGGGAGGCCGAGGCAGGAGGATCACAGGTTCCATAATAGAAGAGAGGAGGTGGGGGTGTGTGGCTGGGTGTGAGCACAGAACCACACAGTGCACCCTGCAGTCTCTGATGCTGGTGCAAAAACTAAAACATGAAAATATGCAAACAAACTTCTGAGTTTCCCTCTGGAGCCCGAGAGGAGAGCCTCTCCTGGCCCCTGCTGGACCCCCACTGTCCTGAGGCCTGCACGCTGCATACTTTAGCATGGTCTCAATGTAACTTGAAGAAACAAAACTAAGAAAAGCACGAGGTGGGGGGGCAGACGGGCCAACGTGCAGACAGGGATGGCTGCGGTGGTACGTCACTCCTGTAAAGCTGACATCTTTTCAAAGGTGAGCAAAGGTGACGGAAAGCAACAGGCAAGAGGCAGCGTCCCCAGCAGCACACAAAGTGCAGAATGCAGTCTCAGGACCATGTCATATGCACCAGGAAACCATAAGCAGCCCTGACCGCCTGTGTGTTATTGCAGGACACAGGAAGCCCAGGGCCAACCGTGAGATGATAAAAACCGACCCTGAGGCACCTGTCCACCCACCCCTCCGTCCTGCCCCAGGGTCTTTGCACTGGTGCTGCCTGTCCCAGATGTCTGCCGGCTGCCTCCCAGGGCCGGAGCCCCCTCCACACGCAGCGCCAACCCTCCACCTGGCACCCCGGCCCACACCCGGGCACCTACAGAGGCCTCGCCCGTGCGCTCCTCAACCGCCGCCATGCGGGCCACCTTGGAGATGATAGGCGCCACGTTGGTGGGGCCGTAGAGCTGGACCTGGGGCAGGCAGTTCTGGTAGGCCTCCACCACGCCCTGGATGCCTGTGGGGACAGCAGGTGAGACGGGCCCACCCCACCCCGCCCCAGGCCCACTGCCAGCGCCTACCTTCACACTCATCGTCCTCGGGATTGAAATTGATGGCAAAGTCATGGGACACCTGGGTGGGGCAAGAGGGGCCAGTGGCTGATGCCCTCCCAGGACCCACATGGCTCACGACAACCAGCCTGCCCCATGCAGAGAGACCTCTAGGGAAGGAGGCCACGTGGGGCCTGGGCTATGGCCTCGACCACATCCAGCAGTTCCCGAAGCTTCCCGTTTGTCAGCCACCATGTGGCTGCACCTTTCTGATGGGAAGCAGGAGCTCAGCTCCAGCCCACACCCTGCGTCCTAGGAGGTCAAAGGTCACCCTCTCTGGCAGGAAGGCACCTCCATGCCCTCTGTCTAGCAGAGTGGGGTTACAAGAGACCCAGGTGACAGGTGTGGTGGCGTCCAGGCCCCAGCCTGGTCTCCTACCTCATACTTGGGAGGGATTCTGGCTCCAAACCCCAAAGCAGAAAACCTCTTGTCACTGGAAGAAAGGTAGTGTCCATCACGGGGGCCCCGCTCCTCGCAGGAGCAGATGCTGATCAGAGCCCAAGAGCCCAGGTCCTGTGGGCCGAGGCCTAGAGGTGGCACTCAGGCCGCTAGAGAGCAACGGAGGCACGTGTGCACAGGCAGGAGGGCGGAGCTGGCCAGGATGGCCCTGCTGCCCCCAGCCTGCAGGGCTCTGACACAGGACCCTGGCGTCCACAGGACCCTGGCATCCACAGGACCAGGGCACACTCTGGCCACACACCCCTCCATCCTCCACCCAGAGGGAGGGCTCCTGGCAGGCAGCCATGACATGGGCATGACGTCCAGCCCTCTGGGTTTGTGCTTGGTCCCTCCCAGGGGGGCCCTGGAGTGAGCCCTACCTCCGTGGTCCCAACCCCTGGGGACACCAAAGGCACCAGCCAGGCCTCTGTGCCTAGCTCCTGACCACCCCAGTCCGACGGCCAGATGGTCAGGCTGGCGTCCAGGTGCAGGGTATGCCCCCTGTGGGCTGCCACAGAGGTGCTCCTGGCCCTTCCTGGACAGGCTCCCCGGCTAGTAGCCGCCCAGGGGCGGGGCCACACCTGTCGTAGTCCTGGCAGACTTCGCCCACGGCCACCAGCGCTCTCAGGTACTCGTTGGGCTGGCGGGGGTCGATGTGGTGCAGGGAGCAGCTGTTCCGGGGGTCGCCGTTGGAGGCTGTGAAGTCAATGGCTACCTGCAAGGGCCAGGGAGGTGTGCGGCACTGGCCCGCCCTCCGCCAGGCAGGCAGGGGACCAAGCCCAGGCTTGGGTAGGGGACTGGTTCAAGGAGGAAGCTGGGGCTACTGCCCCAAGATGCCGTCCTCCAGCCTCTGCAGGCAGGTGCACAGGGCAGGGAGGGGTCCCCCGATGCCCCAGCATGACCCCAGCAGAGCTGAGCTCCCGCTGGGGGGCACTCACTCCCCCCCTCCCTGCACGGAGACCACCCCTGCCCTGGTCACCCTTGTGCCTCCCACTGGGGCCCCCTCAGGGCCTCCCGGGGCTTGCTGTCTCCCATTGCCCACCCACTGCCTGCCCAGGGCCACATGGGCATGGTGGTCCCACGTCAAATGCTCACTCTCCTAGCTCGTCTCCCTAGGAGCAGGCAAGTCCTGACGGTGAGGGTGACCCTGGACTGGTTTCTGTGTGCCCACCCTCTGCTGCAGGGCCCTGGGGGCCGACTGGGGTCCTGCCCAGGTGGCCTGGGCTCTGGGTGTGTAGCAGCCTGGCCAGACTCACCGTGCAGTGGATCTGACAGCCGCCCATGATGTAGTCCAGGAAGGAGTGGACCCTGTGGAGCTTCCAGGCAGGGGCGTCAGCAGGGCCCCCCCAGGGCTGCCCCCCCAGGCCCATGTGGCAGCCCTGGGGAGCCTGCCCTCCCCTGAGGACCCTGGCCTTGTCTCCTCCCCCCTCTGCCCTGGCTCTGCCCCTCCTCCAGGGAGGATGTGAGACCCCTGGGAGGGCACCCCAGGGTCCACCACCCGGGACAGAGCTCCAGGCAGGCGCCTACCTTCAGGCCAGCCAGGACCACCACCCCGGAGTTCCTGTAGCTGCGCTTCCTCTGCTTGTACTTGGCGTTGACACATTCCCACTGGGCCTGGGCACAGGGACGTGCGGGATGCCAGGCGGCAATGTCCATCACCCTCTCCCTGGGGCTGGCAGATGCCGAAGCCTCTGCCTTGCCAGTGACCTGCCCTCATGACTGTCCCCAGCAGTGACCACAAGGGCCAAGCCGTGTGTGGAGGAGAGGAGCAGCCACCCTACAGGGACCCATCTGCTGAATGGGGCACACCCAGCATGCATCGGGACCCCGTGGCCCAGAATAGGGCAAGGGGGACCCGGGTTACCACAGCATGGCCCTGTCACCTGGGGAGAGGGCCACCTCTGGAGCCTGCAGACCTCCCGTATAGGGACACTGGGCCCACACCAGCAGGCGTTCCTGCCACCCCAGCTTCAGGTGTGCCCTTCCACTGAGTGGACACAGGTGCACACGCCTGCATGCCCACTGCCATGCCTGGCCCTGGGTGGCCTCTGGCAGGGCTGTTCCAACTGTCACCCCAGCGCCCCTGGGCTCTGGGCACAATGGCATCTCTGGCTTGCCACCAGCACTAGTCTTCCCAGGGTCGTGACAGTAGCTGCTGCTGCTCCCAGCCACCACCAGGATGGCCAGGCCGCGAGCGGGGACCCCAAGGCAGGCTCACCCGGCCTTCCGAGAAGGCCTTCTGCATCTCAGCGAAGGTGGTGGAGAATTCTCCGATGAAGTCATGCCTCCCTCGGGAGTCGTGATCCCAGACCAGGCCCTGGGGGCACAGGCCCGTCAGCCCACCTGCCCCTCTGGGGGCCCAGGGACCCCTCCCCCTAAAGCCGGCCACCCCCACCGCCTCCCCTGTCCCTGGTTTCCCAGGAACTCTAACTCCAAGAAGCCCCAGTATGTTTTGGGGGGACTGGCTTTTCTACCACCCTGGCCCATCTTGGCCCGTCCCATTTCTGTCCCTGCCCCTTCCCTACCTTCAGAGGCCGGGTCTCCTCGCAGCTGCACAGAGAGCTGAGGGACACCTTGAAGGGCTCCCACACAGGGCTGAGGTTGTTCTTCACCACCTAGGCATCGGGAGGGGTTGGCGGGGGCAGAGCCAGGGGCCACAACCCGGGAGGCTCTGGGGTCCTGGGGCCATAGGGACTCCCTGAGGCTCCCAGGAATCTGGGCTCCTCACCCAGAACCCTGGGGTCCAGGAGGCTGGCCTGCCTCCACCCGGCCCCACGGGCCCAGGACCAGGTGCCCCTCCTGGGAACCTCCCTCAGAGGTTCCACTACTCACTGGACCACTGGACCCTTTTTTTTTTGCCTGAAATAGATTTTTTTTTACTCAATTTATCTCTACAGGAAACCCTCCCTCCCTGCTGTCACCACTGTCTCCCTGCAGGAAGGGGAGGTAGCCCTAAAAATAATCACAGCCAAAACAACCCCTGCGGGGCTCTGCCGAGTCCGCCGGCCCACCCTGCAGCTCCCCAGAGCGGGGCCAGGTGCTGGGAGCAGAGTCCACAGCCAGGGCCGGGGGGAGTGGGTGGCCAGTCCTCCTCCTGCCATTCACGCCTGCCAGGAAGCGCCCGGGGGACCAGCCGGCCGGAGTGCAGGGTGGGCGAGAGCCTCACCTCTGTCCTGTACACCAGCTGCTCGCTGCCGTCCCTGTTGATGCGGAACAGCTCCAGGAAGGGGTCGGACTTGCTGAAGAGGTCCTGGGGCAGCAGAGGGTTCGTGGCAAGGGGCCAGGGGGTGGGCTCAGTCACTTCCCCAGGCACCAGGTGAGGAGCTCTGGGGTGACGGGGACCTGGCCCCTGGAGCCCTCATAAGTGCCCCAGCATGCCCACAGGACCCTGGCTCCAGCCGGGCCCTGCCCTCCTCTCCTGCTCCTGGTGTCCACCCGATGTCCCCACTCCTGCCAGACCCTCCCCACTTCATTCTCAGTTCTGACACCTCCAGAGCAGCGTTGGGACACCTGCCCAGGGCTGGTCCCCACTCTGAGTGCCCAGGGTGCCCTCCCACCCGCTGACGGCCAACAGGCCGGGCTCAAATCCAGTTCCTCCACCTCCAAGGCATGGCCTTGGGGGCCTCCAGCCTGTGTCCCCATCATTAAGTGGGGTCATGAGTGTCTCTGCTAAGGAAGTGGCCATGGCTGGTGCGGAGCCCCTGGGGAGGACGTGGGGCTGGACGCGCCATGGGCGCCCACCTCACCTTGTCGTCCAACTTCCTGGCCTGGAAGGAGAGCTCCACATAACCGTTGTTTCCGGAGATGTCCTCGGCCACCACCTGGGGGAGAGGCCCCGCTGGGCTGCAGGCCTCCTGCAGGTCCAGGCTCCCCAGACCTGGCCTGCTCCCCTGCCCCCACCCAGCCCCAGAGCCACAGAGGGAGGAAGGCCCCGAGGTGGGTCTTACGGTGATGGAGGACTTGCCGGCAGTCCTGCCGAGCTTCAGCAGCAGCGGGCGGGTCATCTTCTTCTGGGCCACAATCTGGACAGAAAAGGCAGGGACGGGATGGCAGAGCACAGCCCCAAGCCTCAGGGACCCTGGCCTTCTGCTCCTCTCCCTCTCCCGCCTGCTCCCTGGCCTGGGCCTTCTGGGGCTCTCAGGACCCAGGGCCACCAACACCCTCTGCATGCCACCTCCTGCTCCAGCACTCCAGGACTGCCCATGTGAGGGAGGCACTCGGCTTTACACAGAGGGGGACCCAGGCTCAGAGGCGAGGCCACCATAGGGCTCCTGCACAGGGAAACAGGAAGCAGAAACAGGTCCACACCTCAGCGCCTCCAGCCCTCAGGCCAGGGCCAGGCAAACGGCTGCCGACACACCTGAAGTGAGGACCTGCCGGGCAGGTGAGGACCAGGTGAAGACCAGGTGAGGACCCACAGGGCAGGTGAGGACCAGGTGAGGACCAGATGAGGACCCACGGGGCAGGTGAGGACCAGGTGAGGACCCACAGGGCAGGTGAGGACTAGGTGAGGACCAGGTGAGGACCAGATGAGGACCCACGGGGCAGGTGAGGACCAGGTGAGGACCCACAGGGCAGGTGAGGACCAGGTGAGGACCAGGTAAGGACCCACAGGGCAGGTGAGGACTAGGTGAGTACCCACGGGGCAAGTGAAGACTAGGTGAGGACCCACAGGGCAGGTGAAGACTAGGTGAGGACCAGGTGAGGACTAGGTGAGGACCCACAGGGCAAGTGAAGACTAGGTGAGGACCAGGTGAGGACTAGGTGAGGACCCACAGGGCAGGTGAGGACTAGGTGAGGACCAGGTGAGGACCAGGTGAGGACCCACAGGGCAGGTGAGGACCAGGTGAGGACCCACAGGGCAGGTGAGGACTAGGTGAGGACCAGGTGAGGACCAGATGAGGACCCATGGGGCAGGTGAGGACCAGGTGAGGACCCACAGGGCAGGTGAGGACTAGGTGAGGACCAGGTGAGTACCCATGGGGCAGGTGAGGACCAGGTGAGGACCCACAGGGCAGGTGAGGACTAGGTGAGGACCAGGTGAGTACCCATGGGGCAGGTGAGGACCAGGTGAGGACCCACAGGGCAGGTGAGGACTAGGTGAGGACCAGGTGAGGACCCACAGAGCAGGTGAGGACCAGGTGAGTACCCACGGGGCAAGTGAGGACCAGGTGAGGACCCACAGGGCAGGTGAGGACCAGGTGAGGACCCACAGGGCAGGTGAGGACCAGGTGAGGACCCATGGGGCAGGTGAGGACCAGGTGAGGACCCACAGGGCAGGTGAGGACCAGGTGAGGACCAGGTGAGGACCCATGGGGCAGGTGAGGACCAGGTGAGGACCCACAGGGCAGGTGAGGACCAGGTGAGGACCCACAGGGCAGGTGAGGACTAGGTGAGGACCCACAGGGCAGGTGAGGACTAGGTGAGGACCCACAGGGCAGGTGAGGACTAGGTGAGGACCAGGTGAGGACCCATGGGGCAGGTGAGGACCAGGTGAGGACCCACAGGGCAGGTGAGGACTAGGTGAGGACCCACAGGGCAGGTGAGGACCAGGTGAGGACCCACAGGGCAGGTGAGGACCAGGTGAGTACCCACAGGGCAGGTGAGGACTAGGTGAGGACCAGGTGAGGACCAGGTGAGGACCAGGTGAGGACCAGGTGAGGACCCACGGGGCAGGTGAGGACCAGGTGAGTACCCACGGGGCAAGTGAGGACCAAGTGAGGACCCACAGGGCAGGTGAGGACTAGGTGAGGACCAGGTGAGGACCAGATGAGGACCCACAGGGCAGGTGAGGACCAGGTGAGGACCAGGTGAGGACCAGGTGAAGACCAGGTGAGGACCCACGGGGCAGGTGAGGACCAGGTAAGGACCCACAGGGCAGTTGAGGACCAGGTGAGGACCCACAGGGCAGGTGAGGACCAGGTGAGGACCAGGTGAGGACCAGGTGAAGACCAGGTGAGGACCCACGGGGCAGGTGAGGACCAGGTAAGGACCCACAGGGCAGGTGAGGACTAGGTGAGGACCAGGTGAGGACTAGGTGAGTACCCACGGGGTAAGTGAAGACTAGGTGAGGACCAGGTGAGGACTAGGTGAGGACCCACGGGGCAAGTGAGGACCAGGTGAGGACACACAGGGCAAGTGAGGACCAGGTGAGGACCAGGTGAGGACCAGGTGAGGACCCACAGGGCAGGTGAGGACTAGGTGAGGACCAGGTGAGGACCCACAGGGCAGGTGAGGACTAGGTGAGGACCAGGTGAGGACCAGGTAAGGACCCACGGGGCAAGTGAGGACCAGGTGAGGACACACAGGGCAAGTGAGGACCAGGTGAGGACCAGGTGAGGACCAGGTGAGGACACACAGGGCAGGTGAGGACTAGGTGAGGACCAGGTGAGGACCCACAGGGCAGGTGAGGACCAGGTGAGTACCCACGGGGCAAGTGAGGACTAGGTGAGGACCAGGTGAGGACCAGGTGAGGACCCACAGGGCAGGTGAGGACCAGGTGAGGACCCACAGGGCAGGTGAGGACCAAGTGAGGACCCATGGGGCAAGGAAGTTTTAATGGCTGTGGGCCCCTCCTGGACACCAACTGTTCCAGCAAGTCAGGGTAGCACCAGCCCCAGGGTGGCACACCCTGGCTTTTGACAAAGGTGCGTGTCCAGCAAGGGCGACTGCTCATCTAGGCCGAGCCCTGGGTGGGCGTCACCCACCACGCACTGCTGGCAGCTCTCCCATGGGCTGAGCCCAGCAGGGCGGGTGAAGTTGACACAGGTAAGCTCACAGGACAGGGGCCACCTGCCCAGTGGGAAGCAGGGCCCTGGGAGAGCGGGTGGGTCCTCTGGGTCCATCCTGCCCGTTGATGAGAAGGGCAACAACCGCTGCTGAGGGGGCTCAGGACTGCCGGGGGCACACCCTTCCCTCCAGGAGTGTCCTGAGCCCATGGATGTGGGCAACTGGCATGTCCTCCCCACATGTCAGCCCCGCTGCTGCACAAGAGGGTCGGCAGAAGCAGCTAACGAAAACCAGCTCCACTCTGCAGCCCCCTGGGCTGGGTCTGCACTCTGCCACCACGGGCCAGGAGGGCACTGGAGTGAGACCCCCGAGTCCCCAGGAAAGTGATGGCACCTGCGGCTTCCACCCAGCCAGTCGCCCCTGCTCATGGCCTCCCAGAAAAGAGGGCTGACCCTGCCCTTGGCAAGACAGCTAGCCTGGCCACAGAGCAGGAAGTCCACGAGCGTGTGCCCACACACGTGCCCGGTCTGCGTCCATGTGTGAGCTGCCCACCTGGGACTGAGAGGCGTGTCCTGCACTGCAGGGGTCCGGGTGGGGCCTGTGTGCATGTGTGCCGAACGCGCCAGGCTGGCGGGCAGGTGGGGCAGCTTCACTCTGCAGCCCCTGGGGTTGGGTCCTCCCCACACGTCAGCCCTGCTGCCGCACAACAGGGTCAGCAGAAGCAGCTAACGAAAACCAGCTCCAGCCCAGGCAGCCATGGGGATGAGTCAGAGGCACATGATGTGGGGTAAAAGAACATGCTGTGCTTCACGTCCCTGAGGCCCAAGCACAGACAACCAGGGGGACCGGCTGGAAGGGGGCCAGCTGGAAGGGGGACCTGCGAGGGGATGGGGACCTGCGATCTGAGAACTTGCCATCCTCGGCCTCGCGTCTCACATGTAAGCTGTTCCTCAAGTCACAAGGCCTGTGGAAAGCCCAGCCCAGAGACAGCCGAGCGGCAGCAGGAAAGATGCTCGTTACTCGAACAGGTGGCACAGGGTGAAGGAGAGGGCCTGGGCAGAGGGCTGCGAGCAGTGGATACCACGCTGCAGCCACCGTGCACAGGGAGGACCAGGGACACTTCCTGAACCCAGGGCCTTGTGCCTGCCAGACAAGTGCTCCTCTAAGCTACACCCTGGACAGGGAGACTGGGCCTCTTAACTTTTTTTTTCCCAGTGTTGGGGGAAACCCAGGGCCTTGCACATGGTGGGCAAACAGAGAAGAGACCTCTATATGATGATGAGGAAGGGCTCCTACGTCAGAAGAGAAAGTGTCTGCAATCCGTGGATTTTTTAGAAAGAAAAAAATCTAGGGATATAGCTCAGTTGGTAGGGTGCTTGCCTCGCATGCACAAGGTCTTGGGTTCAGTCCTCAGCACCACAAAAAAGAAAAGAAGAAAAAAGAAAAGAAAGAAAGAAAAAAAATTAATGTATTCATCTGCTCATGTGAAAACATGGCTCTGGGAGGATGTCTGGACCCAGACAGGGCTGTGCAGGAGCAGGAGGGCATCTGCAGCATGACTCCTATATCCTGAATGTGGCATGTACCCAGGTACCACCTCATTCAAAATTGCACTACAAACACTGATATGGAAGACCAGTGGCATGGTGGCACACTCCTGCAATCCCAGCAACCCCGGAGGCCAAAGCAGGAGGGTCTCTGGTTCCAGGTCAGCCTGGGCAACTTAACAAGACCCTGTCTCAAACAAGAAATCATGTTAGGGGAGAAGCCACGGAAGTGCACCCCTCAGAACCTGAGCCACTGGGGTGCACTCCCTGGGACCTCCACCTTGCCCCGTCGCCCACCCACGGCCTCACTGCCCCCAGGACCCTCCCACACCCTCCCTCCCCAGGTGCTGCTCACCTGCCCCAAGGTGCACTCCATGCCCCCCAGGAAGTCATCCTGAGAGCTAAGACCACTGGGCCCGTGGGTGTCATACACCTCAAAGCGCAGTCTCTGCACCTCCTCAAAATAGTAGTCAACAGTGAAGACCTTGGAGAACACGGGATGCAGGCTGCTGCGGACCACCTCAGTTCTGCCCACCTGCAAGCCATATCCCAAGCTGACCCATGGAGGGGCCTCCCCAGGCCCCCCAGGGTCCTGCACTCGGGGGCCCCTGTTGCCCTCTACTCTCTTCAGGGCTGTGCTCAGTCCATGGGGACCTGGCCCCTGCAAGGCATGGCAGGGCTCCAGGCCACCCCTGGGGGTCACCTGCAGGGACCCTGGGCACCTCCCCTCCTGGAGTCAAGGTGTGTCACCCATGCCAGCCAAGGGCCTCCGCCCCCTCACCACATCTCATGCTCCCTCTGCTCTACCCTGTACAGAGAGGGAACTGAGAAGGGTCCCGCCCAAGGGTGGAGTCAGTTTCCACACTTGAGCTCCTACTGAGCAAGGAAGGCATGGGGTGGGTGTCCCCCTCCTCAGGGGAACTGGGTTCACCAGCCTCCCCCACGGAGCTCAGTTCCCTTCTTCAACATGCCCCCTAAGGACAAGCCCCACCGTGGGTTCCTACGTGTCGCCAGATCCCAGACTCCTGTACTCAAACCAGAGACATCTGCACCAGCCATTGCTCAGGCCAAGAAGGTACTGCTGGGGGCCGGGCACAGGGTAGTCCTCAAGGAGCCTGGCGCAGTGGCCGTGCCGACACTCCACCGCAGCTTGGACACACGCTCAAGGCAGGCCCTTCCCCCTCAAGGCTGATGCCCTGTGGGATCTCTCGGCCTGGGAGCCTGGTGGGCCACATCAGCAGATTTTCGATGTGCAGAGATGGTCTCCAGAGGCACGTGCCCATCCATCCCCCCACCATGTGGGTTCTGCCATCTCCTGGGACCTCCCACCCCCTGTCACCCCTTCACAGCCTGCACTCTGCCACCACGGGCCAGGAGGGCCCTGGAGTGAGACCCCCGAGTCCCCAGGACAGTGGTGGCACCTGCGGCTTCCACCCAGCCAGTCGCCCCGGCTCATGGCCCCCCAGCTGAGGAGGCACCCCGTCTCTAGGTCTTGAGGGAACACCCTGGGTTCCTGCGAGCTGGGTGACTGAGAAAGCACTTTGTACAGCACAAAGCCAAGGTCCGCAGAGACAGGACCGGGTGCAAGGAACTGCAGCGGGAGGCCCGCTCTCCTGCAGGCAGCTGCCCAGACCTGGCCTGTGGTTCCCGCTGTCCCCAGACCAAGCCACAAGCTGGCAACCTGGGATGGCTCCTGAGGCACAAGGAGGGGCGAGGCAACAAGCTGGGGGCATCCAGAATCTCAGAGCCTTCAGCTTCTGCTTTCCTGGTCCCTAGCCTGGTCAGCCAGCTCTGGAGTCCCCGCAACCAGCAGGGGTCATCCAGCAGGGCTGGGGTTGTCGCTCAGTGGCGAGCGCTTGCCTAGCATGCATGAGGCACTGGTCTTGATCCCTGGCACCACATAAAAATAAACAAGTAAAACAAGGAATTGAGTCTATCTATAAGTAAAAAAATGTTTTTTTAAAAAAATTCATCCAGCAGTCCCAGCTCCACCCAGCCACCAGCGCCAAGTGCCTCTGCCTCAGGGATGGGGACTGACAAGCCAGGTGCTCATTCTTGGCTACCGGACAGCTGCACCCCAACCAGCCCAGCCTGGGGAAGCTCCCGCACTCCTGCACCCTACTCCTTTCTGTGCCTCTTAGGCATGCAAGCTGAGTGCCTCACTCTGACCCCAAGACCCCCAACCCAGGACCCTGAGATGCACCCCGACTCCTGGGCACCCCCACTCTAGACCTGTGAGCCCCACCTGGCCCCAGCTCCAGATGCCTCTGCCCTGCACCCTGCAAGCTTCAGGCCACCCACTTGGGTCTCTGTGTCCCAGCTCCGGGGTTCTGGGCCAGCCAGACCCCCGCGGCCCGCCCTACCTGCACCCACTGGCTCTGCGCTTGCTGCAGCAGCACCACGCTGGGGTCGGACTTGGTCAGTGGGTCTCTGTCCAGCAGGTGCCGGCAGCTGAGCCGCAGCTCCACCTTCGAGGCGCAGGGTGCAGGCACCGACCCTGGGGCCGGAGCCGGGGCTGCGACCGCCCCGCGATCTGTGCACCCGCTCATGGCTGCCTGCGGGCCACCTCGGACCAGGTGGGCTCAGGAGCCGCTGCTGGGGAGTCCGCGACGCCGTGGCGACCGGGAAATGGTGGCCCGGCCAGGCGTGACCGCGCTTCCCTGCACGCCGCGTGGCGCGGGCACACGTGGCGCGGGCGGCAGCCACCGCGCGGGGATGGCGGGGCTCTACGTGGCCGGCCCGGTGGAGGGGCAGTGGATGGGGAGAGGGCCAGTGGAGGGGGCGGGGAAAGGGCGGGACAGAGGGGACAGGGGAGGGGCATTGGAGGAATCTGTGCAGCGGCGGGGAGGAGGGGGCAGTGAAGGGGACGGGTGGCCCCTGGAGTCGGTGGTCGAGGAGGGCGTCCCCTCGGAGCCCTAGGATCCAACCTCCAGGACCTCGGCTGGTAGCTGTGCGCCGCGATGGAGCGCGCACTCCGCAGTGCGCACCCCCCTGCTGGGTACTGCTGCTGGGAGCGGGGGGCTTCGTGCAAGCAGCCCCCGGGAGGACGGGCCGCCCCCCCTCCCCCCCGCCGCCGCCGCCGCCGCCGCCGCCACTGCACTGAATCCCTGCGTTCCTCCTGGGAGCGCCAGACTCGGTGACACCCACCTGAAACCACAGGTAGTTAGGGGACGCCTACTGTGTGCCAGGCACCTCGCTGCCTGGGGCTGGAGGCAGGAAGCAGAGCTCTGGGGGCGGGCAGATCCCCTCACCAGCTGGAGATGTTGGACTGAGGGTCAGAGTCCCACCACGAAGGTCCCTGGCCACCTACCTGCTCCAGATCCCGCAGGAACTGTCCCGCTGCTGGAGGAGAGCGGAGCTGGGCTTCCGGGCCTAGGCTGCATTCTCTCCCTTCTGCCCACCACCACTCCTCCCTGGCAGAGGAAGCAGCTCGAAAGAGGAGTTGTTGGACGAGACAGATTGCCTTCCAGCTCATTCACTTTGCCAATTTCTGAATAAAGTTAAGGCACAGAACTGGCCAAAAGCCATGGGGGGCAGGGCGGGGAGGGGCAGAGGGAAGAGGTAGGCAAGATGTGAAGAGCAAGAGCGAAGGGGAGGGAGGATCAGGGGAGCTCAGGGCTCAGCCTCAGCAACCAGGACTCCAGAGGAAGATCCTGAGGTCAGAGGGGCAGCCAAGAACAGCAGAAGGCAGCCAGCCCTCTGAAGAGGGACCACGAGGACACTGTCCCCTCGCAGCCGGTCTGAGGGATTGCACTCTGCGGGCGCCTACCCGGTTTGCCAAGGAAGCGCCTTGGCTGGCGGAGTGGCCTTGGCTGGCACCTTCCAATCCGCGGGTCACGGGTGGGGTCAGGAGCAGCAGAGATGCTAGCCCCATCTGGTGCCCACCTCCTCCTGCTGCCCAGGCCTCGCTGCTCTTCCCGATCCAAGCAGGCTGGCTGCGCAGAGTCGGCCCTACTGCTCTTCATCTTCCCGGTCCCACTTCCCGAGGCTCCCGGTGCCAGGGCGTCAGTACCTAGCTGTGCTTGTGTGCCTGAGGGTGACTCTGGTGGCAGGGGTTCCAGGCCCTCCCAGGCCAGCTTTCCTGGGCACATGACCCCGGGAAGCCTCCCAGCATTCCATGGGAATGAGGGACGCCTGCTCCCTGCAGGACCCACAGCGGCCAGCAGGTCTCTGGGCCTCCCCGCAGGCCCTTCCTCCCCGCACATCTCCAGGAAGCATCCGCTGCACTCAGACACCAGCCCAGCATGAGCCCAGCGGAGCAGCTGGCTAGGGTGCCGGGCCACCAACCTCCGAACCCTCTGCAGAAGGCGAGGGGCCTGGAGCCATCAGCTGTGCACCTGGCCGCTGTCCTTCTGAGGGCACAGGGCTTGACTCAGGCCTCTCTCAGCTCTTCACTGCTACAGGGCAGCACCGTGGAGTACCAGGTGGCACTTCCCCAGACAGGAGGACAGGAAGAGTCAAAGAGCTGGAATCTCCCCGTCTCTGAGTCCAGAGTGTAGGCACACACAGGGCTCCCACCATAGCTGGGAGGTCCCTGGGCAGCCTGGGCCACAGCTGGCACCAAAGGAGAGAACCTGTGGGGAGAGCAGGGTCTCCTGCAGTCCTTGATGCCTGGCCCCGCGCCTCCTCACTGCCAGCCCACACCACCCAGAGCCAGGGAGGGCAGACAGCAGGGCCCGCCTCGACCCCAGCCTCCCTCCAGCTCCCTTTCTGCTCCTGACCTGGGTCCCTGGAGGTTTTCTGCAGGATCAGAGGCAGGACATGAGCACCCCCTTCATATATATTTTATTACTGTTGTATAAAGGCTAGGGCTTTATACAACAGTAGGGCTAGGGTTGTGGCTCCCTGGTAGAGTGCTTGCCTAGCATATATGAGACACTGGGTTCAATCCTCAGCACAACATAGAAATAAAATATAGAAATTGTGTCCACCTAAAACTAAAAAAATAATGATAAATGAAATATTAGAAAATGCAGATAAGCAGATAAAAGCAAAAATTCCAGCATCCAGACATAAACACTACCAACATTTTGATACTTATCCCTCCAGGTTTTTTTCCCCATGCAAAATATGTTTTTATTAATTTTAAAAAACAGGAGCCTCCCACCCTCAGAGCCCTCACCACGCATGGCAGTTTGGAGACCATCTGGTCCTGACTCATGGCCCTGTCCCTGCCCAGTGCTGTGCCTGGCCCAGTGTTGGTGTTCAGTAAATACGTATGTGTGTGTGTGGTTCTGGGTCTGGAACCCAGGGCCTCATACATGTCAGGAGCTGCCCTAGCACTAAGCTGTGCCCCTGCGCCTGGCGCTCAAGGAGGTGCTGACAGTGTTGAAGGAGGTCACTGGGCTTCCTGTTTCTGGTCTGTGACAATATTGTACTAGCTGGAAGCCATGGTATCAACTCCCAGAATCCATTGGTCCTACCCCATGTTGGCAATTTGGGTGCTTCTAAATCATTGGCTTCAGGCCAGGCGCTGTGAGAGACACCAGTAATCCTAGGGACTCCAGTAGCTAAGGCAGGAGGATCACAAGGTCCAGGCCAGCCTCAGAAACATGGCAAGATCCTCAGCAACAGGGAGGTCCTGTCTCAAAATAAAAACTTAGAAAAGGCTGGGGCTGGGGCTGGGCTGGGGTTGTGGCTCAGTGGTAGAGCACTTGCCTAGTACATGCGAGGCCCTGGGTTCCATCCTCGGCACCACATAAAAATAAATAAATAAAACAAAGGTACTGTGTTCAACGACAACTAAAAAAATATTAAAGAATGAAAGAAAGAGAGGGCTGGGGATGTAGCTCAGTGGTAAAGTGCCCTTGTGTTCGATTCTGGCGCCAAACAGCAACTAAATCTTTAATCTTAGACTCAACGATGAACCATCCTTACCTACGACCCACAGACCTCTCTGAGCTCTAGGGCTTCAAACCCTGCCGACTGTCGCTGCCCAACTCCTACTAATCCTGCAAAGCCTTGCTCAGTCTGCCCACCCTCTAACATCCCTCTCTGGGCTGTCACCTCCACACCACTGGCTCCACTGTCCAGAGTCGTGCTGGCCACAGTTTGTCCACCACTGGACCAGGAAGGCCTGGGCTGCCTGCAAGATGGACCTCCCAGCCCTGACTAAGGCAATAGACAGCAGGCAACTGAGTGGAGTCGTGGCCCAGAGAAGGCTCCAGGGCGGGTCCAGAGCTGCCTGGCCCCATGTCTGCAGGCTGCCTGGCCTCCCGCTCACTCACACTGGCCATCCGCTCAGCTGGGGGCGAGGAGAGCCTGCCCAGGGCCACACAGCACCTCCTGGTGCCTTGGAGCCCAGCGTCCTTTCTCCTATGCCTGGGCTGCTGTCCAGGGCCTGTGGCCTCCTCCCGGCTGTCCTCCTGAGCTAAGCACATGACAAGTTCATCCCATGCCAATGTCATCAGGGAGCAGGAGCTCAGCACCCACCCCTGCGTGCAAGGCTTTCAGTCTGGAGGGCTGTACAGAGGGTGGGGGACTGGCCAGGGGCCACCCAGCCAAGCGGGCACACCATGTGCTTCAGCCCAGACATTGGGACCCTAGGAATGCTCGGGGCACATTGGCCCTCTGGACCCACCTGGGTGTGTCCTTGCTCCAGGAAGGCACATGAGGTCTGTTTGACTGACAGAGGACAGGGCTGGTCAGCCTGCAGGTGCGCTCCTATGTCCAGAGGCACTCAGCACCGTCTCCCCCAGGGTGGCTCTGGGTGAGCCTGGGAACGCAGCTGAGGGGGAACAACTGGAACCGCGTCCTCGCCCACCAGTGCAGGAGAGGGGTCTCAGAGGCCACTCAGGAGTGTGGACACTGCAAAGGGGTGTGGAGAGGAAGGTAGCAAGGGCACAAGCCACACACCCGGCTGGTATTCCTGTCTCCTGGTGCTGACCTGCCCTCTGTGTTGTCTCAGAGCACCCAAGGTGTGTCCACATGGACCTTCTACCAGGACCTTTTGTTTTTCCTGCTTTAGAAATACACAGTGTCAGGCTGAGGGTGTGGCTGAGGGGCACAGGACTTGCATAGCCTGTGCAAGGCACTGGGTTTGGGTCTAAGCACCATTTCTATAAATAGATAGATAGATAGATAGATAGATAGATAGATAGATAAAGGTCCATGGACAACTAAAAAAAAGTATTAAAAAAAGAAATACACTGCGTCAGGATCCCCACTACCCAGGAGGCTGAGGCAGGAGGATCATAAGCTCAAGGCCAGCCTCAGCAACTTGATGAGACCCTGACTTAAAATAAAAAAGGGCTGAAGATGTGGCTAAGTAGTAGAGCCCTGGGTTCGATCCCTAGCACGAAACCAGATGAAACAAACAAAAATAAACACACAGTGTCCAGGGCAGCCGTGGCCTCTGTGAGAGCGGATGCCTGGGGACTGATGGCGGGGCTTCCCTCCTCTAGCACAGCCATCAAGGGCACAGAGGTGCACAGGCCACTAACACTTGCAGATGTGCGTGCTGGGACCACAGAGACACTGTCACACAAGGGCATGCTGAAC
Organism: Marmota flaviventris; assembly: GCF_047511675.1. Lineage (NCBI taxonomy): Eukaryota > Metazoa > Chordata > Mammalia > Rodentia > Sciuridae > Marmota > Marmota flaviventris. The sequence goes on along the minus strand of NC_092515.1, from coordinate 62,766,474 downwards.
CAACCAGAGGCCATCTCCCCTCCCACAGGCCATCCCCTCTGGCTAGTTCTTTCTTTCACAGTGACACTGACAGGACCCTTGCCCTTGGAGGGACATGGTGGCTGACCTTTCTAAACCCAGCCCTGGCCCATCTTCCCCTCCTGCCTCTGGGGTCTGCTGCACGCCTTCTGCAAATAGCTGGGGATGGGCATCCTATGTGCCCCTAGAAGTCCTGCTGGTCAGGAGACACCATCCATCTTGCTGATAAGGAGACAGCTCAGCGAGGACACTGTGATACCTGAGGTCACAGAACAGGGACAGAGCTGGGACTCCATCTGGACCCACCACTCGGAGCCCAAACTCAGAACCTCCTAGACCCGTCAGGCCCTCAAACATGCCTTGAGAGCTTTGCTCCTCAGTAAGGCTGCTCAGGACTGACCACAGGGACACCTACACTGCACAGGGCTCTTCTCACAGTCTCTGTGGAGCTGGGCAGAGTGACTTGAATGCACTGGCTAGGACAAGCTCCTCCCACCCTGGGGTCACCCTGAGCTGAGAGCTGGATGCCCACTGTCCCAGGGACCCACTGGACTCAGGCAGACAGCTCCTGACCACTGTGCTCATTCTGTGTCCAGTCTTCTTCCTGCTGACCACCTCCTGGACCTGCACTGCCTCTTTGCAGACCCACCTGCAGGGCTTGCCTGTTTCCTCACCCAGAGACCCCTCTGGACCTCACTAAGTGGCTGAGGCTGGTCTTGAACTTTCGGTCTTCCTGCCTCAGGCTCAAGAGCCACTGGGATTATAGACATGCACCACATGCTCAGCAAGGAAGGGCACTTTGGAAACAGCCCCAAACCAACAAAAACTCCTAGACCCTGGCCCACCCTGCAGCCCCCACATGTAAAATCCATCCCCTTCTTTGTCCGAGGAGTCAGATGGACACTCGAGGTGGGAGCTCTGTGTCCCTTCTTAAGGCACGGAACCCCACAAAAGCCTTGCCTGTGTCTGAACTGCTGGGGTCTCAGCTCTAGTCTTGTTTCAGTCACCTCTGGGACCCCGGTTGGATGTTATGCCCCTGTGTTGAAACTGCTCTCAGGGGTGCTGGTCAGAGGCTGTGGGTCCTTGGGGAGCTGGGCCTGACAGGCCTCAGGAGGTCAGGACGAGCCCTGGAAAGAGGCTGTGGCCTGCCTGCCCCTCCCTGCTTCCTGGCACCAGGTGTGAGCACTCGCTGGACAGGTTTAATGGCAGCATTCTGCCGTTGCCAGATGCCAAGCCATTGGACTGGTGGCCTTGGACTTGAAAATCACGAGTAGCCTGTGTCTGGCATATCCTCATCGTGACAGGGATCTGACATGCCACAAGGCCATGGTGACATCTTCCCCACCTGACACTGACCATCTGGTCAGCAGGCTCCTGACTTGGGCAAAGACCTCTGGCCAGACGGGCTGCAGGCTGCCAAGGGGCTTCCTGCCCAGACCCGTGGTTGCCCAGGTCAGCCCCACTGTGGATGCTGGCTGTGAGGCCCGGGTGCCCTCAGCACCTGGTGCCCTGGGGCTTGTCCTGTGAGCCTGAGCAGCAGCCAAGCTGCCCCCACCCGGCCACACGCCGGGGCCTCTGCTGCCCTCCTGTGGAGGCCATGAGCACATGCAGGACCCGGCCCTTCCCATGCAGGAGAGGCCCAGGCAGGGGTGGCTTCACACAGCACAGGCAGCAAGGGCGCCTTAGAGCAGGCTGGGCAAAAGGAGCCCCAACCTCGAGGCAAGGCTGCCCCGAGCTCAGCCCTTGCGGGGGGCTGGCGTGGCCGGAGCAGTGGCGAGTAGGGGTGGGCAGGGAGGCTCTCCGCTGAGAAGCAACATGGGGTGGTTGCTAACTCAGGCCCTGCTGTGTCCTACACTGCCCGACAGCAGCCAGCACCCTGAGCTCAGTGGGAAAGGCCGCACTTCCAAGCTCCCTGCAGGCGCGCTGTGGCCCTCCCCTTCCGGTGTTCCCACAGAAGCCCACCTGCAGGAGGGCCCCTCACAAGAGCACATCAGCAGCTTCCCGCCACGGGCATCAGGGTGAAAGCAGGGAGACCAGGGACACCAGTCCTGTGGGTGGAAGTGGCAGGCAGGAACGGTGTCCTGGGATGTGTGCCAGGCATGTCCGGGGGACAGACATCCTGGTTTTAGTCCTGTGTGACTCATCTGGGCTTTGATGATATTCTTGGCGAGGGCCTGCCTGGGCGATGCTTGGATGTGTCCCTCCACCCTTTCAGTCCCTTTTATCCATAACCTAGTTCCGCCATCTCCTCCTCCGGCGAAGCTCCTGCTACCTGAGGAGCTCCCCAGAGGGCATGAACTGGCCAGGCTGTAGGCTGCACTCTATTTCTCCCCATGCCGTGGGGCTGGGAGTCCAGTGCAGATGTGGAAACTGAGGGTTTGGCAGAGGCCCGGGCTGTAAGAAGGCAGGTTGACCCTGCGCCTCCCACGCTCAAGGTCACCCCGCTGATGGCCCAATCCCCAGACCTCAGGTGCTGCAGGAGGGTCTGAGGCTGATCTGCTTGATGGAGCTAACTGCCACCCTTCAGTGTGAGCACTGGACAAGGCTGTCCACACCAGCCCTCTACTGTGCTGCTGCCAGGGAGGTCCCAGCCCTGGACCCCTCTCAAGCTGCCTCAGAGGTGGCAGAAAGCTGCGTGGAGAACTGCACAGCTCCGGCTGCCTGGCCCGAGCTCACCTGTGAGGCAAGGTACACCCCAGGAGGCAGCAGAGGGGCAAGAGAGACACCTTCCCTTTACAGAGGGGGGCGGGGCTGCTGTGCCCTCTAGCTTGGGACCAGGGACTCCAGAGGCCCATTTCGTCTGTTGACATGCACATCAGCCTCCACCTTGCTGTTAACCAGTGGTGCTGGTGCAGGCAGCCCTCGGTACTTGTTCAGCGTCCTGAGTATCATCTGGTTTTTTTTTTTTTTTTGGAGGGGGGAGGGTATTGGGGATTGAATACCAGGTGCTCAACCACTGAGCCACATCCATTAGAGACAGGGTCTCACAGAGTTGCTTAGGGCCTTGCTGAGTTGCTGAGCCTGGCTTTGAACTTGCGATCCTCCTGTCTCAGCCTCCCTAGCCACTGGGGCTACAGGCGTGCACCACTGCACCTAGCTAAGTCTTGTTCTTAGCAACTGAAAAGCACACTGGTTATCTGAGCATTAGGTGAGGACACACAGGAATGCCTGCATCTGGGGACCCTAGCTGCAGCCTCATGCCCATGTGCTCCACAAAGTGTGGGCCAGAGATGCCTGGGCCAGGTGGCTGGACCTGTCAGGGAACCTGGGAGAGTACCCAGGTGGCAAGTCTACTGCTGCAGAGGTAACATCTGAAAGAAATTCCTCACCAGCAGGCTCTGAGGCTGGAAAGCCAGAGATGACCAGTGCCACTGCAGACGCCCAGCCTGTGGTCCTTCTGCCACTTCACACTGCCTGTCTCCCAGCTGCCCAAAGATAAGCAGACTCAAAACAGCAAAGTGAAAAAAAGAAGTTAATGTGACAAAAAGGCAAATTTTTCTTAATGTACAAAGAGCTGCTTTAATTCAAGAAAACAAATGAAAATCACAGGTGGACGGGGCCAAGAGGAGAGCCAGTACCCTGAGAAGGGGTGTGACCCAGCTGTGTTCTAACTCCATGCTGACTTATGACGCCAGGCACAGTGGCTTGGAGGCTGAGATAGAAGGTCACAAATTCAAAGCCAGCCTCAGCAATGGCGAGGTGCTAAGAAACCCAGTAAGATACTGTCTCAATGGGGATTGGGGATGTGGCTCAGTGGTTGAGTCCTGGGTACTGGGATTGAACTGAGGCCGAGGCAGGAGAATCACAAAAAAAAGGTGTGTGTGTGTAGGGGGGGTGCTAGGGATGTGGCTCAATGGTTAAGTGCCCCTAGGTTCAATACCAGGTATAATAAAAGATAAAAGACTTATCCAGAAACCATGAAAGAAAAAATAAATTCAAGTACTCACGAAAAACTACCATTGAAAAGGGAAACGTCAGCCCTACATATTTAAAATTATCTACTTCTACTCTGTGTTAAACCAAGTGGAAAAACTCCCAAATAACCTACTGTAACTAGTTTCCAAAGAACTGGAAATGAGCATTCATTTTAATTCTTCCTTTTAACAAAACAACTATACAATATCCAGATTAAAAATAAACTTGTGGTGGGATAGGTGACACGAGTTCATTTAGAACTGCACATCTCCTGCCAAATTAAAAACTACTGCATAATTTTAAAGCATTAAGAAAATGAAAAAACAACTCATTAAAATTCCTAATGTCTTCCCAAAAAAGCAAAATAGAGAAATCCAAATTCCAAACAAACCAGTGCATGTCAACTAAAAATGGGCAAACAACATGAAACTTACATGTCAATCATAAATGTCCTCACTTAACAGGAATACCAAGGGACCATTCCCCAGGGGGGGAAATCTAAGGGCCACCCTAGAATCCAGCTCAGGTATGCTAAAGGGAGTCCTGCTGGTCAGTGCTGCTTCCTTAGGTGGATGCAACTCAGTGGCCACAATGTCCAACCCAGTCCTCGCCCATGACCAAGGACTGCAGGGTCAGAGCCCTTGCAGAGGACACACTTCCTAATCCCTCCAGCTAGAGACTAGAGGATGCAAGCTCATCTGTAAATTGGAGCTGACAAGCACTCAACTGGCAGGACACTTGTGTACCAAGCCTTGTGACTGCCTTTTGTCTTAGGGCACCCGCTTACCTGCTGGTAGGAGAGGACCCTCTGTGGCAGGGAGAGGACTCCTGACCCCAGAGAACCCTCAAGTCTGTCCTTTCCAACTACCCACCCCTACCCCCATCAAGCACTTCAGATAGGACTCTCATTCTGGAGGGTTCTGCTGGGTGCCACTGCAGCGGGCGAGGTATGCCTAAGGACAGCAGCTACTTCCTCCCTACCCTCCCCACCAGACAGTATACAGTAGGCACCTTACTACAAGAACTCCTTGGCGACAGGGACAGGCATCTCCAGGAAGGACCCTTGCTTGACAGGACCTGCAGACTGGTTAGAATCTGCAGCCAGGAACCACCCTAACCTCCTAGGAACACAGCAACCTGGAAACATGCAACAGCCAGAGGCTACTGCTGCATTCTCAGGCGCAGGGGTATACAGCCTCCAAAACACAGGCTGTGTCACTGCTGAGACATGTGGTCTATCACCCCTTACCTGCAGGCTGGAAGCATCCCATAAGGAATGTTGGGTGTATCCAGGCAAGAAACACAAGGGTTCAGTCAAGAAAGCTGTATCTGAGGTTGTTAGAGCTACAGTTAGGGACATAGGCAGATAAGGGCCCACCCTCAAGGTGGGCAGTGAACACCCTCACCCTGGTGGCAATCCAGCCATGGAGCAAGGACAGTTTCAGAACATTTTAGGGACAGCAAAAAGGATCCAGGCGCAATTCAAATCATCAAACTAAATCCTGAGATGAAATGCAAGCTCTGGGAGGCTGGGGAGAGCCCTGGCAGCACACCCAACAAACCTGGCCCAGCACAGTTGGCCACTGCACGTGGAGGCAGAGCACAGGAGCCCCAACTTTAGCTTCATGGAGAGCATTTATTACAAGACCCCACAGTGCTTTATTTTTTCTTTTCGACATCCTGTTCTGCAGCTTCCTTGGCCCTTTTTGCCCTGATGCCAAAGAGCCGGGCGTTGGCGCGAGCCATGCGGAGACTGGCAAAGGCTTTGAAGTTCTTCTCCTCTTCGGTGATGACTCTGGCTTTCTCCTTCTTGTACACCTGGGAGGGAGGACAGGATGAGGCTGATACCTTGGGCTGTGTGGCACTGCCCACAACCAAACCAGTAAGAAGTCCAAGGGAAGCCAGGCAAACCTGCCTTGGCACCACCAGGAACAAACAAGACTATCCTCTTTGGAGGTTAGGAAGTCTCCCCATAGCCAGGCATGGCAGTACACACCCAGAGCCCCAGCTTCTCAGAAGGCTGAGGTGAAAGGGTCAAGAGTTTGAGGCCAGTCTGGGCAACTCCGCACCCGCCTGAATCAACAAAAATAAAGCAGCAGGCAAATATTAAGAGAGAAAGTCTCTCCCCTTACTTTTTACCTTTTTTTTTTTTTTTTTGGCGGGTGGAGGTGGGGGACCAGGGATTGAACTCAGGGGCACTCGACTACTGTGAGGCCCTGGGCTTGATCCAACACCACATAAAAATAAAGGTATCGTTATCCAACTACAACTAAAAAAAATATTAGAAAAAAAAATGAGGAAGATGAACCAGGCGTGATGGTCCATGCCTGGAATCCCAGCAGCCTGGGAGGCTGAGACAGGAGGATCTCAAGTTCAAAACCAGTCTCAAAAACTTAGCGAGGCCTTAAGTAAATCACTGAGACCCTGTCTCTAAATAATATACAAAAAAAAGGCTGGAGATGTGGCTCAGTGTTAAGTGTCTGAGTTCAATCCCTGATGCAAAAAAAAAAAAAGGTGGCTATGGTGGTATGTGCCTGTAAACCCAGTGACGCAGGAAGAGATAGCCCTGGGCTCAATCCTCAAGGATGCAAACATAAAAAAATAAAAGAAATAAAAATCAAAGCTAGGAATAATGACCCATACATACAATCCAGCTATTCAGAAAGCCAAGGCAGGAAGACTATTAAGTTTGAGGCCAGCCTGGACAATTTAGGGAGACCCTGTCACTCATTCATAAATAAATAAAAATGAATTAATGGCCAGGAGCATACAACTCACAAAGTGAGTGCCTAGCATGTACAAGACCCTAAGTTTGGCAAATCAACCAAACTACATATAAGATTTCAAGAGGAAAAACATTGCTGGGCACAGTTGTGCACACCTGCCATCTCAGCAACTTGAGAGGCTGAGGCAGGAGGATCCCAAGTTCAAGGCCAGCCTCAGCAACTTAGCAGGATCCCATTTCAACATCCACCTCAGACTTAAGTCCCCAGAGAGACTATGAAAGGGGTGTTGTTAAGTACCCCCACCTCCAGGACACTTGCTGGGCAGGCCACAGGGACATAAGACCACCAGCATTCCCAAAAGGCTGCCTGCAGACTGGCTTCCAAACAGCAGTGAGCGGGGACCCTGTGGGAGACCCCCTCATGCTCATTACCTACCAAGAGCCCCATGTCACTGGGTGTCACAAGCAGGGTTCTTAGCTATTGTTTGTAAAGTTTATTCTGGTTAATTTGTCATGCAAAGGTTGAAGTCTGCTTTTTCCTACTTTTGATGTTTCCCTTAGAGTACTACTATTTGCAATTTTTTTTTTTTGGTACTAGGGATTAAACCCAGAGGTGCTTAACCACCGAACCACATCCTCAGACCTTTTTTTCATTTTTTGAGACAATCTCTCACTAGGTTGCTTACAGTCTTGCTAAACTGCTGAGGCTGGCATTACAGGAATGCACCATCACACCCGGCAAGTCTCCTGTAAATAATTCCTACAGATAATTTTTATTTTATTTAGAATAAATGTTTTAATCAGAATATATTTTTGAAACTTGCAGGCTTGCAGCGGGGAGATCAAGGGAGTGTCAATAAAACTTCTGAAAGGTGGGACAAGGCCATTCATTCCTCAAGTGGCCCTGACTTTCCCCGAGGGCTTAAGAACCTCCCTTCGCGCAACCTAAAAACCTGAGCTAAAAAGCCACCTATGGCCTTTCAACCAGGTATCTGTCCCACCCAAGGTTTCGCCTGCCAACCTCTAGAACAACACCTAAGCAAACCAAGTATCTACTTACGTTCCGGATGGGCATCACCGGTCCTGTCAGCTGGGTGGCCAGTTTGAGTTCTTCAGCCTGTGGAGTAAGACTGAAGTGAGTCCAGCTCCACTTTACCTAAGTGTCACAATATCCTGAGCCCTTATATGCCCAGTCATTAGAGATAAAACAGGCCCAGAACAATGCTCACCTGGTCCTGAGCACCCAGAATGGGAGCAGAGCAAACCCCTTCCCTAATGCAACCTACATGAAAGCCCACAAAGATGGACACTGCTGACTTTATCCTCTAAGCCTCCTCAGAACACCTCTGGACAAAATGCATCTGAGCAAGGCAAGCAGGCTTCAAGGCTACAGCACTGTCAGCTGCCGCCGCCAGCAGACAGAAGAGCTCGGCTCAAGACCACAGCAGGACACCTTGGCAGTTGGTTAGCCCAAGAGTCCTCACCATCAACCACACTGCCCACACATAATGGCAAGGTTCTGGAGACTATGATGGCCCCAGGCACAGAGATCATTCGACCTGAACCTTGCCTCTCAGCTCCCAACCTTCCTACTTCCCAGCACGCGGTACTCACAGAGCTGTCTCCCTTCTTGGGGGCGGAGGGCTTCCTGGGGAAGAGGATGAGCTTGGAGCGATACTCCTTCAGCCGCTGCACGTTGGCCTGTAGGGACTCGGTGGATTTGTTCCGCCTCCTGGGGTCCACCGAGATGCCAATAGTCCGGGCCACCTTCTTGTGGATGCCTGCCACCTGCACCAAAAGCAGGCACGGATGAAGGCCCACGGAGCCCTCCCCCACGGGGCCACAACAAACGCTCAGCCGTCAGATGGAAAAGGGTTCAAGTGTACTTTCATCAAGGCAGTACAGCGATTCCGGAGAATGTCATCACTTGGCTGGGACCCACGAGGGCCGGACCCGCGGCCCGCGCCGCTTCCCGCACTCACCCTCAACTCCTCCAGGCTGAAGCCCCTGCCAGCTCGGACTTTGGTGTGATACCGCACCGTGGGGCACCTCACTATGGGCCGGATGGGTCCCGACGCAGGGCGCGGCGCGATGCGGCGCGCTTTGGCTTGCCGGGCCTTGCGCCTGCGGGGAGAGAAGCCGGGCGGCGGTCACCTCCACTCCGCGACGCGGGGGCGGCGTGCCCCAGTTGGCGCCCCACCGCGGCACAGCGCCCGGCCCCGGGTACCCACGCGCCCGCCACGCACCTGCGGATCTTCCGGGCCGGCTGGTTGAACCACGTGGCCACGCGCCGCTGCCAGTCCTTGTGGAAGTGGGGCTTCAGGATCATGCCATTCCGGCTGGGCGCCATGGCGGCCTACGGCCTCGAGGGGAGAAGGACGACGTATGAGGGCCGGAGCCTGGCCGCGCGCCCTGGGCCCCCACCCCAGGTCCTCCCGCCTGGGTCCCAGGCCGACGCCGCCTGCGGCAACAAAGAAGCCTATCCATGGCCGCGCGGGCGGCTGCGATGGGCTGATGGCGGAGGATGGAATCTGATGGCAGCAGAGGGACGAACTCACCTCTTGCGCGGAATCGGAGGGCGGAAAGGAAGTGGCGCCGCAAAGCCCTCTGGGGTGGTAGTGTATCCGACCAATCAGAAGGGCCGGAACGCTTCGCCCAATCAGAGCCGGGAGGAAACGGACGTCACGGGCGCACCTCCGGGCTACCAGCGCGCCGCAGGCTCGGGACCCCCCAGCCGCGGTTGGTACCGGTACCGGTGCTCCGGCCCTCGCGCGCTAAGGGAAGGCTAGAGTGGTGGCGGTTTTGCTGCTGGGACGCGGCGCGTCAGCGGCACAGAGACAGGAAACCTTTAAGGACTTGCGGAGTGGGGCTGGGGGGCAGCTCAGGTAGGGCGCTTGCCTGGCCTGTGCATCCCCAGCACCAAAAACCACCAAACAACTTGAGAACTCGAGCCGTAAACCCTTAGACCTCCGTGGTCCAGCGCTTGTTCCCTTGTCCTTCGACACCCCATTGGAACATTTATGCCTCTTTCTTTAGGTAAAACTTGTAGTGGGGTTTTTGTACAAAGTGGGCATTCAGTACTTAAACGTGCATTTGCTCCTTTAACCGCATAAACACAAGTGAGCCACCATTGACCTTAGGCCCCAGGTTAGGGTAACTTCTCTAAGAATAGGCGTGGCGGGTTGCAAATATGGAGCCAATAGCACAATGCCTGAGACCCCAAGAGCTGAGGCAGGCGCATCACAAGATCGGAGCATCTTAGCAAGACTCTGTCTCAGAATAAAAAATGAAAAATGTGCTTAGCATGCGCAAGGCATTGAGTTCCATCAAGAACACTGATAAATAGGTCTCGGGAATGTAGCTCAGTGGCGGAGCGCCCTGAGTTCAATCCCTGGTACCATGGAGCAGCGAGGGATAAATACTTGTGTTAAAGCCAGTTAGGAGACAATTTCTGCTCCCCAGCATGTTGAAGTTTGAACATTAGAGAAGCTCGCCAAGGCAAGCATATAAAGCATGATTTATTTAAAAAGCGGTAAGGTAGACTTCTACTGCGGGGGAGAAGGGGGCCACAGCTGGTATCCCAAGAAGCAAGGTGTTCTGCCCTTTTTAGATGTCCTAGGCTTCCTTTGTTCTTCTGCCCTCTTCCCCTTATCTTTTCCCTCCTGTGCACCTGTCTAGGCCCAGGAATGCTAGGTGGGCTGAAGGGGGAAGGTGAGGATGGTGCAACCCAGGACACGTGAACCACCTTATAGCTCCCTGTAGGGAGGGGTAATTCCTGGGACAGATTACTTTAGCAACAGTTGGAGCATGGGCAGGTTCTTGATAAGGGTGGAGAAAGGGCTCTGAAGGAAATAACATTTCAATCCCTCAGGGGACTGTCTCCAGTTTCTCAGGACTCACTCAAAATTGACCTGACCTGATTTACCTATCTATACTGACTGCCTGTCTAATTCTGGCTTTACTTGTCCTATGCCCACTTCACCTCCATTCAGGACAAATCTGAAGTTATAACACTCCGATACTATTTGTAAACTTTTACATCCCAATAACCCTTTTTCTTTCTCACCCTCTCTCTATCCACCAAACTTTGACCTGGTAAAAATCAACATTTTAGAAATTTTATTACATAATATAAGGAATCTGTAGGCTTGTGTCCTACACTGAATAAAGAGGTTGCATGCAATATATATATATATATATATATATATATATACATATACATATATATATATATATATATATATATATATATATATATATATATTTTTTTTTTTTTTTTAGACAGGTCCTCAGTAAGTTAGTTAGGGTCTCCTCCCTAAGTTGCTGGGGCTAGCCTGGCACTTGTGATCCTCCTCCCTCAGCCTCCCCCCATCACTGGAATGACAGGTATGGCCACCACGCCCACTAACTCTGCATTTTGAAACATCCTTCAATCTTAGAAAAAACAAGTTGCTGGGCACTGAGGGATCACAGACTTAATGACCAGGAGGAGGGAACATGCAAAGAGGACACAACAACCTAAAGGGAAGTTCAAACCCTAGTTCTGCTGTTTAGTAGGTGTGTGCTCAGTTATGAAACAAGGGCAAGGCCAGCCCTGATTCCTGCCCAATTGTTTGCAGATGCAAAGCTGTAAATGAAAGCACTGCTCAATAAAGGTATAACCAGTATCCGTCTGGGAAGTCGGTGCTAAGGCCTCTCTAGGCTTCCATTCTTCACAAGAGTCGGGTCCACAAGTCGTAGGAGTTTCAGGTGTAGTGCTGCCTGAACTCCACCTCTGAACTAGTGTTGAGACTCGGGCATTATGTTTTTCCAGTCTGTGAAGTAGGAAATGCTGGGAGGTAAGCTGTGTTACAGCCACAGAACACTGAAAGGGGCCAGTCAGTGAGAAGTAGTTGTATTATGGGCCAGGCTGTATGGGCAATGACCAAACAGACTCCATTTACCCTGAGACTCCATGTCATATAAGAGATGCTTCTCCTATGGGAATACTCCACCTCTGTACCTATCAATAGTTGCATAGCATGTTTGGCAACACAAAATGGCAATTCTCATACAATGTAAATTATTCCCTCTTTGGTTCCCATTTTTCTTGGGCAACGTACCCTGTCAGAGATTGATTGTCTAGATGTTAGTAACCATGCTCTAACTTGTACTCAACTAGGATCATTTTGACTCATTTCACTTCTGCTTGCTTACTGCTATGTCAACCTGGACAGTCCCATGGGAAATACCAGTGTACCCATTGCATTGTTTCCCTAACTGCTCACTTCAGCTTCTGTACTCCTGCTTGCTTGCAGCTACATCAACTTGAATGTGGTTTTTGCAGTTTTTGCCTTTAAAGACCCTGAAATGCTTAGGCTCAAGACTGTTCCTTGCGGAGACTGACCATTATGGGTCCTACTGGGAGCAGTGGCTGGCCGGCCACCTAAATACTCTCCAATTCAGACAAAATAGACTTAGTGTGCTTTCTGAGCGGTCTGCCCCATAACAGCTGGTGCCATGGCTTTGCACCCAGGAGACATGGTGGAATCCATGGTGGTCAAGGGCCTTCACCAGCGCAGAAGTGTGGAGGAAACAAGAACATGTCTTTCCTCAGTCTTCACCCAAAACTTTGGAAAACCCTACTGCCCTCCCTCACCATCACTCTGCTGGAACTGGGAATTGAACCCACACTGTTCTGGAGGTATAACCACAGCAGAAGAAGTTTGGAGGAAGTGTTTGTGAGAGAACATTTGTCTTGACCTGGGACAGATTTCCGTGGGCATACCAGTTGCTTTCCATGTCTTCAGGCCTTTTTGATACTCCCACTATGGACCTGGCTCTTCCTCGTGGGCTTTTTTTTTTTTTTTTTTGGTAGCAGGGAAGGAACCCATGGACACTACCACTGAGCTTCACCCCCAACCCTTTTTATTTATTTATTTTTATTTACTTATTTATTTTGGAGGGGGGTACTGAGAATTTAACTCAGGGGCACTTGACCTTTGAGCCAGATTCCTAGCCCTATTTTCCTTTTTTTTTTTTTTTTAATATCTTTTTTTTTAAAGTATTTCTTAGTTGTAGTTGGACACAATACCTTATTTTATTTATTTACTTATTTTTATGTGGCGCTGAGGATTGAATCCAGTGCCTCGTATGTGCTAGGCGAATGCTCTACCGCTGAGCCACAGCCACATCCCCCCCACACCCTATTTTCTATTTTTATTTAGAGACAGGGTCTCACTGAGTTGCTTAGTACCTCGGTTATTATTTAGTTGTAGTTGGACACAATATCTTTATTTTATTTTTATGTGGTGCTAAGGATCGAACCAAGAGCCTTGCATGGGCTAGGCAAGCACTGTATCGCTGAGCCAAAATTCCAGCCCCAGTATCTCACTTTATTTATTTATTTTTTAGTTTTCGGCGGACACAACATCTTTGTTTGTATGTGGTGCTGAGGATCGAACCCAGGCCGCATGCATGGCCAGGTGAGCGCACTACTGCTTGAGCCACATCCCCAGCCCAGTACCTCACTTTTTGCTGAAGCTGGCTTGGAACTCATGATCCTCCTACCTCAGTCTCCTGAGCCACTGGGCCTTTTTAGTTTTTGGGACAGGATCTTGCCAAGTTGCCCAGGCTGGACTTGAACATGTAATCCTCCTGCCTCATACTCCCACAAGGCTGGAGTCACAGGTGTGCTTTACTATGCCTGGACAAAATTCTCTCTCTCTTAAAAAAAAAACAACAAAAACAAAAAACAACTAAAAAAGTAGTAAGGCACCTGGGGTTCAGTCTCCAGTGCCAAAGGTAGGGGAAAAGATGCTGCCTGGAACACCTGGTAGAAGTCAGGTCTGAAATCGACATCAGAATCAAGGTGGCTGTAAGAAAATAAAATTAAAAAATAAAGTAATTATATATATATTTGTGATATATATATATATTTTAGATGGACACAGTAGCTTTATTTATTTATTTGTTTGTAGGTGGTGCTGAGGATTGAACCTAGCAACAAACACATGCTGGGAGAGTGCTCTACCACTGAGCCACAAACCCAGCCCTAAAGTTGTGATTTGGAGACTACTCTGCTGCACAAAACCAAAATGGACACAGATTCTTGCATTTTATTTTGTTACTGAGAATTAAATCCAAGGGCACTTAACCACTGAGCCACATCCCCAGCCCTATTTTGTACTTTATGTAGAGACAGGGTCTCCTGAGTTGCTTAGTGCCTTGCCATTGCTGGGGCTGGCTTTGAACTCAAGAGCCTCTTGTCTCAGCCTCCTCAGCCACTGGGATTATAGGTGTACGCTATCATGCCCAGCCCCAAAAGGACATAGAATCCAACTTTTTGAAGCCCGAACATTCCTGATTTCCTATGTATGTAAAATTGAGGGGCAAAGAAAAGTTCTGATACGAAATTCTGCTGAAAATATAGTGTTGTCACTGGGAACAATTAAGAAATGAACACTTGTGCACATTTGGCTGGCATGTTTTTGTGTGTGTGTGTTGTTGTTGTTTTAACTATAGAAACAGACCCAGTCCCCTGGCATAGAATTATGTAGACATGTCTCTGCCCAAGAATTTATGTCCTGGGTGTGGGCCTCAACTAAGGAGGTCTGGAATTCCCAGATGAACACCCATGGAAGGATGGGGCATAGGTCCAGATCTTCTTTCAGGACTGACCCCCAATTGTGGGGAGCCACTCCAAATGCACACAACTTTAAATCCTGATGCAATAACTCGTGGCTTTCCCTTGCTTGGATAATAAGGTGTGGCTCTGGAAGTGGCCCTAGGAGTAGGCAGCACCCAGAGGGGTTGAGCTACTCTCACCTTGTAATCCTACTCCTTGCCTCATTTGAATGGCTTCTTCCCAATAAAAGAGTTCAGCACCTGTCCCTCAATCTCCCTTTCCAAGGACCCCTAAGGTCAGAGGAGCCGTCACAGGACCCAAAGAGAAAGGTATTTGTCTGTCTCTGTGTGGCTATTTCATGCAGCCCAGTTCCCCTAGAGTGACCCTGAGTGTTTAGTTGTGGAATGCGACAATTGGCGCCTGAACAGGGACTCCAGGGTGAATTTTAGAAGTTTAGTAGGTTTGGAATTTCCTCCAGAAGTTAAGCGCCCTTAGGATTTCAAAGTATTGTGGGCTGAATTGTAGAAAGTAAGTGAATTAGGCAGAAGAAAAATCTGTGATAAAAATATTTAATATCTGAGAATATTTCATCTTTAGATTAAAAAAATTATTTTTGCAATTCTAGAGACCCTAAATAAATGTGAAGAATTATTAAGATGATTAATGGGATATATTGTTAAGTTCATTCCTCTCCCATGGGAAAAGTGCTTTTGTGGACTTTTTTTGGATTGTTTTTGTGAATCTTTGTATTTTGAAATATTAGGTAAAGATTTTTTGGGTTTATGTACTAGAAGTCTGCACTTGGAGAGTGAGAAAAATGGAAGAAGGATTCTATGATGAGACTTGATACAAGGATTCTTTACCTGTAGAGAAGTGAATTTTGTTTTTCTGTTGTTTTGTGAATATTCAGTTTATACTGGACCTCTGCTACATTCTTGTCCTACAGATCAGAATGGCTGGAACTTAGCCGCTGCTCTTTATGGGGTCTGTAACTCGACCCACTGCCTGCAGTGCTTTTAACCCTTAAACGACCTGGCCTGGGTGCCAAACGCAGATTGCCTTAAAATCTGATAGTAACACTGGCGTCTGCCCTTAAAACTCACTTTTAAAGTGCCACGTGCTGTAAGGGAAAACACTTGCTGCAGCAAGTGCAGGTGGCAGACACAAGGCAAACTACTTCCCGCAGGGTGGAGAAAAAAACAAATCATAGAAATGCAACCGGCTAGAGAAGCTCAAGGTGCCTCTGACAATGGGCAGTGAGCTCCAAGCTGTTTCCATCACCGTGGTAACCGAAGGAAGCCTGGCTGGCGGGAGGGGAGCAGGCTTCTTGGTCCTGCCTCCCGCATTTTCACAGGCTTCCCACTGGTCCTTGCACTGTCACTCAGACAGGACTTCTGGTTCCGCCTTCCAGCCACTAGCCTGTACTTCCTGTTTCAGACCTACTAGCGGGAACTACACAGAGCCTACATTTTTAAGAATGCCCACCTGTAAATGCTAATGAAAGATATCTTTTTCAGGCAAAATCTAATTCCACAGATTTCCACATTGCAGCCCTGAATTTAAGTTATTTATGAGCTAAATAACCTGATGATTTTTTTCTCTATGGTTATGTTACTAAATAATGCTATTAATGAGAATTATCCAAAATATGTTTCTTTATATTTTGCTTTTAATTTTGAAGATTATGAAGATGTATTTGCTTGCCTCAGGAACAAAAGCCGGCAATGTTCCTGAGATAATCAAAAAATCCTTATTGTCATTCCTGACTATATAATCACAAGAAATAAATATATACACAAGGATCTTATTATGTGATGTCATGTATATAAAAAATGCACTACTTATTCATGGAAAATTAAAATGGATCAAAATATCTTAAGAACCACGTGGTTACATAAAGTTTATACAATTATAAGTTATGCTGTTATTCCTGGTATATATTTTTCTAGGTATTTAGATAACCTATAATTGTTAATACATAAAATAATTAATATATGTCTAATTGTTTATCCATAAAATAATTAACATATCTAATTGTTAAATATATATATTTATCTAATCATTTTTCTTCAACAGAAAACACATAATTTAGATATTTCTAATACATGCATTTACCTAATGCTCTGCCTTTTAGTTAGATATTTGAGATAAATATATTTTACTATAAATTTGCTTTCAAGAGATAATACAATCATCAAGTAATCTCTCAGATTATTGTACAAACATTATAAGATGATAAACAAATACAATTCTGTCTACAGAAGTATCCAAGGGCTTTAACTATATTTTCTTTTTTTTTTTTTTTAATATTTAGCTTTTAGTTGGGCACAATATCTTTATCTTATTTATTTTTATGTGGTGCTGAGGATCGAACCCAGGGCCTTGCACATGCTAGGCGTGCGCTCTGCCGCTGAGCCACAACCCCAGCCCTTTAACTATATTTTCTTTGAGACATTTCTTCTTATCAAGGTACAATAATTTGTTTAGATTCTAAGGTTTTCAGAAGTTGTACCAAAGTATAACCAGGAAAAATTCTAAAAGGAAAAGAAGATACTTTGTTCAACAGAGAGGAAGCACATATTGGAGGTCCTAAGAAGAAAAAAAGAAATCATCTTTGGGTAAAACAACGTCTTTATATTCTAGATTTTAATGATAACAGTATTTTCCTAAATAGGAAAATATTTATATCATTATTCAAGACAGATGATATAGGAAGTTAAAACAATTGAAAAAGATTTATATGTACTGGACTGGCTATAAGAATTTTAACCAATTAATTCAAGGATATTTCAGACTATTTCCCTAATTTTACTATGTTGATGTGAACTAAATTTTGTCCATATTTTGACATGTTAAAGACCTATTAAAATGTTGAGTTTATTTCCTTTAAGGAAGGTCTTTATTGCCTAAGGATTCTTACTATTTAAGGCAAGGATTAATTTTGGTGAATAAATTTACATCCTTGATTAAACACTAAATACATTAAACTGCTGACTTAGATCCCAATTTTGACAGTTCTCCTTGGAGACTAAATTTGATTGATTCAAAGACACTGATGATTCTTGCATATTATTTTTGTTTGTTGAATAGTTGTGAGATTTGGGAGAATATTTTATTAGGATTAATGTTCTCCAAATTAAAGTCATACATTGGTTTTGAACAATAAAAGTTACAAACCCTTCAATTAAATTTTAAAAAAAGTTGCAAACCTTGTTGGAAATTGGTATTATATAAGTTCTCTGATTGGACCTATGATCCATGAAACATTATATGATATTTATATATCACTCCCTACACTGGGAAGTAAACTTAATCATATTTTCTAAAAGACAACTAAGAGATACCTAATTAAAAGATAATATTCTAAAATAGACTGATTTTTTGAGATCTTCTCTCAGTAAGAGATTGAGGGTTCTTTTTAAATTGTCCATTTACACATAATATCAAAATGAATCAACTGATCTAGATACTAAAAAATTACAGTGATTAATAAAATGTCTCATTTTCATGTCTAACCTCAGTTACCACTAATAGAGAAGGCCTTTACTCAATTTTATTAAATAAAGAAAAGGGGGAAAACAGGACCCGTAGGCACATACTAGACCCATTGTAATACTGAGTCTTACTGCTACCGAACAAGATTTAGTCAATTAATCAGATTTCAAAGGAGAGTTTAAACCTGTCGTGATGATAACCACTGAGCAACCTGGCCCAGGAAGGTCAGTTCCCAGCTGCAGAGTTCATAGTCCAGCAGCTTCACGGGCTTGTCAGGTAAGTAAGAACCATGAACAGAGTTCTGTGGACCCATTTCTCAGGTCCACCCCTGTAACTAGACTGATTGTACTGATACACAATTACAGACATAACCTACTCATTCCAAACCAACCTGCATCTGCTCTGGCTCCCACCTTCCCTGCTGGTGTGTCCTGAGAGTAACTCCAGAGTTCTCTGGGCTTCAGAAAAACCCAAGCTAAATTGGGCGTGGTGGCAATAATCCCAACAATTTAGGTGGAGGCAGGAGGATTCCAAGTTTGAGGTCAGCCTAGGCAACTTAGTGAGACCCTCTCTCAAAAAAAAAAAAAAAAAAAGGGACTGGGAATGTAGCTTGATGGTAAAATGCCCCTGGGTCCAATCCCCAGTACCAAAAATATATAAAGAGTTGGTAACAGCTTCCTTGTCTCTCAGCATATGGAACGCCCCCAGATATACAATCCATTTTTTTTTTTAAGTAGATGGACATAATGCCTTTATTTATTTTTTATGTATGTGGTGCTAAGGATCGAACCCAGTGCCTCACTCATGCTAGGCATGTGTGCTACTGCTGAGCCCCAGCCCACAATCCTGGTCTTTATAAAACTATCACATAGGGCTGGGGATGTGGCTCAAGCGGTAGCGCGCTCGCCTGGCATGCGTGTGGCCTGGGGTTTGATCCTCAGCACCACATACCAACAAAGATGTTGTGTCCGACGATAACTAAAAAATAAATAAATAAATATTTTAAAAAAATTCTCTTTAAAAAAACCAAAAAAAAAAAAAAAAAAACTATCACATACAGGGCCAGGCCTGGTGGCACACGCCTGTAATCCCAGTAGCCCAGGATGCCGAGGCAGGAGGATCATGAGTTCAAAACCAGCCTTTGCAAAAAGCAAGGCGCTAACTAAGCAACTCTGGGTCAAAGATGAGATAGTCATAGAACCACCACCAGCCTCTCAGCTTCAGTCAGGCCTGTGGCCACACACAGGTCAGAGAGGCTCGCTGAAAATGCTTAAAATAGAAGTTATAGTCCGCCATTATCTGAACGCATGGAAAACGGGGCATGATTTTGGGATTCAAGTGCATGTTTTCTTTCTTACCCTTCAGTGGCTTTCTGGGGTTGTAGTGATAGACACACCTGCTCGAAGGGCACGTTCTGGTCCCCCTGGGAAGGGGGCCACAGTGCACCTGCAGGCCTCGTGGTGCCCACAGCGATGCCCAGGGCAGCCCCGCTGCCTAGGGACCCACATGCTGCTGTTGGAGCTGGCACCTTGGGGACCTCAGCGGTGTAGGCATGACACAGCTGCAGCACAAGAGTGGCACGCATCCCAGAATCCTGAGCACAAGTGGGGCTCACTGCGATCATCGACGATGCCCAGAGTCAGCCTACAGGACTCACTTCTATAAATCAGAGCAATGGCCACTGACAAGTGCTGGGGGCCAGGCTGCACCTCGGTCCACTCCCCTGAGGTGCTGCCCTAACTGCTGTGGCCTGGACTCAGCCCATGACTCCCCAGAGGATACACACACAGCCCATTCAATGGGCAACGCAGGTGCCACGTCCACTTGAGGACAACTGCCAAGGACGTGCCCTGGGGCAGCACCAGCCAGATACCTCCCAGGTACAAGTCTCTGGTAGTACAGTTGGAGACCTGGGGCCCAGGCAGTGTCCCTCACAAAGCGCCCAGAGCCCCTGCCCCATGTACCTCCCACAGCCCTGCAGGCTTCCTCAGGGCGAGTCAGCACTGGGACAAAAGGAAGTGACCACGATTCACAGCTCCAAGTGCCACTGCACAGGGAGCGCTGAGGCACCAAGGGCAGGAGCTGCCAGCAGGTGCCCACCTGCCACTCCAGGAGCCAGAGCCAGGCCCCCGCTAGGTGTCCATGCTCCACCCTAGATGGTCTTCTGGTCACCACGTGCCTCAGAGATGATCTGCAACCGGACTCTGTAACCTGGGCAGTGCAGCACAAAGGCTCTCCACCTGCAGGATTTTATTTTTCTTTGTGGTGTTGGGGATGGACCCGGAGTGTGCACGTTAGGCACGCGCTAACCCAAGCTGCCCCCCAGCCCCACCACAGAACTTGTCAGTGAAGCAGCGTGACCCTCAGTGGGGTCAAAACCCAGGTGTTTCCCCACACACAAGGCTGGACCAGAGAGAGAGGTTCCCTCCTCACAGCTGTCCACACGGCGGCAGGTGCGATGTTTGAGTCCTCTAGGGCCCAGTGCCCAGTCCCAAAGCTGTTGTCCCTTGCTGAGTGAGTGCCATGAGAAGAGGCCAAGTGGCTCAGAGGGCCCTTCGTGGTGGACCCTGTTAGCATTCCGTGGGAGTCTCAGGACAGGCCTGGCTTCAGTCTGATTGCTGGGCTGTCTCTGGACCATGCAGCCACACGTGCAGTGCGAGTCCTGGACCTGGGAACTGGGGCACCTCCACGTGCATTCCTAACGGGGGAGCGATGTGCAAATACCAGGAGTGCCAGCTGCCTCTGAAGAGGTGGCTAACACTGACAGAGACCAGCAGACAGGCCCGCCACAGAGGCCTGGAAGGCTCCACAGGCACAGGTGCAAATCTCACACGACAGGAAATGGGGCGGGGGTGAGGGGCTGCTGGGGAGAAGCCCTGGATCACCGAGGTGCGGTCGAAGAGCTGCAGCTATCTGGGCCAAGAGGGCTCTTCCCCCTGGGGTGTAGGCTGCTGGGCCACCTCCTCCTCCCCAGAGGCTTGCTGCTCCCTTTGGGCATCAATCCACCTCTGTGGTGGGATCATTTTCTTAGGCCCATGGGGCGGTGGGCCAATGAGAGCCTCAATGTCCTCATAGTTTATCACTTCCTTTTCCAGAAGGGCATTTGCCAGCTAGAAAGAACAAACACAGCGTTATGTGAGTTCCTGCATCGCAGGACAAGTGCCTTTGAGAGCAGGATATCTGAGACAGGGACGCGTTGCAGAGAGCCCCTCTGCCCAGGGAGGCCCTTCTGTGCAGGACAGCTGGGACGGTGCTCTTTCCAAGGGCACAGAGGCACCAGGACAGCATGTGCGAGACCTCCCACCCCCCCACCCCCCCGCCTGGCCTTGGGACCATCCTCCAGCTGCAAGCCTCATCAACTCTCTACTTCCCTTCCAAGTCTCTGCTTGCTTTCAGCAACTGCACAGTCCTAACCGGGCAGGTCTGCTTTACAGTCAGTGGGATCCCGACCTGCACCCATCCTCGTCCACCCTGTAGTGAGACCAAGGCTACAGAGCAGGGCTGACCAACCCCATGCACCGATTCACATGCAGAGGCAGGTTTAGCCTGCAAATGAGCTGCCCACAGTGCTTGGTGAGGTAGGGGCTTGGGTCTGGGTCCCCCAACACCATTCCCAGCTGACAGAAGAGCCAGTTCAGTGTAACAAAACAAGAGGTGAAGAAACAAGTGTCCACTGACCTTCTACCTCTGAGGCACAAAGAGCCATCACCACCACCACATTCTGGTGGCAGTTATCAGGGCCCAGGATCACAAAAGTAACTCTACCTCTGCAACCATTCTCCCCAGAGCCTACCAACCCCACTATAAAAAGACATCAGGCTCAGTGGTACAGTGTTTGCCTAGCATTCAATTCTCAGCACCATATAAAAATAAATAAATAGAATAAGGGTATTGTGTCCACCTACAACTAAAAAAAAAAAAAAAAAAGACATCAAACAATCCCAACAAGGGAGATCTCAAATCTTGGATAGCCAGGGTCGCCAAGAACAGGGAAGGCCAGGCATGGTGGGACACACCTGTAATCCCAGCAGCTCAGGAGGTTGAGGCAGGAGGATCACAAGTTCAAGGACAGCCTGGGCAATTTAGTGATGCCCTAAGCAACTTAGTAAGACCCTGTCTCATAATAAAATTTAAAAAAGGTTTGGGGAGGTTGCTCAGTGATAAGACACCCCTGGGTTCCACCCTTAGTACCAAAAAAAAGTTAATGACTACTGAAGCTGAGTCATGTGGCCGTGAGGGAAGAGGATGCTCTTCTATGGGGAGGGACTGGCTGGACACATGACATAGAGACTAGGCTGGGCTAGTTGGGGTTTGTGGGCACATTTGAGTGCTACAGGGAGAGGGAGGCTGTGCCAGGTGCCCGCTTGGCCCTCACCGCCTGCAGCTTGTCTAGGTTGTCCAGCAGCACCTTCTCGGTATATCTGTAGGCCTTGGTCACCAGCAGTTTTGCTTCCTGTGGAGGAAAGGGGCAGATCTGTCACAAGAAAGGACAGCTGAGTGCTGTCTACAGACTCATCCCCAACAGCCGTTCCAACTCCTAAGTGCAGGGAAGTAACACAGGCACACACCTTCCAGCTCTCGTGACAAACAGCGGTCTCCTGCTCACACCTGTCTTAGGAACACCCATGTCCAGAAGCCTGCCCACCTGCAGCTACTCACACCCTGCTGGCTGTGGCTGTAGGGGTCCCACCTGTCTTCTGCTGTACCAACAGTAGCCACATGAGCTGCAGCAGCTGAAGCCATCCCAGGACAGACCTGCACACCATCCTGGCCCGGCCACAGGCTGCAGGGGGGTGTATACTGGCTTTGTTCAGTGCACTTGACATTCTCCACAGATTTACAAGGAAACATGCTCAACGGGCCAGGGTGACACCAGCACTTGAGAGAGGCGAACCTGAGTCAGGTCTGCAGCAGGGTACTCGGGCAACAGTGGGCCTCCTGAGCAGGACAGCTAAACACCTGCAGCAGCCCCAGGGGCCCCTCTCGCTCAGCAGGGGTGTGGCAGGGAGGCCTGAGCAGACTCACATGGTCCATCATCTGCTGGAGGCCCTGGCTGAAGGGGCGTCGTCCGATGCCCATGAAGCCCTCTTGTGCCTCGGGAAAGGAGACAGGCCCGATGCCAGGTGCCATCCCAAACTGCTTCACCATGGAGTAAGCGATGCGGGTGACCTTCTTCAGGTCATCCTGGGCCCCTGGAGTGCAGGATCAAGGAGGGGCACATTTCAGGAGCCCATGGGGCATAGGGGCACCAGGTTCCAGGTCCCATCAGAGCCCATGAGGCGAGGCACTGCACTCCCCTAACACTTTATCCCTGAGAACTTTCACTGCAACGCAAATTATTAGGAGTCTGCACGTGGTTCCTGCTCCTTAAGGGAGAATCTTAACACTCTTAAAAATGCTCTTGGGTTAGCCAGGTACAGGGCTGCATAACCCCAGAGACTCGGGAGGCTGAGACAGGAGAACTGCAAGGCCAAGGCCAGTTTTAGCAACTTAGTGAGACCCTGTCTCAAAATAAAAAGGGCTGGGGATGTAGCTCAGTGGTAAAGTACCCTGGTTCAACCCCCAGTGTAAAAAGGAAAAAAAAGAAATCTTTTTTTTTTTTTTTTCTAAAAACAGGGAGAGAGAGAGAGGAGAGAGAGAGAGAGAGAGAGAGAGAGAGAGAGAGAGAGAGAGAGAGAGAATTTTAGTATTTATTTATTTTTTTTAGTTTTTGGTGGACACAACATCTTTGTTTGTATGTGGTGGCGAGTGCGCTACCGCTTGAGCCACATCCCCAGCCCAAAAGAGATCTTCTTGGTTTAAAGACTGCTCAGGATGCCTGCCTGGCTCACCCTTGGAAATTCTTTTTTTTTTTTTTTTTTTTTTAATATTTTTTAGTTGTAGATGGACACAATACCTTTATTTTATTATAATATATATTTTTATGTGGTGTCAGAAACGGAACCCAGTGCCTCACGCATGCTAGGCACGTGCTCGCCCACTGAGCCACAGCCCAGCATGCCCATGGCAATTCTCAGCAGGAGGCCACTCCGCGTAAGGAGAGCCCATCAGCCTTGAGCTTGACATCCTGGTTGTGGAGCAGGGCCCTTTGTCACCTTTCTGCACATCCCAGTGGAGTAACCGCTTGAGAAAAGGGAAGCTGCTTCAATTTCATGCACTTTGATATAGCTGTGACCAATTAATCGCACTTATAGTCTGTACGTATGTAAATTTTTTTATATAATTATTTTAAAGGGCTTGCTTAGCTCCCAATCTTCTCTGGCAACAGCTCAACGTTTAAAAACAAGTGCATTGGCTGGGTGCAGTGGCACACGCCTGTAATCCCAGTAGTTGGGGAGGCTGAGGCTGAGGCAGAAGGATCAGGAGTTCAAAGACAGCCTCAGCAAAAGTGAGACCCTGTCTCTAAATGGCTGGGGATGTGGCTCAGTGGTCGAGTGCCCCTGAGTCCAATCCCTGGTACCACCCTCCAAATAAATAAACAAACAGTGAATGAAATAAACTGCCCTTGCACCACTGAGGTCTTGCACCAGATTTACCCCATCATGTGCACAGAACCCAAGGCTGTAACACAACCCCACTCTGACATCTCCAGATCCTGTGGGCCAGCCCTACCAGAAGTGACCCTGCTGAAGGAGATCGCCTCAGCTGCTCGACCACCCAGGGCCATGCACATCCGCTCGAACAGCTGCTCTGTGGTGAAGAGGTGCTGGTCTCTTGGGAGCATCTGAGCAAAGCCCAGGGCGGCATTGGTCCGAGGTGCTATGGAGACCTACAGAGGTCAGGGAGGAGTCAGAAGAGAGGTTAGTTAACGTCTGAAACCAGGGCTGCAGTTCTAGCTCAGCGGTGGAGGCCTAGAGGCCCTGGGTTCTATCCCAGGCCCCAAATAATCTAAAACCAAATTAATGGTTTGATAATCATGACTGCTGCAGTCACGCTCAGAGGGACAACCACATCAGCAGTCTCTCACAACACAACGAGGTCACCTGACTTGCAGCCAACAAACTGTCCTGAAAAGGAAAGGAAATCTGAAATCCTGATGCTTCGTTCCCACAGATGTTTACTGTTTCTGCTTTTTTCTGCTCTGTACTGGGGATGGAATCCAGGGTGCTCTACCACTATGCTACACCCCCAGTCCCTTCCATCTTTTATTTTGAGGTGTCCCAATAGTGCCCAGGCAGGCTTGGGACCGTTTGTGGTCCTCCTGCCTCAGCCTCCCAAGTCAACGAAACTCCCCAGTGTGCAACCACTATACACAGCTCATCATGGGTTTTTCTGCATGAATTTTATTATTTTTTTAATATTTATTTTTCAATTGTAGTTGGACACAATACCTTTATTTTACTTATTTATTTTTATGTGGTGCTGAGGATCAAACCCAGGGCCTTGCACGTGCTAGGCAAGCGCTCTACCACTGAGCCACAATACCAGCCCAAGTTTTTCTGCATGAATTTTAATTTTCTAAGATACTATTTGGCTTCACTGCTGAGTTCATGAGTGCCCTGTTCCTCACCCTGGGCCTGGCCCATCACTCAGTGCCTGTTGGACACCTTAGGTGCCAGTGGAAACATCCACTGGGCAGCATGCCACAGAACCAGCCTTCTCATGCTCCCCGAGACATAGAGGGACTGCCTGCTGCTGCTCAAACATGACCCTGACAATAATCTGCTACAGTGAACTACAGAGCAGTGAGGGGGGCCTGGACAGGGCCAGCTGGCCAGGGGCTGAGGTGTCTCCACAGAGCAGCTGCCCCTGAGCATGCACCTCAAACCAAACTGCCAGCGTGGACACTCAAGCTCCTTCAGACTTGCCTGTTTGCTTTGTGGAAGGTGCTACAAGATAACACCATTAGACAGGAGCAAGCTCAAGCCCGGACTGCTCACCAGAGAGTTTTTCCCTTGAATGCTGAGCTCAACTCCATGTCTGTCACTTCAGAGCCTTCAGTGAATGGAGCTTGTCACTGTGAAGCTGAGGGCAGGCAAGGGTAGCGGCCCTGGTCATGCCCAGAGGTAAAGCTGTGGTTCAGATGCCAGACCCACCCCTGCCTCTCGCATCCTGTGTCTGCCACTGTCTGGAACCTGACAGCAAACCCCACATGCTTTGTTCTCAGGAAGCACAAACGCACATGGCATGTCCTGGTCATCTCCCAAGCCACCTGCAACCTACCTTCATCACAGCCTCCGTGTGCTCCAGCAGCCAGCCAACCAAGGCGTGGCCGGACTCGTGAAAGGCGACCACCCTCTGCTCCTCCTTGGAGAGGATCCTGCTCTTTTTAGCAGTCCCTGAAAGCATGCCAAGAATGGAGTTCAGTCCCAGGGCACCCCAGGGCCTCGGCAGTGGCTGTGGCTCAGCCCCCTCTCACCCACAACTGCCACTCGGGGCACCTCCTCTTAGGAGGGTGTGGCAGGAGGTCTCATCTTTTTCTTTGACAAATGCTGGATTCGTCCAGTGTTTGTAGACCTTAGGGACAAGTGCCACCCTTCAGTGAGCCTCTCCCTGCCCTGGTGGGCCTGCAGGGCTGGGCTCTCTGCTTGGGCTCCCTTGGGCCCACTGCAGCTCTGCCTCGGGTGCCCCTTCCTTAGGGGGGTCTCTGTTCACCTCTCCCTGGCTCACCCCTCTGGGGCAGTTCCATCCACTGTCCCAGACTTTCAGGTACCTTCCAGTTCCACTCCGTGCACAGTATTTAGTGCAGCATGCAACTGGGCCTCTACCCCCTCTCACTGTGAGACTGAACCCATCTAGAACACGCTGGCAGTGGCTGCTAAGATCACTTCTACCCAGCTGACCAAAGGGGTGTAAGCCTGAGGCCATAGGCCATAGGTCTCACAGAATGGATGCCCCTGAACCAGCATGCTGCACGTTCAGTAGGGACTAGCTGGGTACCCACAGACAGGGCCAGGACACACATAACAGTGTCCCGTGAGCGCCTTCTTTAGTAGACTGTTGTTCCCATGGTCTTATCTGCTAGGATGCTATTAACTGAAAGCTTATCGCCTTTTGCATAAAAATAAATGGTCATATAGAACAAACTCTCAGGAAGACAAGGCAGCTCCAATCCTGTCCTCTGTGTGTTTCCATCCTGTGACCCTGAGGACCTGGGTGACATGTGTCCAGAATGCACTCAAACTGAGGTCACCAGGGCATGCTTCCTGAAGGCTGGTACCCAAGGGAGGCCTGAGCTCCTCTGACACTGGCAAGGAGCCTTCCTCTAGAAGACTGGCATGTCTTGGGCTCCTGCGATCATTCGAGCCCTGACGACAAGAACATGCGTGGACCACGTGTGGAGGCTGCCAGCAGAGCCAAGCAGCTTCTAACCTCACCCAGGTGCAGTCCTGCTCTCCCCAGAGAGCCTTGGACCCCACCCCGAGGAGCTGTGGTCAGCCCTGGGCCTCCCACCCTGCTGAGGGACGGGGCACACCTGCGACACCCCTGCCAGTAGCAAGGTGTATACACCCGTCCCTGCCCTCGGGCAGGCTGCCTCCACATACCTGAACACCACTGGTGCTTGGGCCTGGTCCAGTGGGCAGTGGCTCTCAGCCACCACACAGTGGCTGGACACACTGCCACGGCTCGGTGTGCAGAATATCTTAGAATTTGCCTGGGGAGCCCGTCTGCACTTATGTGAGCATGCAGTGTCTAGCTTAGAAAAGCAACACTCCCGGCTGCTTGGCCAAGCAAACTTGCGTCTGCACTGGCCACCTGCCTGCCTCTGCTCTCGCGTCTTGTGTGACTGGCCTCTTCCTGGGTATTTCTAGGCCCAGGCCTGTAGAGAGAGGGGCGCACATCATACCAGCCACCACACGCTCCACTGCATATTCAAAGCTGAAGGTGTGCACAGACGTGTGCCCCTCCCGTGCGGCGTGCAGCGCAGCCTCGTTACAGATGTTGGCGATGTCAGCACCTGTCAACACAAGCCCAGTGTGGGAGTGGGCACTCACCCTTCCCCAAGGGGGTCATAGGAAGGAAAGGGAGGGAAGAAAGTTCTCCAGGGAGAAAGAAGAGGGGAAAGCAAGTGGCCAAAGGGGAACAGCACAGGAAGTGGCAGTGAGTGTGGGAAGGTGACAGGAGGCCCAGGCAGGAGAGCACAAGTCAGAGCTCAGCCCGGGCAATGCAGTGAGATCCTGTTATGAGAAGCAAAAAGAGAAAGGGCTGGGCTGGGGCTCAGTGGTGGAGCGCTTGCCTAGCACATGTGAGGCACTGGGTTTGATCTCAGCACCAGACGTAAAGAAACAAAAATAATAATAAAATAAAAATAAAAACAAAGATGATAAAGGGCTAGGGATGCAGCTCGGTGGTATACTGCCCTAGGCTCAATTCCCAGCACACCACACACACACACACACACACACACACACAAAAAAAAAAGCCTTAAAAAACCTTGATCTGTGCTGGCTACTTCTACTGGCACAGCCAAGCCAGTGAGGGTGGTAGGAGCGGCGGGGCAGGCAGGGCAGGGCAGGGCGCCCAGTCTGACCTGGAAGGCCATACAACAGGACACAGGTGGTGCCCCGGTGCTCTGCAGGCAGGGCCTCTGCAGAGGTGACCTCACCCCTGCTGCCTGTGGAGCCGCTGTTGGGGGAGAAGAGGCCTGCCTCCCTTAGGCCCTTCTGCTGCCTCACCCAGGCCTGAACTGACCACCTGCAGGTGCAACTGAGACTGCCCACCCACCCACTGGCACCTGCCAGCCGCAGGCTGGGAACATACCACTGAATCCGGGTGTCAGTTCTGCCAGCCGCTGGGAGTAGAAGCTGCTGGCTTGGGTGAGCTTCAGACTCTTCAGGTGCTGCTCGAAGATCTCCCGCCTCTCCTGCCAGACAGGGCCACAGGTTGGACTCAAGCCCGCCAGAAGGGCACAGAGCAGTGCTGGGTCACCCCAACACCAAGACCTGCAAGGACTCACAAGAACTGCTGGCTTTTAAGTTAGTGTGCTGCATCCTAGGTCACCACCCATGGTTTGGAGAACCAATTTAGAGAGCTGAAAGCAGTGTTTTTAAAGATGAAAATGAAACATACCGAATATAAAAATGAAGCACA
The DNA here is from genome assembly GCF_047511675.1 of Marmota flaviventris. Classification (NCBI taxonomy): domain Eukaryota; kingdom Metazoa; phylum Chordata; class Mammalia; order Rodentia; family Sciuridae; genus Marmota; species Marmota flaviventris. The sequence goes on along the minus strand of NC_092515.1, from coordinate 62,737,684 downwards.
TCAGCAATGCTGAGTTTATTTTGCAAAACTTCTGATTCTCACACAACACACACTGTATGTTCTAGAACTTTCTGATGCTTCTCACACAGTCAGGAGCCAGCCTCCAGTGCAGAGCCAGACATCTCTGGATCATCCCGCGTAGTGCAACACAAAGCACCTAACCAGCTCCCAGGCCTCCCTCCTCCTGCCCCACTACACGGGACCCTCCTCACTGCACACTGGGCTGCTGCTCCCTTGGTGGCACAGAGGCTGTGGGGCTGCCAGGACACCCACCCCACCCACTTACAGAGGCAAAGCAAGCACTTGAGAAGAAGGGTGAGGATCCCAAGTTCTGCACAGAGCTCAAAGGAAGACGGCATGCAAGCATGATTTCCTAGCAAGGCTTCAGCAACTGAGCCAGGCCTTGTCGGGAAAACTAAAACGGCTGCGATGTGACTCAGTGGTATAGCACCTGCATTAAATCCCCAGGGCCAAAAAAGAAAGAAAAACAAACACCCCCCCCAAAAAAAAAAAAAAAAAAAAAATCCCAGATTTTCCTTCCCTGGATCTCGTCTCAGAAAATTGGTCAAACAAGTCAACCAGCCCTATCAAGCCCAAATGCCAAGGATGAGGACAGAACAGTGGGTAAGCACCAGCAAGCTGCCAAGCTGAGAGAGCAGGAGTCAGGGACGGTGGGCAGCTGGCACCCAGCAAGGGCTGCAGCAGGTCACACCAAGCCCCAACCCAGAGGGAAGGAGCGCCAGGCACCTGGCAGCCTACCGTGGAGGAAGGTGCTGACCTGCAGTGTGGGAAGGTCAATGAAGACATGACGGTCCAGTCGGCCGGGCCTCATCAGAGCCATGTCCAAAACATCGGCTCGATTTGTGGATGCCAGCACAATGACATGGTCTGTGGTGCCCATCCCTGAGGAGACAGAGTGGACACTTGGCCTTCAGCGTGGGAAGCCTAGACACTGTGGCTTTCCCCTGTGGCTTCCCCTCTCAGGCCCAGTGAGAAAGCAATACCCACTTCCCTCTGGACTTGAGCTGTGAAGCCCTTCCTGCCTTCCAAACACAGTCACTTCCCCTGAGGGTCTGCAAAGACAGAACTGTCCCACATCCACTGAGGGCCCAGGCAGGGCGAGTGGGGCCCGCAGGGGATGGGATCCTGCCATCTCACCTGGGAGGTGCCCATTCCTCTCTCCTGCGCTGCAGCCGTCTGCCCTGCACACTAGCACTGTGCCTTAACACCTGGTCTGTTTCTACCTCAAGAAGTTGAAGTGGCTTCAGAAACAGGCAATGATCCCTTGTGTGTGTGAACTCTGACTGGACCTGATTGGAATAAACCACTGGCACAAAAGCTGCAGGGAAACCTGAGCCTGGTGGGTATTCCATGCTACGAACCTGGAGAGCTCGATGGACACTGAGTTTTCTTGACTGTAAAGACATATGCAGAACATGTGAGATTCAAGACCTTGGATCTGATTCAAAACATCTGCTGGGGAGTGCAAGGGAGTGGGCAGTGTGGACAGAGGAGGAATGTGGGGCAGACACAGGCTCACTGCTCCCTTTGCTTTGCCCCTGGGTGTGTGTGAAAAGTTCTCTAACACAAAGTTCAGAATGTAAAGATGCTGTGGTATCTGTATATTTATTTATTTTTGTGCTGCTGTAGACTGGATACAGGGCCTCATTGCGTGCTAGGCAAGCCCTCTACCACTGAGCTACACCCCAGCCCCTTTTGAGACAGGGTGTTGCTAATTCCCCAGGCTAGTCTCAAACTTGGGATCCTTTTGCTCCGTCTCCCAAGTTACTGGGATTAGAGGCATGTGTCACTGCACCTGGCTCTTCTGCAAATTAAGAAATCCCTAATAAACTGACATGAACTAATTTTTTTAAAAATATTTTTTTTAGAGAGAGAGAGATAATGAATTTCAATATTTATTTTTCAGTTTTTGGCAGACACAACATCTTTGTTTGTATGAGGTGCTAAGGATCGAACCCGGGCCGCACGCATGCCAGGTGAGCGTGCTACCGCTTGAGCCACATCCCCAGCCCGACATGAACTAATTTTAAATTGCTGATAACCTTTTAATGAAAGTGAAACTTGAAAGAAATACTAGAGAGTGAGGTCCTGAAGGTGTGTCAGACTTGCCCTCTGTCCTTAACCAGCTCTGGATACAGGTTGGACAGTGAAGCCCCAAAGCCTGGGCCAGGGGCCTGGTCACCTTACCAAAGGCTGCCATCCCCAACCTTCATGGGATGACAGTGGCCAGGACAGAGACGGAAGCCAACACAAAGCCTGCTCCCAAAGTACTCCAGAATTGCTAGGAACCTTCTCACAACACCATGTCCCCTGTCCTACAGCCTGCAACCTGACAAGCCAGGATCATTACGGCTTTGTCACTGTCATCTACCTCTCAAGAGGGGAGGCCGAGGTACACTGTCACCTTGCCAGCAACAGGGCCAGGCCTGGAAGGTGGAAGGGAGGCTGGCTTTGAAAGGAGCCAAGTCGGCCCCAGCCTCTCTGCTCTGCTGCTGATACCTGGGTGTAGGCAGAGAGGACACAGGGAGGACTGCGGAGGCTGAAGGCTGGCAGATGCTGAACAGCCAGGAGCCTACACAGTTCACCCGGCCCTGCCTGGGAGGCCTGCCAGGCGTAGTGCTCAGGATTCTGGAATGCCTCTCATCAGGGCCCAGGACTCCTGAGATGATATGAAAGTGGGGAAATGTGAAGGGTAACAGGACAACGGTGCAGAGAAACAGGGGTGAGGGGTGAGGGGGAGGGCCAGCATGGGACGGTGGGCTCACAGATGGGCTCCACAGAGGTGCGCTGGGCGGTGCAGACCGCCTGGGGCTGGTCCCTGCTCTCTAAAGCTGTCTGTTACGGCCTCACACACAGCAAGCTGACCAGCTCCCCGGCAGCTCTTTTCAGGCAGCAGTGGTGCAGTGTCAGAACCACGTGGGGACGACCGGTCATGCCGCTCCCACACGCAGGGTTTTCACAGTGGACTTAGCAAGACGCAGATGCCCATCGCCACCCACCCTCCAGCAGGACTGCTGCCTTCGAGACTGGCTTTCTTCCGTCAGCTCGGTCCCAAGATCCACCTGAGCGGCTGGAGGAAGCTGCTTTCCACCACTGCACCATACACAAGGAAAAGGAAAGGCCAGTCTCATGGTTCACCCTCTGGAAGGTACCTTGTTTTAAGTTGCTGCCGGCAGTGATGTGTTCAGGCAGTCTACGAGAGCTTACAGGAAACACGTTTAGCTTTTTATTTTTTGTACCAGGTACTGAACCCAGGGGCACTTAACCACCGAACTAGACCCCCAGCGTTTTTTTGTTTTGTTTTGTTTTTGGTACCAGGGTTTCAACTCAGAGGCATCCCCAGCCCTATTTTGCATTTTATTTAGAGACAGAGTCTCACTGAGTCACCTGGCTCCTCATTTTTGCTGAGGCTGGCTGTGAACTAGCAATCCTCCTGCCTCAGCTCTCCAAGCTGCTGGGATCACAGGTGTGCACCACTGTGCCTGGCTCCCGGCCCTTTCACATTTTATTTTTGGGGGTACCAGGGATGGAGTTTAGAAGCTTGCAGCCACTGAACCACCTCCCCAGTCCTATTGTGTATTTTATTTAGAGAGAGGGTCTCACTGAGTTGCTTAGTGGCTCGCTGTTGCTGAGGTTGGGTTTGAGCTAATGATCCTCCTGTCTCAGCCTCCAGAGTCACTGGGATTAGGGTTAGTGCCTGGCTTAATTTTATTTTGAGACAGGATCTCACTAAATTGCTAAAGAGGGCCTCAAATTTGTGATCCTCCTGCCTTCTCCGGCCCAGCCCAAGTCACTGGATTGTAAGCATGAGCCACTGCACCCAGCTTGGATCACAAATTTAAGTGTAAAGTTCTTTTTTTTTTTTTTAAATAAGAAACTCACGATTAGCATGCATGAACTCTAGGTTGATCCCTAGCACCAAACAGAGGGGGAACACACAGGAGAAAGTCTTTAGGATCTAGGAACAACAAAGAGTTCTTAGACTTCACACTAAAAGGAAGAGTCACAAAAGCAAAGGCAACAAACTGGGCTTCATCAAAACAAGTAACTTCTGCTCTGTCAGAGGACCTCCTGGAAAGGAGGACAGGACAAGCCACACACTTTAAGAACACGAGCACCAACCCTGACAAGGACCAGCCCTGGAACCCATGAAGCATCCTCAGAACTCCACAGTGAAAGCAGCCCATGCAGACGACAGCTGTGCAGTGCCTTCCAGGCTCTAGGCTGCCCTTCTCCTGGGTTCTGAGATTTCCCAGGCTCAGGGAGAGAGGCACCTAGGACAGTGCCCGCCCACTGGAGACAGACCTGCCACTGCAGCCTCACTGCCCCCACTATCCTCCCAGATGGGAGCCCAGCAGGCTAGAGTGGCCTCAGGGATACATGGCAATGTCTAGGGACACCCCGAGTCAACAAGCCCCAACTGCTCCTGCAGATACGTGCGCAGAGGACAGAAGGTGGCACATCTTGCACCATGAGGTCGAGCAGCAAAGCCCGGGCAGTTCCTGCAGGCCCTGGGGCCTTTGTCCCAGCCACAATGGCAGGTACTCAGGAAGGCACTAACAGGGACGAACACGTCCTTCTGCAGCCTCCAAACCTGTTCTATCCCCTCCCCTAGCGTCCCAGGCTCCCTGCTGTCAGCTCTGACAATCCTCCACTACTTACTCAGGGCTTCCTAAATTGCTCTTGAGGTTTTACCAAAGCAAAACAAAGCCAAACAATTTTATAAGCAGGACCTGCACATGACACAATAGGTCCCTTCTTTCCTAGCCAGGCATTAGGATGCCAGCCACCCCAGCTCCTCAGTGTGCACCTGACCCCAGGGCTGAGCTGGGCCAGGAGCTGCATCTCTAACTAGCTTCCAGCAAGGTCAGAGCTGCTGTGTGGAGCACATACTGTGGAACCCCAGCGTGATCCAAGTGCTCTGAGCCTGGGCATACCCCAGAGTCACCTGGATCTGGGCCACCACCTGACCTGGCATAAACAGTAGTGTCAGTGACCTTCTGGGGCTGATGAGTGGTAAAGTGGGTCACCTGCATCACTCACAAGTTGCCTGTCTTACCCACTGGCAGGGCTGCGGGGAGAAGCCTGGGGTCCAAAGGCTGTGAGGACATGGGTGGGGCACCACTGCTGCCAGGGCCCTCTTGGCATTCCACAGTAGCTGCCTGGATGGGACAAAGTCTATGACAGACACTACAGAGCATGTACTCTTTATTACTTCCTAGTAATAAGTCCTAGCTCTGCATTTTCCCAACAGCCTTTCCTCATGCTTGTCTGCCTGGCTTCACCACTGCAGTAACCACATTCAAGACCTTGGGATCCCCCTCCTCTCCTGGTTGTGCTCAGGATCAAACCAGGGCCTCGTGCTAGTAGGCAAGTGCTGTCCCAGAGCCAACCCCCAGCCCCTAGGGATTTTCTGATGACTCCCACGTGGGACCCAAGTCCACAACACACCTGTTACTGTCCAGCACAAGGCATGAACACTTGCAGGAGGACTCTATGAACCTGGCCCCAGGTGGCCATGCAGTGCTCAGGCCAGTGGCCGCTGCTCCCTCCCCAAGCTGCCCAACAACCCCACAGATGCTGGGGCCCTGTGCCAAGGCCTCCAGGCTGATTTCCCTCCCCTGCGATTTCTCCAGGATCAGGTGTCCCTCACTCAGCTGCCTCCTCCGCACTTCCAGGCCCGCCTCTGAAGGGCTGTGGACACGCAGCTGCATGGCACAGAGGGACTTGGGGGTGCTCGCCTCACTCCACAGCAGGCCTTCACCGGTGGGCTGCAGGTGGAGCCCGCGCCGCCCCTCCCCCCCCCAAGCGACAGTCTTGGCAGTACAGAGGCTCTGCCTGGAGGCCATGTTCTGTGCAGTGCTCGGGTCTGAGGAAGGTGGGTGGACCTCAGGGTGAAGACTGCGCCAGCTGAGCGAGGTACCCCAGCCTGTGTGCTCACCCACGCATGCAGGGCAACGTGCAGACCACAGAACCACACAACAGGATGCGCTGCAGCCTCACTCCACAACCATATCCTGGCCTCGACAGCTTGGGGCAGGTACAAGGGATCATCTACAAGTTGCTACTCCAGGCAAGCAGGATCCCACAAGGCGGTGGGACATGGCTCTGGTACAGTGCTGCTGGGAGGCTGTCTGCTGGAGCCTGAGGAGACATGGAGCTCACTTCGCCCTCATCTCCAGTGAGGCCCACGCTGAGGTGCACATGGCCATCGAGTCATCTCAAGACTTCTAGCAGGCTGCACTTCAACGTCAGTCAGCACCACAAAAGCCAGCCATGCTCTCAGTCTGGTGCTCATGAAGGAGTCACCTGGTGTTTGGGGCTGATGAGAAGATCTTGAAGGGTCAGCACCATGCAGGCCTGGCCATGGCGGCTCTGGCGCCCTCCACCTGTCAGTGGTCACAAGACCGCTGTGCCTGAGCCCACACTGCCTTCAAGTGTTCTTCAAGACTCCAAGCTGCCCACTGGTCCTCAAGTAACCTCCAGAACACCGTCTGAGCCAGGCCACACCGCCAGAGACACAGCCTCCAGCAGCCGGTCAGGACCACACCCTGCCGCACACGAGGGACCACGGAGGCCTGGAGAAGCAACAGCACAGGGGCAGAGTCTCTCAACACCCTCCTAATGGGCAAGACCACTGCCTGAATGGCAGGTCTGGCTTCCCCAGGGGAAGTGGACACGCAGAAGGGCAGAGCTAGCACCCCTCCCTGTAAAGGCATGGGGCACAGATGAATCCTCAGCCCCTGGGCCTGGCCTGCAAGATGCTCTGAGGGGTCCCTAGCAGCACTTGCTCTCAGGACCTGAGCCACTGCACCTCACCTCTGAGGACACCTGTTCTCTGGGGACTCGACTCCCAGGAGTGTTTGCTGTTGGTGTGGAAGGTGGCTGTTGGGTTTGGTGCTCACAGCTGCCTGTGAATCACCGGACAAGAGGAGCAGGAGGCAGGGTGTGGGGCAGCGCCAGAGGCCACATGAACTCATAAAACCCACAGCACCACCTTGTTCATCACTGTCAGGAATCATGCAGGGTTTAAGGTCACCAGTGCTTCCACATTCAGTGGTCCACCTAAGGTCACAGCAGCCCAGGGACAGACACTCAACTGAGCACCAGATGAGACCCGCATGAGGAAGGGGCCCAACTCTTCCAGAGTCCATCTCAGGGACGAGGTGTGTCAGGAGTCCCATCAAGCACAGCCCCACCCTGATCCTGAGGACACCACAGCCAGGACAGGAAGTTCAGGGCTTCTGCAAGGGAAATGAATCTCAAAACCAGGGAAGGGAGGGACCCAAGGAGCAGGACCGCTGCTCAGATACCTGGAGCCACAGGCAGCCCTAGACACAGGCAGTGGGCAGGTGGACACCATATCCTGGCCTTCATAGCTTGGGTCAGGTACAAGGGAACGTCTACAAGTGCTGCCAGTTTTTGAAAGCCCATGTTATTTTAAACGAGCACGTTGCTACACAAGGCAAGCACTTGTGTATGTGCATGTGTATGTGTCTGTGTCTTTGTCTGCTGCCAATTACTACGCCAGCTTCGGGAACACAGGAGGGCTCTCCCCTCAATAATCACACCTTAAGAATTACAGCCCCCCGGTGCTGGGGATGTGGCTCAAGCAGTAGCGCGTTCGCTTGGCATGCGTGTGGCCCGGATTTGATCCTCAGCACCACATATAAAGATGTTGTGTCTGCCAAAAACTAAAAAATAAATATTAAAAATTCTCTCTCTTAAAAAAAAAAAAAAAAGAATTACAGCCCCCATAGGCAACCAGAATTCTGATAAAAGACATTAACAACAAACCTTCAGAGCAGAAACTGAGGGCAACCTGCATTCACAGCAGCCAGGCACACAGCGGCCTGGGTCTGCTGGAGGGGTTGCAGGACACACACACCACACCACAGGGGAACTTCAGGACACTGTGCTGAGTGGAATGTGCCAGTCACACAAGACAAACCTGTATGACCCACCCACGAGGCTTTCAGTGTCACCAAATTCACAGAGAAAACCCTGCATGATTCCTGACAGTGATGAACAAGGGCTGTGTGGGCAGGAGGGAGCCAGCGTGCCACGGGCAGAGCTGCCCGTGGCGGTGTGAACAGTGGATGTGGGCAACCAACTCAATGACACAAAACTACACACAAGTGGTTAAAGTGGCTGGAAATGGGGGCCACACCTGTGACCCCAGCAGCTCAGGAGGCTGAGGTGGGAGGACAGCAAGTTCCAGGCCAGCCTGGGAAACTCAGCAAGACCCTAAGCAACTTAGTGAGACCCTGCATCAAAATAAAAAATTTTTAAAAGAGGGGCAGGGATAAGGGTCAGTGGAAGTAGCTCAAAGCAAAAGCGACTAACTCTCCCTCACTGGGTCATCTTTACTTCAAAGAAAAGCAAAGCCTGGGGCTGGGGTAGTGGTGCTGGGGCTGTGGCTCAGTGGCAGAGCATTTGCCTAGCACATGCAAGACCCTGGGTTCGACCCTCAGCACCACAAGAAAATAAATGAATGAATGAACGAATTAATAAAGGTATTGTGTGCAACTACGAACTATAAAATAAATATTAAAAAAAAAAAAAAAGCAAAGCCCTGCAAGGCTGATCCAGAAGTTCCTTCCAGGGTGCTGCACAGCCATACCCCCATGCCCTGGGCAGCCTGTGACAAGTGGGGGGCAGAAATCAGGCTGTGGCCTCCTTGCCAGCAGGTGGCCCTCGAGGCCCTGGCTTTCTTGCTAGACTACTGCCACGGCTGCCACAACAGACCTGAGTTACTTGAGGGCAGCAGGTGATAGACAGGTGTCCACTAACATGTTGCAAGGTGCCGACAGCCAGAGGATGCTCTCAGGATGACCCTGTCCACACCAGCGCAGGAGGGGCAGACAGCGACTGAGGGAAATAAAACCTCTCACAGTGCTTCTCTAGACGCTGACTGACCAGCACTATCTACCCAAAAAGCCTCAAAACAATGGGACAGTCTCTTCCCAGGTGTGTGACAGGGAGGGGCGTGTTGAGCACTGACCATCCATCTCAACCAGGAGTTGGTTGAGGGTCTGCTCTTCCTCTGTGCTGGAGAAGCTGGACGTGGAGGTGGAGCGCTTCTTGCCCACGGCATCAATCTCATCAATGTACACTATGCAGGGGGCTCGGGCACGGGCTTCCTTGAAGAGGCTACGCACACGGGCAGCACCTAGGCCTGAGGGGATGCAGACAGCATTGGAAATGGACAAAGAAACACATCCTACCTTGTGCTGGGGCCAGCAAAGCTGTCTGCCAAGGAGGCCCACATCCACACAGGTCCCCCAGCAGACACACACCAGTAGGGGTGGCTCCGGGGTGGCCAGACCAGTGGCATATCTTCCCAGCCCCCCAAGATGCAGGCGAAGGGCACTGACCACCTGACCTCCCAGGTTACCACAAGGATACAGGTCCTGCTTTTTAATTCTAGTGGCTCCCCCTTCAATCCAGCTATTGAGGAAGAGTGTCTCAAAGAACCAGCTCAGACATGTGGTCAATGGCCTGTCCTCAGCCCTGACCCATACCTACCTCCAATGACCTCCACAAATTCCGGGCCAGCCATTGCCAAGAAGGGCACCTGGGCTTCAGTGGCTACTGCCTTGGCCAGTAGCGTCTTCCCACAGCCAGGGGGACCGAGTAACAATGCACCTTTTGGAACCTTGGCGCCAAGCTGAAGGAAGCGCTCCGGGCTCTAGAGAGCAATGGACACATGACACTAAGCCTCTGTCCCAGGGACGCTAAGGGGTCCACGCAGGGCAATTCACACCACCGTCACCATGGCTCAGGGCTCATGGTGACCAGAGGTGGCTAGCCCTGCGCTGTGCTAGTGCTATTGCTGGACAGACACCAGCACAGGTGTGGTGTTCCTGTGGGACGGGGAGGCCACCATCCAGGCCTCGTCCCGACTGTGGTTCCAGGCCTTCGGGAGGGAAGGCAGCACAGCTACTCACCTTCAGGTAGTCCACAAACTCTCGGACTTCCCGCTTTGCCTCGTGCATTCCTGCCACATCCTGGAAGCTCACGCCCTTCCCCGACTTCCCATCCACAATTGTGAAACGAGCCATTTTGAGTTGATTCTACATGGAAATGGCAACAGGCAGGGAGCTGTAACTGGAGAGAGTAGAGGGAGCCGGCAGCTACCATCCAGCTGGGCTGACACGAAACCCATCTCCCCCACGTCTCCATCCAGGTGGACCTCCCCCCACAGTCCCTGGGACCAGCCCACTCCCCCATTCACATGGGACAGATGGGCTCCCGGGCCACTCTTCATTCACACGGGAGAAAGGGATCGGTTTCATTGTTAATCAGTATGAAAGTTGTCTAGCAATTTGCCTTTAAAAAAGACACCTCTCCTGGGGCTGGGGTTGTGGCTCAGTGGTACAGTGTTCGCCTAGCACATGTGAGGCCCTGGGTTCGATCCTCGGCACCACATAAAGATAAATAAATAAAGGTATTGTCCCTCTACAACTAAAAACATTTAAAATAAATAAATAAGTAAGTAAGACACCTCTAGGGGACAGAGCTGTGAGTTAGTGGTACAGCGCTTGCCTAGCGTGTGAGAGGCACTGGATTTGATCCTCAGCACCACATATAAATAAATGAACAAAATAAAGGTCCATCAACAACTAAAAAAAAAAAAAGAAAAAAAAATTCACAGTGAGAGCCTTCATCTGGGGACAAATGAATGTGTGCATGCTCAGTGGACCCAGGGATGCTCCTCCATGAGGTGCTCCCTCCCCAGCCCAGACCCCAGGAGCTAGAGGACACAGGAGAAAGAGCACACTCAAGAAATGCCCCGAACAGGGAGGCCAAGACAAGATAGGTAGCACCGTACAGTCCTGCCCCACAGTGGCTCGGTGGGGAGGGGCCTCCAGCCAGCTCTGAGAGCCTCAGGAGGAAACATGCTGGGCTTCCCGGCTTCCGGCCCGGTACTGCCACAGGCCAACTTCCACTTGCCCTTATTTTGTTGGCTGGGAAAGGATTCAGCAAGCATACAATACGCAACAACACCCAGGACTCGCCCAGCAGGCTCGAATCCACAGACTTACGAAAGCACTGAATCCGCCTTCCCTTCCCGTCATCCCAGCCAGACGGAAAATATACCACAGGATGGCCAAGCCCACCGCTGTCATCCCCAGGGCGTACAGGGCACTGGGTGAGAGAGAGGGGCAGTTATGAACACTGAAGTGTCACTGAAGCAACTGACAGAAGCACTTTACAAAGCCAGAACCACCACACCTTCTCAAAGGAGACCCCTGCCCTGGGAGCCGTACAAAGAGCGAGTCCCACTCTCACCAACCTCCCTCCTCTGCGAGGTTTCCAGAGTGGTCAGACTGAGCACGCCAGCAGTAGAGATACCCAGGTACCTGACTGCCCACAACCAGGGCCAACTAGGGCAGGTGCTGTTTCCCTCTTGGTGTTGGGGATTGAACCAGGGCCACGTCTCCAGCCAAAGGGACATTCTGAGACAAGGGTCTCACTAAGTTGCTCAAGCTAGCCTTGAACTTGTGGTTCTCCAAGAGGGGATTCTTTATGCTTCGACAGTTTCAAGGAGTAAGGCAAAACAAGCCCAACAGCAAAGAAGCCAGCCCTGGGATCCAGCCCTCCACAGGAGGAAAGAGACGGCTGTCTTGGCCGGTCTGTACCGCCTGCCATATGCCTATCACATCTACAATAAAATCAGAAGTTCCCCTCAAAGCAGAGCTTTCAGGAGCTGCTTACAGAGTTTGGAGGCACATCACTGTGAAGGGGGATTTTCTCAGGTGACAAACCCACGATAAACCTTTGTACGTGCTGTTTTGTTTGTTGGCCCCAGCAAGGTTGCCAATGATGTGAGTGATGTCACTTAGGCTGATGGACCTGTCAGTTCCAAGGTGCCTAGTGCCTATGCATGTTTCTCCTCTCATAACCCCAAGTCATCACATTTAACATTCCCACTTACACCCTTTCTTTTCCATTTTTCTATGACAGCCACTGACAAGATGCTGAGTTAGGAAACACACAGGCAACTGCAGACGGAGACCAAGAGGCGGTCCAGCAGGCAGGTAGCTCCCTCTCCAGCCGGAATCCAGCCCCACAAGATTCCTGCCTCCACCTTGCTCCTGACAGCACTAAGCCAAGTCAGGGCTAGTCTAGAGTCAACCAGGACAACGAGCGTACTTTCCAAAGAATCCAGTGCGCTTATAGGAAACTGGGATCCTGTCCTTGCTCTCGATGTTCAGCTCATCTTCAGCTGCTCGAAGCTTCTCTTCAAACTTGTCAATGTTGGCGACCTGCATTCGGTACATCAAGGCCAGTCTCTGGGGCAGAAAGCAGAGGGGAGTGAGACAGGGCAAAGAGGCCATGGGAGGTGGCTCCGGCACACCTATCAACAGCATCAGGGTTCTGAAGAAGAGGCCATTCACAGAACACCTCGTTTGGGTACTAGGGATTGAATACAGGGGTGCTCTACCACTGAGCTACGTCCCAGCTCTTTTTATTTTTATTATTATTTTTTGGTACTGGGAATTGAATCCATGTATGCTCTTCCACTGATCCATATTCCCAAGCCCTTTTTGAGAAAAGGTCTCATTAAGTTGCCCAGGCTGGCCTCAAACTTGAGAGCCTCCTGCCTGAGCCTCTGAGTTGCTGGGATTATAGCAAGTGCCCCTGCACCCAGCTTCAAGTGATGTTTTCCTTTAAGAGGGAAATTACAAAAAAAAAAAAAAAAAAAAAGATGGCAGACATCTGCATTGTAAAGTCACTACCTGCCTCTGACGTGTGCCTGGCTCAGCTGTATACAGCACAGACCTGATGCCAGTATCACTGAGACACCTCGCCACAGACAGACGCTTCAGGATACGGCAGCAACAGAGGCATTGTGGGTGCATCTGAAAACCAATTAAGTGGGTCTCTTCATTTTAAATCCACGTCTCACTGCCTTTTGCAAAACTGGTCTCCCTGAGACTTATCCCCCAACTAGTACTCCTCGTTAGGATCTACATGTCTAGCTCACGTTTGAGCCTGTCTGAGGATGGCCACCAGCTGAGAGAGAGGAAAGAGACTCCCTAGTTGTCTCTAGGATTGCTGTAGCTCCAGCATAGGATAAGGACAAGGACAGGAGGTAATATCTACTGCCCTTTCACATGCGCCCCAAATTGCTAAGATAAAATTCTGAAAACTTTAAGGGAGCTATTCTACTAGATGACTTGTCAAAATCCGGCAGAATATTGTAAGTTAATATACTGAAGCCTGGGACAGCAGTGCACACCTGCAATACCAGCAACACAGGCATCTGAGGCAAGAAGATCACAAGTTTAAGGCCAGCCTAGGCAACTTGGTGAGAATGAGTCTCAAAAAATAAAAAGGGGCTGGGGATGTAGCTCGTGGTAAAGGATTCTGGGTTCAATCCCCAGGACTATCAAGATGGATGGATGAATGACCTAGAGGTTCAGAGTCACCATGCCATGCATCCACCTGGGTATGTGTGCGGACCTGTGTTGTCTTCTGCACTTAGCCATCATGTTTGTCTGGTTGTCTTGTACTTCTAAAATTTCAAGATGGCCAGTATTCTTGACTAAGCTGGGAAGAGACAGGAAAATGGTCAGCCTCTGCCTCAGGCTGACCAGGAATAACACCAGGTGCGTAGAATAAGAAGTTCAACAAGGAAGCCAAACAGTCTCCAGAGTTCTGGAAGAAGTGAGGAGGTGGCAACCGGGAGGCAGAGGGAACTCAGGGAACCTGAGTGCATGGTGTGCTCAGGAGGCCGAGGCCTGGCACTCGTGCTTTTGTACTTATGGATGGCATTTCTACACACACAATGTCCCTGCCTTAGGAAGGACAAGCAGGCTGGCAAGGGGGCCAGCATGGCACTGAGCTGGGGTGGGGCTGGGTGAGTGAGGGTGGCCACGTACCCTGGATTTGCCAAGGTCAGCCCACCCCATGCTGCAGTTACCTTCCCAGGAAACTCCTCTGGTGCAGAAGAGGAAAAGAAGGGTGCTTCCTAAGGAGGAACTCTCCCACTTGCATGGAAGGGCACTCCTACCAGCTTGAGCCCCAAGCTGGGCCCTGAACACAAGGGTCTCCCCTGAGCCAGTTTCAGACCTCTCCCCGGCAGTGTTGATCACACTGGCTTCCAAGGGCTGGATGCCAAGGCTGGACTAGAGCAGTCCCTCTCTTCCTCTGGCTGCGGCCCGGTCCTCCTCCAACCTGCACCTCTGGCCAGCCCCGAGTGTACATCACTGGGCAGCTAGCATCACCTGCTCCCCCACCTGCCCTACACTGTCCATCTCCAGCTGTGTCTCACATTGCTTATGATAATTTTCCACTGGGACAATTCCCTGCCACCTCAACTCACCTGCATCTGCACAACCTCTGTGAAAGCCCCATCTTCTGATTTCCTAGCCAACGCTTCCCATGCTAGAGACCTACAGGTCTGGGAAGGTCTCATCTCCTTAGACCCAATGCCAACAAGTCAGCATTCTGCCACTTATTTCCACCTACTCCTAAACACAGCCACCATGGCTGCTGGGGCCACTGGCACCTATGTGACCCTGCTAACAATGCTGCCTCTGTGGTCAGCTCCCTCTGACTTTTCTCATGTTCCACCTGTGCAAGCCACTGTGCAAGAAACTCCAGTCCTACTTTAAATCTGGATGCATACATCAGACTTTAGGACAACTCAACAGGACAGGAGTAGGGCGAAACAAGAAGGAACCTGCCCAGTCTCCAGGGGCGCCCACACCCCCACTCACAGGTCGCCCAAACACCACGGCTCCAGGGTGCAGGTAGACTTCCACCACATCGCTCTCAGGTACCACCTGCACACGCTGCACCTCGCCTTTGGCCAGCATCTCCTTGACAAAGTCGTTCCAGGAAATGCTGCCCCCGCTGGAGCTCAGAGAGTTCAGCAGGCTCATGACGATGGCGATGACAAGCAGGGTGCGTAGCCGCTCACGGTACATCTGGTCCTCCCGCTGCTTCCTTCTCCTCTCCTCTGGACAGAGTGCAGGAAGAGTCAGGCATGGCCCCCAAGGCTCAGTCCCCACACCCTTTCTTTGGGGAAGCCAGCTTCCAAGTGGGGAGGGTGTCAACAGTTCCTGGATACAAACGCTACTGGTATGCCATCTGAGGCCACCTCAGAGGAAGGAAGCGCAGTTCCCACCTCTGATAATATGAAGCCGTGTTTAACGCTCTGCCTACAACATCCTGTACGCCCAGTGCAAGAAAGGTACCTGAAGCAGTTCTATGAACTCACAGCCTTTGTACACAGAATGTGAAGCAGTCTATGATTTTTAAAGGACATGGAGCAGGCTGGGGATGTAGCACAGGCAGTGTTAGCATGCACAGGGCCTTGGGCTCAATCACTGGCATTGCCAAAAAAATAAAACTAAAAAAAAAAAAAAGAGAGAGACAAGGGCTGAAGTTGTGGCTCAGCGGTAAAGCTCCTGCCTGGCATGTGTGAGGCCCTGGGTTTGATCCTCAGCACCACATACAAATAAAATTAAAAAGATCCATTGACAACTAAAAAAAAATATTAAAAAAAAAAAGACCAAGACAACGGTGACGTGGCTTGTTTTTTTTTTTAGATAAAGCCAAATTCTGTACTTTGTGTAAGATAAAAAAAAATTTTTTTTCTAATGAAAGTAAAACCACAGCTTCGGCTCTATCTCCAACAAACTCTTCTTTCTTTCTTTTTTTTTTTAAACAAAACCCCAACTCTTGGGCAGGGGTTGTAGCTTAGTGGTGGAGTGCTTGCCTCACATGTATAAGGTACTGGGTTCAATCCTCAGCACCACGTAAAAATAAAAAAAACAAAGATATTGTGTCCACCTATAACTAAAAACTAAATATTAAAAAAATTCAAATAATAATTAGCTCAGCATGCTAACTCATCACCTCATGACATTCTTCAAGGAGACTGTCAAGGCCACCTCCATTCTGGAAGGGCTATGGGGAGAAGCAACCCAAGCCCTATACTACCTCTAAAGCCCCATGACAACTTGCTGAGATCTTGGGTGGAAATGGCTCAGGTTTCCCATGAGAGCCTCTCTGGCCTCTGTGTCCTCCTCACCTGGCACTAAGGAGGGTGACAGAGTATATCCCTGGCAGATGACCCAGAGAGGTGCCTTCCAGCAGTGAGCAAAGGCACTGCAGGAGAAAGTGGCACACTGTTACGAAGGCCTGTAGGCACGCGGACCTCGAGCACAGTCCTGGGCACAACCGGCAGAGTCCTGTCTGAGAGCCACCTGGCAGCCCGTGTCAGGGCCCACAGAAAGCATTTCGTTTCCTTAATTCACTAGTTCTACTTCTGAAACGTGAACCTAAGGAAACAATCCTTGGAGACCCCACGTGTCTCTATGTAATCCATCAGGCACAAAACCTTGAAAGCCCTCACTAGAGACAAAGGGAAAAGTGAGGAATGATATACCCATGAGACTCACATATTATCGACTAGAAATGATTTTTTTTTTTTTTTTTTCGGTACAGGGATATTAGACCCAGGAGCATTCTACCTCCAAGCTGCATTTCCAGCAATTTTTATTTTATTTTTTTATGTTTTGGGGTATTAGGGATTAAACCCAGAGGCACTTAAGCACTAAGCCACGTCCCCAGCCCTTTTTACTTTTAGAGATAGGGTCTCAGAGTTGCTTAGGGCCTCACTAAGTTGCCCAGGCTAGCAGAGAACTTGTGGACCTTTTGCCTCAGCCTCCTGAGCAGCTGTGATTCCAGTTGTGCAGCACCACACTCGCCTGCAGAGAAGGATCTTTGAGGTACAGATGGAATAACACCAGACCCTGGGGGCTGGGGGCCAGTGGCAGAGCACTTGCCTAGCACATGTGAGGTACTGGGTTTGATCCCCAACACCACATAAAAGAACTAAATAAACAAAATAAAGGCATTGTGTTCATGTATAACTACAAATACTATTTAAACAAAACAAAACCCATACACAACCCCCCCCCCACCCGTATCCTGAATAGCAGACAACATTCAGTCACTCAGGGCTTAAAGGAGAGCTCCTCCACCTGGAAGGCCCTCCTACTTCCCACAAAGCCCTCAACTTCTCTGCAAACCAATCCCAATATTCAATTCCTAAAGGACATCAGAGCTGCCGAGGCCTCCAGCACCCTGTCCTTCACTGGACATGCTGTGTTCATTTGCCCACGAAAATGACGCTCCAGGAATTATTCCTGTGCACTGCCCACACACGTACTTGGCTCATAATCAGCTAGCTTATAGAGAGCCGAGCATCAGACTTAAGTGTCTCCTGCTGGAGCCCCCGATACAGTGCTGCCCCCAGAGGTCTTCAGGAGGTGCACCAGCCTCCTAAGCCATCGCAAGGCATGTCCATGGGACAGCAGCCTGGGGACCCCTGGCAAGCCTTGTTGCCAAAACTGCTGCTAGGAGGGTGTTGACTGCTGAGCCAGCACCCTGAAGACAGGCTGCCCTTGTGAATGGTGAATGGTGACGGGAGCCAATCAGGTTTTCAGGCTAGAATCCTTCTACTGAGCCTGTGGGGGTCACAGCGCTAAACCTGAAGGTCACCTGGAGTGACCCTGAAGATGAGGACAAGGGCCCTTGGACACAATGAAGGAACTCTACATAGCTGCCCAGAAACCTTGCAACTCCTGCTCCCAGCTAAACATACTGTGAGATCATGGAGATGCACAGGAACAGATGGCCATCCTTGTTCCTTCGGCCCCATGAGCAAATGAGCAATCACAGCCAGACACAGACACGACAGCCATGGGCTCACTTGCTTTGCCAAAGCCGTATGTGGTTGCATCCACCACTGCAGCCCAGAGTACCCCTCGTGGCCCCCAACCTCAGGCCCTGACAACCATCACTCTGTTCCCTATCCCTGTGATTGTCTTTGGATCGGGTTCTATAAAATATGAGAATCTTGGCCAGGTGCAACGGTGCAGCCTAAAATCCCAGCAACTCAGGAGGACTGCAAATTCCAGCCCAGTCCTCCTGAGCTGATGTCTCAAAATAAAAAGGGTTAGGGATAGAGCTCAGTGGTAGAGTGCTTGGGGTTCAACTCCCAGTACAAGGAGGAAACAAAACAAAACAAAAAAACCCACAAGAACTTGTCCTATCCCAGCATCTCAGAAAGCTGAGGCAGGAGGATCATGAGTTCAAAGCCACCTTCCTCAGCCCTAAGCAACTCAGTGAGACCCTTTTAAATAAAGTATAAGGGGCTGTGGCTGTGGCTCAGAGGTAGAGCCTCGTCTAGTATGCGTGAGGCACTGGGTTCAATCCTCAGCACCACATTAAAAAAAAAAATAAAATAAAGATATTGTGTCCACCTATAACTAAAAAATAAATATTAAAAAAATTTTTTCTTATTTTGAGCCAGGCACAATGATGCACACCTGTAATCCCAGAGGCTCAGGAGGCCAAGGCTGATCTCAAGTCAAAGCCAGCCTCAGCAATTTAGCCAGGCCTTAATGAGATCCTGTCTCGAATAAAAGGCTGAGGATGTGGCTTAGTGGTTTAAGCACCCCTGGGTTCATTCAATCTCTGATATCAATCAATCAATCAATCATTTTTCGCACTAAATTGTGAGACAGGGTCCAGCTAAATTGCTTAGTCTTGCTAAATTGCTGAGATTGGCCTTGAACTTGTAATCCTCCTGCATCAGCCTTCTGAATTGCTGGGATTACAGGTGTTTGTACCACTGTGCCCAGCATGATCCCAATTCTTTACCTATCAACAAACTTCTCTCCAATTAAACACATCCTATTTGAATGAAGTTTATTTTGTGATCTAAAGACGGGCACAGTGGCATATAACTTGTAATCCCAGCAACTTGGGAAACTGAGACAGAAGGATTGGTTGTTCTAGGCCTACCTCAGGGATTTAGTAAGGTCCTGTTTCAAAATAAAAAATAAAAAGGTTAGGACTAGGGTTGTGGCTCAGTGGTAGAGCACATGCTTAGCATGTGTGAGGCACTAAGTTTGATCCTTGGCACCACATAAAAATAAATAAATAAAAAATTATGTCCATCTACAACTAAAAAAATAAAATAAAATGGGCTCAGTACGTAGGTTAGTGGTAAAGTGCCCTTGAGTTCAATCCCCAGTATCAAAATAAAATAAAAATAAAAACAAAAAAGAAGAAAAAAAAACAAAAGATGGATCAAATGTGATGGTGCATGTCTGTAATCCCAGCAACTTGGGAGGCTGAGATAGGAGGATGGCAAGTTTGAGGCTAGTCTTAGCAATTTAGCAAGGACATAAGCAACTTAGTAGATCCTGCCTTAAAAAATAAGAGTGGGCTGGGGTTGTGGTTCAGTGGTAGAGCACTTGCATATCATGTGTGAGGCACTGGGTTTAATCCTCAGCACCACATAAAAATAAAAATAAAATAAAGGTATTGTATCCATTAAAAAAATTTTTTTAGTTGTAGATGGACACAATATCTTTATTTTTATTTATTTATTTTTATGTGGTGCTGAGGATCGAACCCAGTGCCTCACACTTGTGAGGCAAGTGCTCTACTGCTGAGCCCCAGCCCCAGCTAAGGAATTGTGTCCATTTAAAAATAAAGTATGTAAATCATTCACCACAGTGTGAAGCACACACCAATAATTTCTAAGGAGTGACAATTTCCATCATTATTATTAGTGCCAAATGGCTAAAAGCAAAAACCCAGCTTTATCTTAGATAGAGGTCTCAGAAACTAAGTCAAACTTACTATTTTATTTCCTTCACCCCTCACACTGTTGAAGGAGCCCTAGTCTAGAGGAAAGGTGAGACCAAGACACGCAGCATACCCTTAGATTCTGCAAGTGAGCAGTGAGTCAGCTGTGGTCTAGAGTGGGGCAGACTGACTGGTACGCAAAGGTAACTCTTATATTGGACTCCATCTGTCCTACTCAACTGTCCTTTCCTCCTCACTGTTTCCCAAGCCCAGGGACCGTGGCAACACTGAACAGGTGGTTAGGGCTATTTCAGCCAAGGCACTCTGGTACTCCTGGGGTAGATTTGAGACTCACACTTTTTGTGCAGAGGCACAGGTGTCCATGGAAACATCTCCACACAACATGCACAAAGGACCCAGCAGTCAGACAGAGGTGGGGGCGGGGGCACAAGGGCAGCACCCACAGTCCCCAGGCTCCCCTCGCTGTACCACACAGGCTTTACCTTGCCGAGCGGCGAGCACACGTGAGGACAAGCAGATGGAGCCACTGTGTCAGAACACCAGATATGCATACCTTCGTCATCTTCAGGGGCCTTCCTCTTGGATTTATCATTGTCGTTATTTTTCTGCTTCATCGTTGAGGTGTTGAAATAGTAAGTACCACCTACAAGCAATAGGGAAAGAACCTGACCAAGATTTCCAACTACAGGGGAGATACACAAGAGAACAAAACATTCTCAAATAACCAAATCACAACAAAAACCACCTGAAACTTGCGTCCACAAGAGTTGTAAGTCTGGGGCGGGGGTCGTAGCTCAGTGGTGGAGCACTTGCTTAGCATGTGTGAGGCACTGGGTTCAATCCTCAGCACCACATAAATATATATAAATAAAATAAAGGTTAAAAAAGTTGTAAGTCTGAGATGAAATATTCCCTTTCATCATTCTCAGTACTGTATCGGCTAATTAGAAAATAACAAACTATTTCAACATATGAAGTCAAATACCTCTGCTACTTAAATTTGTTAACATGAGGAAATAAAAGGGAGAATAGCTCAGTGGTAGAGCTTAGCACTTGCAAGCCTTGGGTTCTATCACTAGCACTGAAAAAAACATGTCTGGAACATAAATTGGAAAAAATGTTATATTTTGTTGGAGAACAATCACTTACATTGCTATAAACAGAACTAAACAAAGGAACAACATAAGTGGCTTTGGCACATGTGACAAAAGCAGCAACCACTGTCCCAGACTGATCGGCCAAACCTCTGGTCTTATCCCAATTCCGAATAAATGGGGAATTATCACAACCATGACTTCAACTGCAACATTTTTCACAAACTTTAATAGAATGCCAAGCAGACCACCTTGACTGTCATGTGAAGCCAAGAACAGGAGTTCTGGAGGGCTGGGGTCTGGGCCTCCTGTCTAAGCACCACTGGGCACAAATGAGGCACTGAAACACATAAGTGACATGCTGAGGCACAACTAATCGGTAGGCACAGCACTTTCTGACCACATTAGTTTACCTAGTTCACTTTCCCCATTTCAGCTGGGTGAGAAGGAGTGAAATTATGGCCTCAATCCTCCAGGTCCTTGAACCTAAGTTCAAAGAGGCTGCAGAATGTCACAGTGTTTCACTCAATGGTGCACTCCAACAACAAGCAAATTATTTGTAGGGTACTTTTTTTTTGGTACTGGGGATTGAACCCAGAGGTGCTTAACCACTGAGCCATATCCCCAGCCCTTTTTTATATTTTATTTAGGAACAGGGTCTCGCTGAGTTGCTTAGGGCCTCACTAAGTTGCTGAGGCTGGCTTTGAACTCGTGATCCTTCTGCCTCAGCCTCCAGAGCCGCTGAATTACAGGCGTGCGCCACTATGCCCAGCTGGTTGTAGGGTATTTTTAATTACCCTCTGGATATAAAACATTTGGAGCCATTTCATAGATACTTACTACAATGTTCTGGGAGCTAACTAGATAATAATAAAAACCTTTTCCAAGAAAGCCTACTACGGGCTGGGGCTCAGTGGTAGAGTGCTCGCCCCGCGTATGTGAAACCCTCAGTTTGATCCTCAGCATCACGTAAAAATCAATAAATTAAATCAAGGTATTGTGACCATTTGCAATGAAAAAAAAAAAGAAAAAGAAAGCCAACTACAGCCGGGCGTGGTGGTGCATGCCCATAAAGCCAGTGGCTCAAGAGGCTGAGGCAGGAGGGTCAGGAGTTCAAAGCCAGCTTCAATAATTTAGTGAGGCCTTTTCTCAAAGAAAAAAAGAAAAGGGGGTGGCATTTTGGCACAGGCCTATAATCCCAGTGGCTTAGGAGGCTGAAGTCGGAGGATCAAAATTTAAAGCCACTCAGCAACTTAGTGAGGCCCTACACAACCTGGCAAGACCATGTCATAAAATAAAAAATAAAAAAATGGGGTTGGGGTTGTAGCTCAGTGGTCGAATGCTTGCCTCACACATGTGGGGTAGTGGGTTCGATCCTCAGCATCATATTAAAAAAAATAAAGGTATTGTGTTCATCTTAAATTAAAAATATTTTTAAAAATAGATAAAAAACAAGCTGGGGATGTGGTTCAGTGCCTCTGGGTTCAATTGCCAGTGCCAAAAACCTCAAAACAAAATCATCTTTTTGGGCCTTCGACAAAACTCCCCTTTTGAAAACTTCCATTTCCAATTATCTAGACTGTGGCTCTCACAGGACTCATAATAAATAGAGGACAAAGGTCCTCTTGTGATTATTCCCATTTTCTTGTCAATGTCAAGCTGGTACCATTATCCTAACCAGGGATATGTCACTCTGACTGCGAGGACATATTGGGAGAGAGGTGCTTCCTTAAGCGACTCTGTCCTAGATGGCAGCACCTGCTACACGCCCAGGCTACGGCTCCTAGGCTGCAACCCTGCAAGGGGAGGTAGCAGGATCCACTCTTCTCCACGTGGTTCATCAACTGATGGAAGCAAGACAGTATATTCACAAATGCCACTACCTCTGCCCCGTCACTGTCACTTAAGTTTCAATAGATACACACCTAAAAGTTGCCAGAGTCTGAATGGATTTTGTAGTAGATGCTGTTTCAGTAACAATCCCCTGATCCCTTCAAAGGTTGGGGTTAGCGTTCGCAATTGCAAACTCTGAAAAATAAACACAGACGTGAGAGCACGGCACAGCAAGCCGTGAGCCCGCCTGTCTTTCCAGAAAGATCAAAGGCGCGTCCCCGCGAGGTCTGCAGCCCGGACCGGCGCGCTCGGCGCGGCTCGCGGCGCGGGGCGGGGCGTTCCGTCAGTAACGAGCCCGCGGCCACGCCAACACGCCCCCCTGGCCCGGGGGGGCGCCAGCCGCGCCGGAAATGGCGAGCCCCGGGCCGGGCCAAGGAGGCGGGCAAAAGGATGGACCCCACCAGGGGCCCGGGCAGCTGCGGCGGGGTTACCTGCAGGGCCCGGCCGCCAGCTTCGGCGACACCCACCGGGGGCCTGCGGACCACGTACGGCCGCCTGCTCCCAGCCCCGGCGAGGAGGCCCGGGCCCCACAGCCGCTCCGGACCCGGCCAGGGTCCTCGGCGGAGGGCGCGCAGGAGCAGCAACGCGGCCGCCATGGTCCCGGGGCCGCGCCTGCGCAGTGGTGCACCTCGGGGGCGCCTGCGCGTTCGGGGCGGGGCGGTGTAAGTCCTCAAGGCGCCTGCGCGTCGGGGCGGTGGCGCGGGGTGGAGGTAAGTCCTCGGGGCGCCTGCGCGGTCTGCAGCGCGGGGAAAATAGGGGTGAATCTTCGCGACGCTTTCACGTTCCTGTAGAGGTCTGGAACTGCAACCTTCGGGCGCCTGCGCGTTTGTGGCCTTCTGGTCTTCGCCGGCGACCCGTGAGCATCCCAATTCAGGAGGCCCTACGATTTACTAAGCGCCTTGAGTCCAGCCATGAGCCCGGCGACGTCGACCCGTCGGACACTCCGCAGGGTCTGCGGCCTGGGGGACTTGACGCCGCGCCCTCCAGCGGGAAGCCATCTCCGGGCGTTTATATTGCAGCGCCTTTTTTTTTTTTTTTGGTACTGGGGATTGGACCGGGGTGCTTTACTTTACACCCCCAGCACCTTTTTGATTTTTTGACACAGGGTCTCGCTGTCTTTCTGAGGTTAACCTCGAACTCATAATCCTCCGGGTGGCTGAGATCCCAGTCTGCACCACCCACGCGTGGCCCAGCCTGTGTTTGAGTAAAACTCCACCCAGATCTGCATCCCCTATCTCAGAAAAGAAGGAAGGAGGCCTTCCAAAGCCACAAGTTGCCGATCAAGGGCAGGTTAGTCGTTCACTGGCCAGAGGAAGGCTGAGGAACACGAGCTCAAGCTGCCAAGGGTCAGTGTGCACAGGAAGGGAACAGTTGTTTTCCTTCAATCTTGGAAGCCCAGAAACAAAAACTTCCATCTGTAGCAGGAAGAGCAGATTAACAACTTTTAGAAAGAAGAGTATTAACCACTCCATAGTTTGGTCAGGAGTGGAGTATCTGTTCTGCAGACCTTTGGTTTCGTGTGGATAGCCATCTTGGACCAGCTCAGCTGCACCCTGCTGGAGGCAGCTGACTCACCTCTGGAAGTCACATGGCACCCTGCCAGGCTTATGGCCCAGGCATTGCATAAGCCCACTGTTGCTCATGGGAAATGCGGAGGCACTGCTCCCCAGTGGGGAGAGGGATCTGTTGTCTCATCCCATGGCAGCTGCATTCCTAGCCCAGGCAAGTCCCTGCCATCCTCCTAGTGCAGCCGCGAGGGCCACTGGGTATGGGGTCTACCCAGGTCCAGAGTGAGTGCCCAAGAGCAGACGGATCTGCTACAGAGAAGGGTTACAGTGACTTACACTTATCTCTGTATTTCTGTTTCCCAGGTTTATAATGAACAATTATAATAACAACCAATATTTGGGAGTGCTGACTAGTGTCTGGCTCCACATCAAACACTGTGTTGATATTCACAACTCAGTAAATACTTCTGATATCACTATTTTATAATGAAAGTGATTCAGAAAAATTAAAAGATACCACACCCAAGATCACAGTTAAAGTTGGTGGCAGCTTCTAAGGTGGTCTGACTTCATGGGCCTGCACTCACTATTGGGCCTGGCGAACCAGGGCCACACACACCTGCCCTGTGCCTCACCTGAACCTGAAAGGCCTGGGTGAGTCTTAGGTGTCCTGCCTGCCTGCATTAAGCTCTGCACCAGCCAGTTCTCCCTGTGTGTGTGGCTCATTCTGTGGGCTTGTGCAGAGAGTAGTCCCTAGGCCCAGGACTGCTGAGTCAGTACTGATGGCTCTTCCTGCCATTTCTCTTATTTTTTTTTTTTTTAAAGAGAAAGAGAGAGAATTTTAAAAATATTTATTTATTTATTTATTTTTAGTTTTCGGCGGACACAACATCTTTGTTTTTTTGTATGTGGTGCTGAGGATCGAACCCGGGCCGCACGCTTGCCAGGCGAGCACACTACCGCTTGAGCCACATCCCCAGCCCCTCTCTTATTCTTATAATCTCCCCGATCCATCCATCTTCCCTATTCCTCATGCACTTTGTGTCCTTTCCTTGGTTCACAGACCAAGTCAGAGGGTTTTTCCTCCCCCACTTTCCCTCCCCCTAGTCTGTCCCCCTGCACTCTCCCCAGCCTTGTCTTGTTACTGTATTCAGACTTCCAAAGATTTTCTGGTACCCTAGCCCTTCTTGCCTGTGTGTTTAGAGGGTTTGTGACTCAAAGCCTCTAATGAATTTGCATGTTGTGGTGTGAGTGTAAGAAACAGGCCTATTAATGTTTGAAATAAAGCCACTGCTGTTGGGCCACTGCCTGGTGGTTCACTCAGAAGCAAGGTGTTGGCAGCCTCTGGGGAAAGACCCTGAGTTTTGTCCTTCCCAGCCCCTTGAGCAAGTTGTTAATGCTCCCAGCCTCAATTTTCTCATCAGTAAAATGGGGATAATAATTATTTGCAAAGACAGGCTAATATTAGCCTTGGGCTTCCCACGGAGTTGCTGCAAAGATAAAATGCAGTAAATGTATGTGAAAGCCATTCATGAGCCAGAAGCTGTTTGTATCCAGGAATTATTATGAAGATGTCATGAGAAATGAGAGCCTGGGAAAGAGACTGTCAACTCTTGGTCCAGAGGCTGTGCCCCAGGTCCTGCAGGCGAGAGGTGAATGGTGATTTCTGCTGTCCCACCACGTCACAGGCCTTGGGTAGTCAGGACTACGTCTGAGTATCCAGCAGGCCAGCTGCCTGGACCGTCCTTCAACCTCAGGCTCACTCCGCAGCCCGCTGCCCTACTGGGTAGAGTTTTATTTCCTCTCAGACACTTGCGCCGCGTTCACTCATTCTCGCTTCCTTGTTAACAGCTTGGCTTGCTGACCGTGGCAGTCAAGGAAGTGTCAGCCTGGCTCCTTGCACGTCTTGTCCTTGCATATCTGCGAGAGGCAGTCTCCTGGGGAATGGTCTGAGTCAGGGCCTTCTTAGCTCTGTGGATGGCTATCCTGGCACCAGGTGCCAGGTAGCACCAGACGTTCAGTCCATTAAGGGGAAGGCATCACAGGGTATGTTGAGACTGTTGGAAGGAGCCGTGAGCAGAGTGATGGTCCCTACTCAGCTCTGTCCTTGCTCCATGTTGACATGGAGGAGGCCTGGGCCTGGGCCTGATTCTGTCAACAGCCAAAGGGCTTCAGACAAGCTGCTCCTGGATCCTCATTGTCTTATCTACAAAACAGGAATAATATTTTAACATTTTTGAAAAAAGTCAGGTGCAGTGGTGCACAACTGTAAGCCCAGCAGCTCAGAGGCTGAGGCAGGAGAATCACAAGCTGAAGGCCAGTTTCAGCAACCTAGGAAGATTCTGTCTCAAAAAATAAAAAGCGTTGGAGGGCTGAGGCTGTGGCTCAGTGGTAGCACATTGGCCTGGCATGTGTAAGACACTGGGTTTGATTCTCAGCACCACGTATAAATAAATAAAATAAAGGTCTATCAACAACTAAAAAAAAGCGTTGGGGATGTGCTCAGTGGTAGATTGCCCCTGGGCTCAATGTCCAGTACCCCCCCCCAAAAAAAATTCTGAAAAAAAAAGTTGATCTTTTGGGTCCTTTTTAAGATCTAGGCTTCCTTTCTTGGGGCTGGGGTAGTGGCTCAGCAGTAGATTGCTTGCCTAGCATTGAACTGGGTTCGGTCCTCAGCACCACATAAAAATAAATAAAAATGGGGCTGGGGTTGTGGCTCAGCGGTAGAGCACTCGCCTGGCACATTTGAGGCCCTGGGTTCGATCCTCTTACCACATATCAATAAATAAATGAAGGTATTGTGTCTACTACAACTAAAAAATATTTAAAAATAAATAAATAAAAATAAAGGTATGTGTCCAACTATAACTAAAATAAAAAATAAAATATCTAGGCTTCCTTATTATCATTTTTTTTTAAACTAAAAGCTTTTTGTTTTCTTTATTTCTTTTTGGTGGTGCTGGGGAATGAACCCAGGGCCTTGTGCATGCAAGGCAAGCACTCTACTAACTGAGCTATATCTCCAGCCCCATAGGCTTCCTTACTAATATTTGAGCAAATAACTGTTTGCTTCTTCCCTAATGTGGCCTCAACTAAATTTGTGAACTGTTTTTTTAGCCTGGTGCTCTCTCCCCCAACTGGCCTCTGAAAATCTTGTATGCTGTGATCATGGCGCCTGTGGTCATGACACTGGGGTGCTCAGCTTGTTGAAGCTGGGTTGAGGTCTGTGGCCAAACGCTGGTCTGGTATTGGGATGCTGTCTGTAAAATACTACTTGAGGAATGCTTCAATAAACAAGTTCATGTCTGTGGATCTCAGTAAATCTTTTTTTTTTTTTTTTTTTTTAAGATTTATTTTTTAGTTATAGGTGGACACTAAATAGCAGCAGGCTATGTAGTGCTAAGGGTCAAACCTGGTGCCTCACACATGCTAGGCAAGCGCTCTACTCTGAGCCACAACCCCACCCCTCAGTAAATCTTGTTTCTGAACGAAAGATGATTCTTAGGAAACAACTTCTCACATCCCTTTTTGGGGGCAGGGGTGCTGGGGGTCTTTTCCAGGACCTCTGGCATGTTAGACAAGTGCTGTGCCCCTGAGCCACATCCCTGACCCTCCTAGCTATCACCTATCTGAGTCTTACTCATCATATGTACAACAAGACTTTGTACACAGATTTTGTTCTTTTTTTTATCTTTATTTTACTTATTTTATGTGGTGCTGTGGATCGAACCCAGTGCCTCATGCATGCGAGACAAGCACTCAACCACTGAGTTACAACCCCAGCTCCACAGTCCTGGGTTCGATCTTCAGCACCACATAATAATAAGTAAATAAAATAAAGGTATTGTGTCCAACTACAACTAAAAAATGAATATTAAAAAAAGATTTTGTTCTTGAAAAGATAAAAAGTCTATTTTTATTCAGAAAAACAAAAACAAACAAACAAAAAACCTTTGTAAAAAATTGGGCAGAAGCCAGATACAGTGGCTATACCTGTAATCTCAGGGAATCAGGAGGCTGAGGAAGGAGTACTGCAAGTTTGAGGCCTCAGCAATTAGTAAGGTGCAACCCTATCTCAAAACAAAACAATATTTAAAAAGGATTGGGCATGGTGGTGCACACCGTAATCCCAGTGGCCTGGAAGGCTGAGGCAGGAGGATCATAAGTTCAAAGCCAGCCTCAGCAAAAAGCAAGGCACTAAGCAACTCAGTGAGACCCTGTCTCTAAATAAAATATAAGAAAGGGCTGGGGAGGTGGCTTAGTGATCCAGTGCCCCCGAGTTCAATCTCCGGTACAAAAATGAACAAATAAATAAAATAAAAAGGGCTGGTGATTAAGAGCCCCTGGATTCA